>NC_090929.1:808267103-808570134 GCF_040938575.1 Ambystoma mexicanum
TCAAACAAAGGACGGCCTTGTCTTCCCCTCCAAAGAGAGGGTCCAAAACATGTTGTTTCAGATCCCTCAATATGTGTCCGGTCGAGAGGTGACGGTACGCAAAGCAATGCGCTTGCTAGGCATGATGGTGTTGTGTATTTATTTGGTACCTCACGCGCGCCTGCACATGCGCCCAATGCAGAAGTGGCTCAACAGCCAGTGGTGTCAGGCCAGCGGACTAAGGGACGACCTAGTGGTGGTCTCGCAGGCCTTAGTTCTCTCGCTACGGTGGTGGACAAAAGAAAACCTAGAAAAAGGGAAACCCTTTGCCACACCCGCGGCGGAAGCCACTCTAACCACAGACGCATCCCTTACAGGATGGGGGGCTCACCTACCCCATCAAACTGCTCACGGAGAGTGGACTCCGAACGTAGCATCCAAACACATCAATCTTCTGGAGCTGCTAGCGGTGTTCAAGGCGCTAAAAGCCTTCAAGGAACACCTACGAGGCAAGACAGTGATGGTCCTTACAGACAGCACCACAGCCATGTATTACATCAACAAACAGGGGGGAACCCACTCTCCAGGACTGTCCAAACTGGCCCAGAACATATAGAAGTGGGCTCTCAAACAGAATATGTTCCTTCTGTCACAACATGTACCAGGGGAACTCAATCTGCTGGCAGACAAACTCAGCAGAGACTTCCCCCTGCCCGAAGAGTACGAATGGCGACTGCACGAAGACATCGTCTTCAACGTCTTCACGCAATGGGTTCCCAGAAATAGACCTGTTCGCAACCCTGGAGAACTCACAATGCCAAAGTTACGCCTCCAGGTACCCCCAGAACCAATCCAAGGGGAACGGTCTGTCGATTCAATGGTCAGGGAGATTTGTTTACGCTTTTCCCCCTACTCCCCTTCTCAACAAGGTAGTGCACAAGATGCACCAGGAACAAGTAACCATGATATTGGTGGCTCCAATGTGGGCCCGACAGCCATGGTTCGCTCACTTGATGGAGATGTCTCTATCTCCCCCAGTGAAACTCCCCTGCCCGCACAACATGCTGTCACAAGACAAGGGCAGGACTCTGCATCCATGCCCCCAGAACATGAACTTAGCAGCCTGGCTCCTGAGATCATAGAATTTGGACATCTACAGCTCCCACAGAGATGCATGGACATCCTCAGGGAAGCCAGAAAACCCAACACTCGCCACTGCTATTCTAGCAAATGGAAGAGATTTGTCATTTGGTGCAGAGGAAAGAGCATCAACCCAATTGACTGCTCTCCCACACATATTATTCTATACCTGACCCATTTATTGGATTCAGGTCTAGTGTTCAATTCCATTAAAGTCCACCTAGCGGCACTTTCTGCATACACCACTTCCCAACTCAGTGTCGTGGTGGAAGATCCCTGTTATAAAGGCCTTCATGGAGGGAGTAAAGAAAATACACCCCCCGATAGCTGACCCAGCTCCCGGATGGGACCTTAACGTGGTACTTACCAAACTCATGGGCTCACCATTTGAACCCATGCACAAAGCATCTCTTAAAGACCTCACCCTTAAGACTGCTTTTCTAATAGCTATCACCTCCATCAGGAGAGTAAGTGAACTACAGGCTCTTTCTGTTCTAGACCCCTTTGTTACAGTTCACAAAGATAAAGTGGTTCTACGCACTCACCCAAGGTTTGCTCCAAAATTCATCTCAAACTTCCATGTAAACCAGTCTATAGAACTACCAGCGTTCTTTCAAAATCCTTCCAACTTGGGAGAAAGGACTCTGCACACACTAGATGTGCGCAGAGCGGTCATGTTCTACATGGAAAGAACCAGACCACTGAGGAAGACTAATCAGTTCTTCGTCTCGGTGGCAGCAGGAAGAGAAGGGGATGCAGTTTCAAAGTCCACTATTTCTAGATGGATTGTTCAATGCATCACTCTCTGCTATACTCTTGCTAAGAGAGAACTGCCCTTTAGGCCAAGAGCACATTCTACTCGAGGCACGGGGGCGTCCATAGCATTCATTGCAAATGTTCCCCTTGAGTCCATCTGCAAAGCGGCTACCTGGAGTTCTGTGCACACCTTTACAAAACACTACTGTCTAGATACACACTCTAGATCTGACTCCCAGGTGGGACAGGCAGTATTAAGACATCTTTTCTCTACTGTTCCTTCTCATAACCCACCACCAACTCCGGGTACTGCTCGCTAGTCTATGCACAGCATGTGATTCTAAGCAGATTAACAAACATCAGAAGACAATGCATTACTTACCGTAAAAGCATTTCTGATGGTTGTATCTGCTTAGATTCACATGCGCCCACCCTTCCTCCCCGCTTGGATAGAAGGAACATAGACATCTTTCTATATTTATCTCTTTTCTGTACTCACTCACGTCTAGAAGGCTCCCTCAGGGCAGAAAAATACAAACAGAGGGACCTCGACGCGTGAGGGATTGTGGGTACAACACACGTCACTATAGGGATAGTGTTACAGACACGCCTTGTCGACGTCCCCTTTTCGACTACGAAAAACAAAATGCAATACTCCGCAGTGACCACTGGATGTCGGACCTATGCACAGCATGTGAATCTAAGCAGATACAACCATCAGAAATGCTTTTACGGTAAGTAATGCATTGTCTTCTTGTAAATGGTCTTGGTGTGCTGGTGGTAACCCTTGTGACAAAGCCCATTGCCTTGAGATTAAGGTGGATGGTGGGGTGGCCATGGGAGCCACGTGCCATCACTAGGGAAGTGATGTAGGACCCGGGGTCCGTATAGGTAGGATCCACTGGTCCACTCCACCATGCCACAGACCATTGTCAGGAGACAGCCACATGTGCTCTCTAAGTAGTACAGGCTCTTTAAAGGGAGTGTGAGAAGGCTGAAGAATCTATACATTTACCAACTAATATGATCAATACAAACATCCACCTGCGACATTAACACCCTTGTACACTACAGCGTACACCCCAGAATCCTAAGATGCTAGTGCTGCAGAAGACGAAACTGCCTCTTTGCCATCAAATGCTGTGACAATTAAATGCAATTTTTTATTTTTTTAAGGAGAAATGTGCATACTGTAAAAAGGAAGAGGCATGTCAAAAGGAGCATCCAACAGAAATCCGAAATGAGGTGAGGAAGGAGGAGGAAGAGGCAAAAGGAGTGGCCAGGGTCTAACCATCACTAAAACGGGAGAAAGTACAGACACCGATTTTCACATGATCACAAATGGGCCAGAATTAACTGATACACCATCACCAGTGATCATTTCTGACACAACCCCAACAGGAGAAATGATTGACGTCTTAAACAGGGGCCTGTCCTTTGTCCGTAGTGAAAATCTGGATATGACAGATGTATTTATTAATGTCTTAAGTTTTGCAGGAAATTAAGGTTATACCATTATTTGAAAAACCTTGAAACAAAATACAGTCCTGGCTGAATCACATATAATTAGTAACATCTCTGTTAGGGAAATGGAAACTTTTGGAATACTTCGAATTAACAAACATTGCAGTTATGCTGAACATAAACCTGGTAACAATGTATCCTTGTAACCTGGGTTCGATCCCCTTCCCCGGGTTCAAAGCAGGAAGTTCAAAATAAGAAAAGTTCCTTTTGGCAACCAAGTTCTGCTCATAAAGTTCTCCTTGCTCAAAAAGTCTTCCACTTTACTCCTGACAATACAAAGGCTTTTATATTTCAACTGTTAGTATCTCAAGATTTGTTCTCCTTTTTGGAAAACAGACACTTACACAATTCTTCTTTGATTCATAAGAATGTTTTTGTCAGGATGATATTTCCATCATCTCCTCCTTGGGAAAAAATAAACGTTCTCAATTCTTCTAGATTCATTACAATGTTTTTGTTGGGATGGTTTTTGCCATAGTTCATCAAACACAATAGTGCAGTACTTTAATTTCTTCTTCCTGGTTCACTAACCTGCCAGGATTAACACTAATAATCCCTTTTAGGCTATACTCGCCTGCCAGGATAAAAGCTCTTAACACTACGACACATATTCTGTGTTGAGGCTTGCACCACACTTTCAGCCCAGTCTTTGACTTGGAACAACATTAAGATTCACGTCTTCTGTGTGGACACAACACACATTGATGCTGTTTGTTCCCCTGATGTATGTTCCAACGGCAATGCAGATTATGTTCCCTTCCTCCTTGATACCTTTTACAAGGGAGATTCTCTCCTGCCACTCTTGATTTCTCAATTTCACCTCAAACAACTGCTCATAATGTCTCTTTATTACACTTGCCTTTCCTTGGTTTAGGCAATGCTTGTTGGCATATGGGTTAATTATTGCCTCTTTCCCGTTCTGGGAATAATGGTTACAATCTTTCTGCAGTATTGTTCTTTTGTTAATTTGTCAATGTGGGTTATATGTTTTCTGAAGGTTTGTCCCCTCTTTACTTTGGCTTGGCAGGGATTTATATGGCTTCAATATTGTCCCCTCTTTGTTTGGGCAATGATAATTGTAACCTTTCTTTTCTGGTCCTCCTTCAAAGTGATTGTAATACCAATAAGACTTTCTTGCATTAGGTCGGCATTCAAAATATTGATTAGCGGTCAGCTTTCGTTTACTGAGTGTTCCATGGGTTACCTACTACAGGCAAAGTCACCACTCTCTCTACACACATCCGCTTGAACCGGTGCCTCTGCTTCCTCAGCTGCTCCTTGAACGTCTGACAGTTGCAGTTGTGTACCCGCGGTCTGCGCTACTCGGGAAATGAGTCTGTCCTGCTCCTCGTGCACTCCAATGCTCACCAGCCACCGGGATCAGGCACGCTGTAAGGAGAGCTCCTCTCTCCCACAGGACAGCCTGTCAACACACTGCTTCCCACTGCACGAACTCTGCACTTCAGGCTTACAGCTTCAAAACCCTCTCAGAACCGACATCCGCTTCAACAGCAGCGGCTCTAGCGTCTTCATAACCCTGCTTCAGCTGCTGCAACTGTGACTCACAACTACTACTCTTGCTCCACCTTCTGTTTCTAATGGCCTGGACCTGAGGGGGTCTTAAATACCTAAAGGTCCTGCTCTGGTGTGGGTTATCAGGACCTCTTAACTGAATGCTGAAGTTTGTTGCCTCTGAACTCCTCTTCCTCGTCCCAGTACCTATAGCATTGTGGTACTTGAAGTCCCAAATGTTTTGGTCATTTGTATGCCCTGAATATTGCCTTCACCTTTATTTAATTCACTCTTCTAGAATATACCTTTAGGCAGATAGGAAGAGATTTCAAAGGGATTAATGGTTGGTTCAAACCCTAGGCAGAAGCCACAGTATTAATGCTCTGATTCCCATATTGATCATAACAGTTTTTACTACCAACAAGTTGTGTAGCTTTGGGAAGGGAAACCTTACTCTGACAGCAAACCATTAAATATTCTGGCATCATGGAAATCTCTTCCTCTGAGTAAGACAAATAGTGTCTCTCCTAACTGAGCTTCCCCATACTGCTGGGGCCCTTCTCCTCCCAGGTGATCCTCCCGGCTAATACCACCCCCAGGGTTAGGATCAGCTAGTGGCTGCCTTCCCCCTGCCACCTGGGAGGAGACCTTAGGCAGGTTTTCTGTGAGGGCTCTGCAGGATTCATCACATGCCCCATTTGCAAGCAAATGTTTCATGTACCCTACCCAGGGCATGTGTTTCCTGTAGCATGAGTATCTGTGGACCATGCCAGTCTATATAAGCAAGAATTGTCTTTGTCTTAACAGGATTATTGAGCCCACGTACATTGCATGTCGAGAGCTTGATGGGCAGCCTCCCACTACGTGATCTGCCGCCTGTCATGTGCATAACCTTTTGTATGCGTGTTGAGCGCACTTAAACAGTGACTCATGAAAACCTCGCCTCAGCATGCCTGTCAGACATTTTAACATTTCAACCCCTCCCCTCATCCGGCCACACCAACCCTCATCCAGCCACCCCAACTTGATGGTGAATCCTAACCTGTGCGTCCTTCGGAACTCCAGGGAGCCCAAGCATCAACTAAACCTTGGGTGTGTAACGAAGTCCTGCTTTGCATCCATCAAAGGTCGGCAGAACCTGGCACTACAGAGTTATAACTGGTATCAACAGTCACTGTGGTCAGAATTAATTTGCCAAAGGATAATTGCGCCATTGAAGATACAGTCCTTCCTTCCAGTGTCTGGACCTCAGCCAACCGGGACTGGTATGGTCCTCTCAATGTATGCCATAGCCTCATCAGGAAATTAGAAGTGCACCCGTCCTCCATGCTGAATGCGCAGCTTCCCTGGGAACATCATGGCATACTGTATCGGTCTCCTATAGCAACCATTTTATCTCCTGGCAGCCTGGACCTCAGAAGAGAAATCCAGATTATTGTGGACTCTGTCCGATTCATACCGTAGAGAACCTTTCTCCCTCGCTGTTTTATTTATTTTGATTTATTTTATTGTTCATTTGTCAGGCACATTACACAACAGAATTGTGTTTCAAAGCACCACAAGTCTAAAAGGGAAGGGAACAGGGGAGATGACGGTGGCAAGAAACTGACAAAAAAAAAAGAAAAGCAAGTGATTTATTTACAGCCGTGGTCCTACTAGGCCTTGTGGCATTCGGCCGTGCAAGTGCATTGATAACTGCATGGGAGGGGGATGGAAAGGGGAGCAGAGGAATGGACAAGTGCCAGAGAGGGCCCAAGAGGGAAGTACTAAGGGGAGCTAGGAGGAGCACCTCAGGCTAAGTGCTAGTGCAGGCAGCTCTCAAGGGTGGAATGTGGAGTAACCAGGCAGCGGCCCGCAGGGCAATGCAGTGGTGGGGTGGGTTGCTGGCAATAACGAAGCGGGAATAGCCTCTGAGGTTCTTGAGGATCAGGCCACCGGTTACAACAGCAGTGGTGTGATTAGCAAGGAAGGGAAAAGAGCGGGTAATAGGTAGAGAAGAGCAGAGTTTTGAGCAGTTTCCTGAATTTAAGGAGGTCCGGATCAAATCTGAGTGGGGCAGGGAGGCTGTTCCAAAGGGGGCACCAGCCGCAGTGAGAGCTCTGCCCCCCGCTCTCTGCTTAAAGAGTTTGACAGAGAGTTCGAATTTGAGGAGCGTAGGGCTTGAGCTGGGGAGTATTTAGGTTGGGAAATTTGGAGATGGCGTGGTCCCAAGCCCCTCAAAGGCCTTTGTTGATGATGCACGGGATCTTTGATACTTGCAGCCACCGGGAGCCAGTGTAGAGATTTTAAGGCTGGAGAGATATGGTCACTGGGCTTGAAGCCAAGGATAAATCTTGCAGCCTTATTCCGGATTAGCTGGAGGGGGGCGAAGAGAGGAGAGGGGGAGATTGAAAAAAGAGACTGTTGCAGCAGTCCAGCCTGGAAAGGACCAGAGCTCTGGAGACATTGAGCTTCTGGGGGAAGTTGAGAAAAGGGAGGTGGAGCTGAATGTGTGACTTTTTGGTAAGGTCCACAATGTGGGGGGTGAAGTAGAAAGCGGAGTCGAAGATGACATCAAGGTTTTTGGCCTCACAGTATGGTGAGGGTAGCGGGCCCAGAGAGGGTGGTGAAAGGGTAGGAGGAAAAGAGGGCACAAGTGTCCTGATGAGGATCTCCATCTTGCTGGCATTGAGACAGAGATAGTTTGCTGAACACCATGACTGAATGGCGGACACACAGTCGGGGATAAGAGAGAAAGATGAGGGAAGTTTGAAGGAAAGATGTGCGTCATCGGCATAACACTGGATATGAGGTTCGAAGAGGAGATCAGATGAGCAAGAAGGGCGAGATGGATATTGTAGAGCCAGGGCAATATGATAGAGCTCTGGGAGACACCTGGTGGTGGAGGATGGGATGAGAAAGGGCCCAATTGCAGCTGGGAAGGGCGGTTAGTTAGGAAGGAGATCAGCCAGTCCAGTGCCCGTTCAGGGATGCAGGGGGTGCCACAGAGTCGTTTTATGAGGATGGAATGGCTGGCAGTGTGAAAAGCAGAGGAGAGATCGCAGAGAATGAGAACAGCATGGGAGTTGGAGTCGAGATTTGCAAGCAAGGTTTCACAGGTGTTCAGGATAGCAGTTTCCGTGCCTCTGATCTTGTTTGCTGCCTTCCGGACCAACAATCTGGATACTGGGCATCCAGTGTGGAGGATCAGTTGGGGAGGACAAACTTTTCCAGGAATTTACCCAGGAAGGGGGTGATAGGGCGATAGTTAGCCGGACAGGAGGGGTCCCAAGGGAGGGATAGAGGGAAAAAGCCGGTCGTGAAGGAGGGGTTACAGAGTTCTGCAAGGGCAGGGGCGAGGGTGGAGATGTTGTTCTTAATGGTTTTGGAGGAGCAGGGGAGCACCTGTTAGGAGGAGGCCTTCATGGTTATGGGTGAAAGGATTGAATACAATATTATTTTTTTGAGGGGGGGGTCCCCCCCAAATCCCCGTTTTTAGGCCAAAAATCATTAATTTTACCTATACCAAAACCCCCGAAAAAAAATACATTTAAAAAAAAGGCATTCAGTTTTTTTTTTTTTGGTCCTTTTTGACTCAAATATATTGCATTCGATCCTTTTGTTTTCGAATGAATGACTGGCCACCGGCCTTCATAGAGTGGACCACTTTAGTGACCTTGTCCTTTTGTATGGGAAGGAGAGAGAGGGGGATGAAGGGAGGGTGGGGCAAGGGAGGCAGGGGAGCAGGCATGAGAGAGGAGATGGGGGTGGAGGAGAGTGAGGACAGGATGTCCTGAGTTTTAGATGTGAAGTGGGAGGCTAGGGCACTCTTGGAGGACTGAGGAGGAAGGAGAGAGGTGGTGACTGCAAGTGGATTAGCAAGTTCCTTGCAGATTTTGAAATGTTCTGCCGCGTTATTAGAAGCTCCAGTGGTGCAGGCTTGGATATGGGCCCGGTTTTTGGAGTGGATAGAGAAGCGATAATGCCTTTGAAGCAGGCAGCAGCCACGTTTGCCAGAGGATGAGCCCATGGTCTGCCACTTCCATTCAGCAACACTGCACTTGCGTTTCAGAGATGCAAGATTGGAGTCGTACTAGCTGTTGTTCTTGATGGCATGTTTTAGACAGATCCTGGCAGGGGCAAGGCTGTCAAGAGTGTTGGAGATGGCAAGATGCAGGTTAGCAAGGGCAGAGTCCGAGGAAGAGTCCAGGGCGGTGGAGGGATGAAGCTGGAGGCAAACAGCAACTGACACTTGCTTCATTGGTGGAATGATGGTGAAGGGGGCTGGCACTGCAAGGGGTGGCTGGCATAGAGGGCCAAGGGACCCAGATAGGAGGGAGCGGTCAGACCAGGAGAGGGTGGTGGTAACCGGATTAGAGATCGGTATGTCACCAGAGATGAGGGCATCAAGAGTGTGGTCAGCAGCGTGAGTCGGACTGCAAGGGAGAGAGAGGGTCACAGAGGCCTTGGAACTGAGAGGTGGTTGATTCAGGAGAGACAAGGTGGATGTTGAAGTCGCCAAGGAGGAGGAGTTTAGAAAGTGTGCTGAAGGAGATAAGGCAAGGTGAGCCCATTCCGAGAGCAAGAGGGGGATGGGGTCAGGGGGTCTGTAGATGGTGGCAAAGGTGAGAGAGAAAGTAGGGGGGATCCACAACCCACAGACGAGGCATTCAAGAGTAGGATGATTGGGTGGGAATGATCAAGGCTGGGACCCACTCTGGGAAGATCAGGGCCACTCAACCTCCAATCCTGTAGGGTTTGGGTTTGGAGAGGATTGTGTAGCTCTGAGAAGGAGAGTGTTAAGAGAAGTGATAGCTGGCTTTGAACCACGTCTCGGTAAGAGCGAGGACGTCCAAGTCAGTCTTCGAGAAGGAGACAGATGTCGGATGAGGGTTTGGCTGCAGAGCGGATGTTCAAAGTAGCTAAGTGAAGCTGGTTGCCACCTTTGAAGATTTTCCGAGGGGGTGTACAAGGGCGTGTAACTCCCATCAATGGTGGTGGGATAGTGAGGAGAGGGGAAAGAGGGGTGGCAGGAGAAAGGAGGAAGTTTGAGAGAATGCAGGGACTGGTTGGGGAGGAGAAGAGCATGATGAGAGCCCTGGACCATAATAGTGCCATTGTGATCGACATTAATGATGCACCTAGAGGATGAGAAGTATGCAAGGAAAGCTTCCCATCTAGTGCCACCTTCACCATTGACTATCCTATCCTTCTCACTAAGTCTGGTAGGAAGACATTCAAAAGGGATATGCTGGTCTCCAACCCTGGCCTCCCTATCACTGACACCTACACCAGCGCTTCCTCCAGACAGACCCTCACTGACATCCTCTTTGTCGTTCCTTCGCCCTGACCTATGGACTCTTCATATGGTCTCTGTGCTCTCTCCTTTGTCTTCCTCTCCCATTAATGGTGGCACCCACTGGGAGGCCCTCCTGGCTTCCTTTCACTCCTCTATGGTCATCCTTATTGTTTACCTTAATGGCACCGTCTTTGTCCAAGGCCCTCAGGCCAACCTCCTCCTGTTTGACAGATGCTTCTTGTGACTTATCAATTTCCTGTACCTTCTCTCCCTTCTTCGGCTTCCTTGCCTCCACCCTCTGCCACTTCTCCGGTGCCTTCTTCCCCCTCCTCCGCTCCCATGTCCTCTCCTCATACCTCTTCCGTCCTCCCTCAGGCTCCTTCTTCGTTTCTGCAGCGAGTACCACTGATTTGTCCCCCTCCCCAGAAGGCTTTCAAGGATGGCTACTTTCTCCACCTCGCCACGAGCTGTCTTGATGCCTACCCCCGGGGACCCAGACCAAGTCCAGCAACCCCGGAAGCAGGCATCAAGTTATCCCAAGCAAGCCCAACAACCCCTGCTAGGGGCTATTTGGGTGCAGTCCTGGTGTCTATGGCGCCAGGCTCATATGGAGAGTCAGTCCTGGGGCCATAGGCGCCAGGCTCATAGATTAAAACTTACCTGATGCAGACCATGCTGCAAACTTACCTGATGCAGACCATGCTGCAAGAGCTCCAAGCCAAAAAGAGGCTTGGAAGGGACTACTTTACCTAGGGACTATTTTTTACTCGGTTGGTGCTGAGGAGGAATACTTACCTGGGACTACTTTGGAGGCTATTTAAACCACGCCCGAAGAGCAGCACATGCTTCGCGTTATTCTGCATCCAGCAGCGTAATGCTCACCGTGCCTGCAAGTCTGCATCCAGTCTTCTGCCACACCCGCCTCGAGTTTGGAGCTCCTAGAAGAAGGGAGAAAGAAGGAGAAAAGGTTAGAACAAGAGCAATACCTTTGATCCTTACCTGAATTCCCGATCCATCGCGCCTTCGAGCTGGAAGAAAGAAGTTATTTTATGCGCGTTGCCGCGCCTGCTGCAGCGCTGCGCTGAACTCACCCGCCTTCGCATCATCTTCACATTCCACCGCATCCTCCTGCATGTTCCCGCCGCACTCCGGCACCCAAGGAGAAGACAAGAACAGCAAGGTGAGCCAAGGGAATACACAGAGGAATATTAGTTACCCCCATAGACCTACCTGATTTTACCACCGGGGGTGCTATTCCTCTTCACGGGTCGGCGCAGCTTCTACTGTATCTTCGCCGAACCCCGGCCCCTAAGGGGAAACAAAAGGACAGCAAGGTGAAACAAAGGGACTAACAAGGGGAACCCTCCTCACCACAATAGACTTACCTGATTTTACCGGCGGAGGTATTATTCCCCAAAACTTTGTACTTTCTCTCAGCACCTGAATAACGGAGAAAGCAACAGGTTACATATTGACATTATTTTATCGAACTGTGTTGGAAAACACAAATCCTTACCAGAATACTACCGGTTGCCACGAGGAACTCTTCACTAGGGTCAAGCTGCAACCTGCAAGGAATCGGACAAGTTGTTCTGGAACTCACCAATTCCTTCGAGCCAGTGAAGCAACTGGTTATCAACGCGCCCCTGCGCTCAGTGCAGGATGGAGAGCTCTTCTTTTCAAACCATCAGGTGAGTCTATAAGAGGGGACATCAAAGGTGATCTGTGGGAAGAACAGCGGGGGTGGGGAGATTTACGCTCCACTCCACGGGTGGTTAATTCCCTTTCTCCATTTGCAGAAGAATATTCCTACGGGCCAAGCAAACAAAGCTAGGTGGGCCAGTCCAGTCCGTCATCTCGGCCTTATGCGTCACATTGCTGGAGACCGCAGATGTCCAGTTCAGATCGACGCCTCTGTGGGAGCCAGGTGAGCGTAACAAGAACTTGACCTTGATGTCCTCGGTCTCAGTGAGAAATGGTTCACGGCCAGCTCTGTCACAAGCTTTGACACTCTCCTTTCTGATGGCTAGAAGATCCTCTCTGCACCCAGATCCAACCGTTCTAGTGGGGGTGTAGCCCTGATTTTCCTGGTGTGGATCCCTCAACTCCTCCTCGGAGACTTCAACATTCATCTGGTTCCTGTCATGCCACGGGCCTCTTTCGTGACCTTTGCGACTCTATTCTTCGCTCTGGCCCGACTCACTAGCAGGGCACACTCTTGGTGCTCTGAACTCCTCAGATCACCCCCTCTCTAACACTCTCACCACTCCTCTCTCCTGGAGTGACCACTTTCTCCTCTCATCTCTCTCGCACTACCCCCAGGCCAACTCTATGCCCAAACTGCCACCGTCCTTCTCAGTCATTCGACCCATGAAGCGTGTCAATTGAGGCTTTCGCTGCATCTTTCTCGCCCCCTCCTGCACCTCTGGCTGACTCACACCCTGACACAGCCCTCCCCATGCTCCACTCTGCTATCTCTGATACTCTTGATGTACTTGCCCCTGTCATGAGGATCGTCATGAAGCCTAAAATCAAGTGCAGCTCTTGGTATGACTCGGACCTCGTCACCCTTAAACGCAAGTGTAGGGTGGCTGAGAGGAAATGGTTGACATCTTGTACATCCTCTGACAAACTGGCCTGCCACCTGCTCCAAAGGTAATACCGACTCTCTGTCCTTGCTAAAAAGAGAGCTCACATCCAATTCCGTGTCTCTTTGGGATCTAACAACTCGGCCAAAATCTTTCAAATCTGCAAGGAACTGGCCAATCCTGCTGCATTCTCTACCTCCCCTGATCCTTCCCAGGCCCTCTGCCCTGCCCTGGCTTCTCACTTCATCTCTAAAACCCAGGACATCCTGTCCACCCTCTCAGCTTCACCTGCTTCTCCCTCCACACTCTCCTCTTCCTCTTGCCCTGTTGCGGCCATCCCCCCTCCCTTATCTGCCTTTCCTCTCTTCTCCCCTGATGAGGTTTCTAGACCAGTCTGATCTATGAAAACCTCATCTAAGTAGGTCCTTCCATGTTCTTCCAAAACCATCAAGGACTATGTTGACACCCTCGCTCTTGCCTTGGATGACTTCTGCAACCATTCCTTCACCTCTGGAACCTTCCCGTCCCCCTGAAGCACTTTTGTGCACCCTCTTCTCAAAAAACCCTCAGCCGACCCTTCCCTTCCGGCTAATTATCGTACGATCTCTATCACTCCTTTCCTGGGCAAGCTCCTGGAAAAGCTGGCCATCTCCCAGCTTAATCTTCACACTGAATCTGTTGGTTGTCTCCATAGCAGCCAGAAGCACGGAAACTGCTCTCCTGAACATCCGTGAAGACCTGCTTTCTAACCATGATACTAACCTCCCCTCTGTCCTCATCCTACTTGACCGCTCTTCTGCCTTTTGACACGGTCAACCATGCCATCCTGCTCAACCGGCTCTGATAATCTGGGTATCACTGATCAGCCTCTGGCCTGGCTAACCTCTTTCCTCTCTGACCGGCCCTCCCAGGTCCAACTTGGATCCTTCCTCTCCTCTATCTCTCGCTCCACTTGTGGTGTTCCCCATGGATCTAACATTTCTCCATGGTTGTTCAACCAATACCTGCCACCTCTCGCCCACCGCATTGCTGCTCTCTGCTCAACTTCCAATGCTATGTGGATGACGCCCAGCTCGCTTTCCTGCTCCCCTCTGCCGCCTCTTCTCCTTTTCTGATCCCAGACGGTCTGTCTGCAATCCAGGAGTGGTGCGCCGCCAGTGATCTCTGGCTCAACGCCGGTAAAACAGAGATCCTCCTCATCGGCACACCTGTGCACTCTGGCCGGCGTCCCTTGGCCCTCTTCCTGCTCCCACCTGTGAGGTTAAGAACCTCTGGGTTATCTTCGGCTCAACACTCTCCTTCTCTCCTCACATTTCCGACGTCTCTAAGAAGTCAAACTACCAACTGAACCTCCTGAGAGGTAGTCTTCCTTTGCATCTCCTCTCCTTCCCCCAGAAGCTCACTGTCTCCAGAGCTCTGGTTTTCCCTTGGCTTGACTACTGTAGCAGCCTCTTTTTAAATCTATCTGCCTCTACTCTACGTCCTCTGCAACTCATCCAGAACAGCACTGCGAGACTTGTGCTTGGCCTCAAGCCGAGGGATTGTATCTCTCCAGCACTGAAATCTCTCCATTGGCTCCGAGTGGCTGCAAGGATCAAATTCAAGACCCTTTGCATTGTTCAAAAGGCTTTCTGGGGCCTGGTACTAAATTATCTCCACCTTTTTCTTAAGAAATATCTTTCTTCTCAAGCTCTTTGCTCCTCCACCTCCTTGAGGGTCAGTTGCTTCTCTGAGCAACAAATTGGGGACAGATCTCTCTCTTCGACCGGTGCCTCCCTCTGGAACAGCCTCCCCGCCTCTCTGAAACTTGAGCAGAACCACCTCTGGTTCCGGAAGCAGCTCAAGAATTTCCTCTTTGCGTCTGCATTCTTTCTTCCACTTCCCTGCTAATCTCCTGTCTGATACTGCACTGGTTACCTGGCTACCCTCTGAACCTCGACCAAGGTCCCTGCCCTCGCAGTTGCACACCTGCACTGCTTCCTGGCACCCCTGCACTTGGGGCTGTATCTGCAACCCTACAGTCACCCTACTTGCACTTATCCAACACCTGTTGTCTGCACTTAACCCCTACACTGCCACCTGCTGGGCGCACATGTTTTCCATGTCTTGATCCCATGTCTGGCACTTCTCATTCCCCCCCTTCCCCTGGCACTTTTTCCCCTTCCCTCTCCCCTCCACTTAAGCAATCTCAATGTCACTTGGCCTAGTAAGATCGCTGTCTTATCCACCCTTGTTCCCCTCCCTTGCTTGGTCGCGCCTTGAAACACTTGTGTATAGGCGTGCTATAAATAAAATATATCATATCGCTAATAGTACACATAGGAAATATGATTAGTGGGGAGGGATAACGTTTGCAGTCAGGCTGTCTGACAGGAGGCAGCAAGCCTCCAGATAGAAGGTTGAGGGCCAGAGGCCGGAGCAAAGTGGTGGTACATTGTTCGCTGGCCCGAAGCAGGTCGGTGATGAATTGCTGGGGCAGCGGCATGGGGGAGTTGGGGGGGGGGGGGGGGGGGTCGGGCTCCCTCCAGCTCCGGACAGGTCCTGATGGGGGCCTTAATTGTGGGCCTTGATCGGTGCCTGGCTTTCGCTTGTCAGCTCACAAATAGGCCTCAAAGATTGGGTACACGCGCGCACGCACGCTCGCACTCGCACCGCGGGTAGCCGGAGATTGATTGCATTGTTGCAGCAGGAGCAGCACTCCAAATCCTCACATTCTGGAAGTACTGCCAACAGCTACTACTTAAAAGCATGTCAATCAAGGACTTGTGTCTCCATCTCAGTGATATGGCAGCTTTCTTTATCGAGTTGACCACAATGTAATACTTTGTTAACCAGGACAAACCCGGCTTGCAATATTCTAATGTAGGGATCCATTGTGGTGCCAGCCCTGGGACCTCCTTCCTGGGCCCCTGTATCTGAGACCTTCCTCAGCAGGGTGCTTGTAAAGGAGTCCATTGGGCCTCTTGTTCGTCCCATTTCCATGGGCCTTGATTGCTAATGACTGAAAAATAGTGACTTTGCCCCCTCAGGATGGACAGCCCTCTGCAGGTATTGTAATGCAGTGTACCAGCCCCACTCAATGGCAATGGTTTGTTTATTTTATTTGCAGCGCGCGCCAGACCCGGAGGTAACCTGGCACATGTTTAAGAAAGCTTTAAGCTTACAGGTTACAGTTACACATTCCAAATAATTACATGGTGCATTGGCAGCAAAAAGATGACGATATACAAGGTTATATACACAGGTATTTGTACACAGGGGTGTATACATAGTATACATTGAGAGTTAAAGGGGCATGTCGGTGTACGTTCAGTTGTAGGTTAGCAGGTGGGTTAGGCGTGAGTAGTCCTAGTGTTGGTCAGTTGTAGGTCATTTTCTTTCAGCCATTTAATGCAGTTGAGTCTGAAGTGTGCATTGGATTGGTCAGACCTTAAGGAAGGTGGGAGGGAGTTCCACAGCTGGGAAGCTGTTGCCTCCGGCTGCGCTCAATTTAAATGGGGGTACAGCTAGTATGTTGGTGTAAGCTTCTCGGGTGGGTCTATTAGAAGTTCGTCTTTTGAATCTTTCTGTTAGGTATTTGGGGGCTAAGTCATTGATACTTTTGAATGTTAGTGATACTGTTTTAAGTTTAATTTTGTCCGGTGTAGAGAGCCAGTTAGATTGTCTTCTGATGTCTGATATGTGCTCTCTTCTTGGGATTCCTAGTGCGGCTCTGAGGGCATTGTTCTGCAAGGTTTGGTTTTTTTGCAGTGTGTTTATTGGACCCTATGTATAGTGCGTTGCAATAGTCCAATTTGGATAATACCAGAGCTCTTGATGGGGTGAGGCAGCTGGTAGTGGACAAGTATGGTTTAGCTGCTCTAATCAGCTTACAGGTGTATGCGGTGCTAGAGGCCATCGCACTCACCTGCTTTGTTAGGGAGAGGCAAGAGTCGAGGTAAAAACCTAATGTTTTTACCTCTTTTGCTTCTAACAAATGATGAATAGTCATTGTTCAGTCTTTTGATATTTTGTGTGTTCCCCAGTATGATGAGTTCCGTTTTGTCATCATTCAGGCATAGACCATGACCGGCCATCCATGCCTGGATGATGAGGTATATCTTGTTCACCAAGGCCAAATCCTGTTCGTAATCCCCCGAAAGTGGGATGAGAATCTGAGTGTCATCTGCATAGTTTGTGTAGGTGACACCCAGAAGGTCCAGATCATCAAACAGGGGCTTCGTAAAGATGTTTACATGGTCGAGAGACACAGGATCCCTGGGGAACGCCGGATGTGATGGGTACTGGTTCAGCTGCTGCAGAGGTAGAGAAAACCCTCATGGTTCTGCCACTTAAGAACAACTTGATCCATGCAATGGCATGTGTGGAGAAGTGGGACACAGATTCCAGGTGGGAGCAGAGCACATCATGGTCCACCAGATCAAATGCTGCTGAGAGATCCAATAGGAAGAGTAGGGCAGTTTTTCCAAGATCTCTCAGCACATCGACCTGGGTTTTGAGATCGATAAGTGCAGTTTCGGTACCATGTTGAGGCCTGAAGCCTGATTGTCTGGTACCTAATAGTTGATGCAGCTCCAGATACTTTTGGATCTGTAGATAAACCACTCTGTCTAATATTTTAGCAGGAATGGTACCGTAGTGATCGGTCTGTAGTTGGTCGGGATGGGGAGGGTCCAGGGTTTACTTTTTAAGAAGGGGGAGGACCCATGATTGTTTAAGGTTGTCTGGTATTGTGCCTGATGCAAAGGAGGCATTGATAAGTTTGGAAATAAATGGGGATAGGGCTCTGGCCGCGTCTTATCAGTTGTGCTGGGCATATGTCACCTCGACAGTTGGTTGGTTTGAGCGAGAGCATTATTTTTTCAATCTCTAAAATGGTTACTTTGTTGAAGTTGAATTCATATTCTGGTTTGGTAGAGGTAGGTGGTTTACCATTTTGATAGGTTGAGGGAGGAATATTTTGTTTCCTGTTCTCAATTTTGGTTTGGAGTGTGGTGATTTTGTCTTTTAGAGCTTTTTGGATGTTGGAGCACCACGTTTTGTTTTTGTCACAGTTGTCCGGAATAGGGATAGGGTTTTCCAGTTCCTTTAGTATAATGAATAGCTCTTTGGTTCCGGATTTAGCCTGTAGTATTCTGTTGTTAAAATTCTCTTTTTTTGCTCTCCTTATTTCATTTTTGTAAATTTTAGAGGCATTGATGAGAGCTGCTTTATTTCTCTCAGATGGGGTTAGTCGCCAGGCGGATTCGCATTTGCGTTTTCCAATACTTAGGGATTTGAGATGAGGGATGAACCAAGTGTTTAGGTGTGCCTTGGGCTTACTTTTTCTCATTTTCAAAGGGGCGATAGTGTCCAGGTCTTTGGCCATGGTTGAGTTGAATTTGTTAACTAGAGCTGATGGGTTTAGTAAGTCAGGTAAGGAATTTAGAGTTGGGAGGATAAGTGGTAGCAGTTTGTCCGTAGTTATGTTTCTTTTTATTTCTGGTTGGTAAGGGGGGGCCAATATAGTTTCCTTAGGTTGGGAGGTGTTTTCGTTTATGAGGAAGGTTATTAGCGCATGATCTGGCCAAATTTGTGGGCAGACATCATTAATTGTTTCATCACAGTTGTGGTTGGCTACCCAGTCGAGTGTTCGACCTTTTTCGTGGGTAGGTTCTGATATTCTTTGGATAAATCCAAGCTCTGTAATGACATTGGCGATATTGATCGCTTGCAAGTCTTTGTGGTCATTGAAGCCTAAGTTCATGTCTCCCAGAAGGATGGCTTGCGATGAGTTTTTTAGATTTGAGAGGATCATAGAGATGTCCTCCTCAAAGGTTCCAATGGGGCCAGGTGGCCTGTAGATGAGGTGTATGTTGATAGACTGAGAGGATGATGTTAATAGTTTAGCGGTTAAGGATTCGCAGGATTTAGTATTTGAGGGCGTTTCTATTTTTATGGTGAAACTATTTTTAGCAATGATGGCAAAGTCGCCTCCTCGAGAGTTGGTTCTTTCTTCTCTGAGAATGTTGTAGTTAGGGCGCAGGGCAAGCATCAGAGCGGGCCCTGCTGCTTGGTGCAGCCAGGTTTCTGTTATGGCTAGGAGGTCATAATCACCTATTTGGATTGTATCGGCAATTTCGTTGGCATGTGCTATTAATGACCTGGAATTAATAAGGGCACCCTTCAGGGGTGTTTTTGGTTTAGGTGTCACAGGGGTGAGGCAACTTTTCTTTTTGGTAGGTTTATTGCTTGACGTCTGGTGATTATTAATGGGACTGTTAGCGGGAGAGTCTCTTTTGGTGGGGTAGGTGTTTAATTTGGGGGCGTTACGTTGGATGTCTCTTCTATTACTAGGTTTGGTGACTAGTCTGGCTAGAGGTTCATAGATTTTAGGTAATCTTGACCGTAACTTTGCATTTCTGCCTAAGGTGTCGCACAGGATATTTGTTAGAGGGTGGTGGAGGATAGGTGACTTCATAGACTGTGGGTTAGTGTCTGGGGTTATGGTGGGTCGGTGCTTGTCAGGGTTCAGTGTCACAGTAGGCATAGATTGCGGTGGGTGGTTTCCTGTTGTCATTGTGGACCAGAGGGTGGACAGGAAGATGAGGGTGGAGATCATTCTATCCTAGGATAGTTGTCTATATCTGGTGGGGGGGCGCAGTAATGTCTGGGAAAGTCATTAGTAGGTTGATGAATTCATGATTTCTAACATTGTAGTAGCATCATGGTGATTAGCAGCAGCAGTGGGCTAAGATATAGGCAACACAGGGCTCCATGTGGGCAACACTAGGCTAAGTATGGGCAACACTAGGCTAAGTATGGGCAACACTAGGCTAAATGTGGGCAACACTAGGCTAAATGTGGGCAACACAAGGCTAAGATGTAGAAATCTTTCACAGATAGAACAGCAAACAATCCTTTCCCGCATCGTGGCACCTAGCGGGGACAGAGATGGCAGCCCCACTCTCCCTGCCCCCCCCCTTCCATCCCTCCAAGGTTCTCTATCACTTTCATGGTCAGCCTTACCCAGACAGGGGCACCCATAGTACGTCTATTCACCTCAAGGGTAATAGTCAAGTCCTGCAATGAGCTGCATCGCAACAGGCAGCAAGGATCCCTGCATGTACAGTCCACACAGGCAATACCTAATCTCTATGGAGCCCGCTCCCAGCTCCTCACGTTAGCCTGCAGATCTATAGTTTCGGATGAATCAATCTGCTCCGTGCAGCACCAGCATCTGCCTATTCGGTCTGGGAGACATTGTCAGGTCTGTCCGTCACAGTAATTGCCGTAGCAGAAATGGCAGCCACCACTCATAAGAGTGTGTATCCGAGCGCACACGTTCTATGTGCCCCAAACTGGGCAGTGGTTCAGGCGAGCCAGCCTTTTCCGGAACACCTCAGCACCCTCAGCCCGCCAACTGTGAGCTTGGTGGAAGAATGTGGTGCCTGTCAGGCCGCTGCACAGCCAGAAGCCACTCGGGCACCACAGTGCAAGGGTGCCAAAACACCTGCATGGCTGCAGGGGCAGCAAGTGAGGCTCGAGGTGCACGCGCCTCGCCAGTTGCTGTCGGCACAGCTGCAGTTCCTGGGCACAGATCAGAGCGAGAATCAGATCTGTCACGGCCTCACATCTAAGCAGTTTCAAAGGCTGGCCTCCATTTGTTCCACTTTGCCAAAGAGGAGGATATTTTCTAGACAAGGGATTGTTGGACACAGAGCTGTTAGCTCAATCAGACAATTCTGTTGCTACTCAGCAGTAACCCCCTATGCCAAACCAGTTCTACACATATGCACAACACTGCTCTTCTCCTCCCACTTCAATTCCCCCCTTAAACTCGCTCATGCACTCCTCTCACTCATTTATTCCCTTACTCTTTCCCTAACGCTCACTCTCAGCAGTCAATGGCCATGCACGCAATCTTATACACAGGTACCACTCTATCTCACAACTATTAACTCATCTGTGACAATCTCTTATTAAAAAACCGACACCTGGGGTAACTGTTTGGGTGGGTTCTCCCCTTGTTAAATCCCAGAGTAAGCAAGATAGAAAAGACATAGGCCAATTCAGAATTCTAGAAATGAATTAATTGACCTCTAGTTGCCAACCTGGGGAGTGTGGAACCCTGTGCTAGGGAGGTGGGAAGCGTGCCATAATTCATTCATATACCGGCTTCCACACATTTGAGTTTTAACAAATAAAAACCCTTCAACTATCCTTGGCAGTCTGGCTATTTTTAAGGGCATCTGTGACAGTATTGTATATTTGAGGTGTGGTGAGTCTGTTTAGACTTGGATGCTTTGCATAGGCCATCATCTAGTGGCTGGTCCCAAGTAGTACAACTGGTTTGCTTCCAAAGTAAAATGGTGTTGGTGGGGGCATTTCTTTCACACTATCCCTACCCTGCATGTACAGGTACATATGATGCTTCAGGTGTCTTCTTACTCTGATTTCTTTTTTCTGCCACTGATTGGTCCCCTGTGAGTTGGTGAGAAATGAGGTTTCGACTTTACACATCTCTTGAGGCCCACTGTCTGACGCAACACTGATGGTTACGCTAGATCTCTGAAGAACATGCTCGGTGTGCAAACCATTTACGCCAAAAAGCCGTAAATCCAGTCAAGTGACATTTTTGGCAGCCTGTGCTATGCAGGCCTAAACCGAACAGTAAGATTTCTACTTCTGAGGATAGTTTGCAAGGTCGAGGAAGCGAGGGAAGAGGGCAGAGGTGACCTCCAAACAGCCACCGAAGAAGTGTTCTGTTGGGAGTCTGTCACAGTAAAACCCAAGATCCAAAGGCACTGTTCAATATGGCCCTAGATGTGCTTCTTCTGATCACTATTTGACTATTTAACAAACCAGGCTCAAAACGCAGTTGAAGACCAAAGTGCTGATGCTCAAATAAAGTACCTAAAACTCAGAATCAGCGCTCCAAGAATAGTGAGCGGATCTGTTGAAGGCTCCATCCAGACATAGGGCCGAACTATCCGTTATAATGCCAAAAACAGAAAACTCGGCCCACATACCAAAGGCCTCATGGAAACCGAATTCCTCAAAACCTTTTCTCATCTAGGGGGCCTAAAGAGGAAGACGACACTATTTAAAAAAGGGATATCAATGGCAAAACACACGTGTACTCACAGTGACTTTGATACCAAAATCCTAGTCTGAAAAATCAACCTATTCTGAATCCGGCCAATCATTATACCCTGCAAAATAAGGGACTCCTTGATCCTCCGTAGACTAGCTAGACGGGAACACAGTCTTCTCTCATGAGGAAAGAGACGAATCATTTACCCCTACAGATACACGGGCCATGACCCCATCTGCTACATCACTGAGAACGTTTGAGAACAGCAGTGGAACCACCAGTGCTAAAAAGGCCATCAAACGGGTATCTAAGTACAAGATAAAACAAAGGTATTATTCAGTGTACTCCCATCAACTGGGTTTCTCAATAAATGCTGTGAGATTGGCATGGTTATCGGAAGTAAGAATACAACACAAGTGGTTCAGGTTCAAGGGTGTTTGTTCAATATTTTCAAAAGGGTTGGAGAACTCATATCTTGCCTTACTGCTAAAATGGGAGTAGTCTCGACCATCGAACAATAATAATGCAGTCCTAGTCAAAACAAAAAGGCATAAACTAAATAAACCTATTTCCTGCCCTCAATCTAATACAAAAGTGACAAGGGATATGTAAGCTTTCAACACAACAGGGTAGTGTTCTCAAATAAAATAGTGTTCAGGTTTTCAATGGGAAATGCAAAAGAAAGTGCGTCTCAAAAGAAGTGTCATGATAACTGTATGTGGTAATAGTAATTCCCTTGCCCATGTTAATGGTACGGGGGCAGGCAGAGCTCGTTGGCAGTGGGCACACTTAAGCAGGCAAACACTTCGACCCAGCTTCCCAGTGTTTCAAGCTGCACCAGCTTTGGCTCGTATCTCAACATTCCTTTAACGAACACAGTTAGATTCACAGTTCCATGTGTTCCCCCTCAGCTAGGCTCAAACCTGGTAAATCAATAGCACAGTTTATATCACAGTGGCATCCCTCAGTCGGGTTCACGCATGCCTTCTCAATAGCACAGTTTACTTGCATGTAGGGTGTTCACCCTGGATCTCCCGCTTCCGTGCTCGGATCCCTTTCACAGCAAGATCAGACCATTCTTTCTCCGGGGATGGGGCGGGTGGTGGGGTGGGGCTCACAGTTCACCTTGGATCCCCCTCCGCCGGGTATAGATCCCTTCAATTAGTCTCCCTCAGCCGGGCTCGGACCAATTTTGATGTACCTTAAGCTTCCGTCAGTTGGGTCCACAGGTTACAAACGTTGGGGTTCCCTTCCCCTTACTTTCATGATCGCTCTCACAATTTTCCTCAGCCAGATTTACAGTTCAGCAATACACAGCTTGTCAAAGACTTAACTGTACGAGGGGTTTGGTTTTACCCTCGTAGGACCACTTTGACATCTTACGCCGACCTCTTGGTTTCTAATCCCTCAGTCGGGTTCACACTTGCACAGTTCAACCTTCGGAGTCTTTCGACAAGGTAACAACCGGTTACCGGACCACTCCGCTATTCACTTTGCTTCCTACTTGTTTCACAATCCCTCCGTCTTGTGTATAGGCGTGTTATGAATGCCATATCCTATCAGTCGGGTTCACAATTGGTAACAATGTTTCAGGTTTTCACTCAAGGTTTCCAATGGCGCATGCTCAGCCTTCAAACACTACTGTATCTTCTACTCCTTAACGCTAGCTAGTCTCTTGCATCACAATTCACACACTGGTAGTGTAGGATACAGTTTATCAACTTGCTTGTTCTCCTTCCAACTCGCTTGTTTCCACCGGAAAGAGGCGCCGATTTAGCCTTGTGCGTTAGAGGAGTTTATTTTTATTTCTGTTGTGACCTTTGCTTTGCAGTGGATAGCGCCACAGCCTTTCTTTCACCAGCTGGCTTGTCCTGCTCTGCCTCCAGGGTCGCCACTGCTCGAAGGGGAATCCTCTCCTGCCGCTCTGCTCGCCTTGCTCAAAGTCTGCCTCTGAGCTCTGCCTTTTGTCCAGGTGGGGAAGAGTTAACAATCTTCAGGTGTGGGCTCTGGGCTTGGTTAGCCTGACTTTCCGGACTCTTCTTAGTGGAGAAGAGCCAGGGCAAGTCACAAAAGGTAAAGCTCCCATGGTCAGTCCTTCCTTTCCATAACAGTGGGATTGTAAGGATTGTGGGAGTGGTAGTGTTTTCCCGGATTTTTAGGAAAATTATATAATCTGCTGTCAGAAAAAAGAATAGGTGCGTTGTTGTGAAAGGGGAGTACTTGGGTGGTCAACAGGGAAATGGGGATTCTGGGAGATGTAATTTTCCAATGAAACTGGGGGTTGGGTTTAAGGGATGTGAATCTGTTGTCTGTCTTGATGCATGATGCCTTCACAATTGGTGTCGGGAGGGGGATACAGCTCAACCGATACAAGTTGGGGAACCCTTTAACATGACAGTTACTAGAGCCTCCGATCCACCACTCATTAAAATGAACCCAAGTAACAAATAGGAGGAATTGACACAATCGGGGGAATTGGCTAGTGGAGTGTCTAACCCTGAGAAGGAGAGTTGAGACAACCAATCTACATTTCTCCAAATGTTAGAGGCTGAGCCGTCCACTTTCGCTGAGTCCAGACCACCAGACTCAGGAAGGTCGGCAAGTGTGGGACCTAAACCCTTCTCAGTCCGAGGATGGGAATAACCTTTCATTCTTTAGTATCCCTGGCAATTCTTCCTATACAGACGACATGGGAAGGGAACAACTGCTGTCTATTTTGTCCCTTGGAAGAGATGATCCCCGCTAGAGAAAAGATAATCATCATTTCCCTAGACCACTGGGTAGACCTCCCTTCTAACATGTTTATGTATATTATGCCTGGCAGAAGAAAAGATTTGAAGATACTGCCTCACCTCTCATGTGAAAATAGACTAGGTTTTATACTATTGAATTTTTACTCTAACCCAATTAAAATCCAAAGGGGTGACTTGATGGGATGCTTGGTCTACGAAGCTATAGGGGAAAACCTTCACCAGGCAAACCTTCAAAAATGTTGTAAAATCCCAAAAGTAGAGAGGATGAGGGATCCAGATAAGAATGACACTCTCAGGGAGACCAACAGCTGTCCCAACTAATTAACACTTAGGGGAAAGACCAATCCCCTTGAAGTTGGAGATGAATATATGTGTGCCTTCCCAGCAGACCTTAAAATGGGTGACTCAAATGGGGAAGTTCAACACACTTCTCATCATCTGGCTGAGACCTATGAGCAAGGAACTTCAAACCTTAGTACCACCCTGAGACTTAGACCCTCCCCCAATGAATCCATCAATGAAAATCCAGATGCAGGTAATCTCAGTAGGAGAGAAAGAAATTGCGATATCCTCGTCTCCATTTGAAATCAAAGAAGATTGGGCGCTTTCCACCTCAGATCAAAACCCATGTAGGGAAATTGGTGTTTCCATAAGACAGTGTCTTTTAATTAGGATGGATGCCCTATCTTTACCATCTAGGAAGCAACACATTAGGGAAGAGAGAACCAAACCTTTTTTTTAACAGTATCCTCTACGGCCAAAGCTAGAGATGTTCTCACAGAGGAAGACGACTTGGGAGATTTCCCTTTTCACAAAAATGAACAAATGCCATCCACCCAAGAATACCCTTCACTGGCACGTTAGAACTAGTCATTCAATGGTTCAGAAGATAGTGACCCAGAGGTAAACATTATGAGGGGAGGGAGCTAGAGTCTCTCTTCTTCTCCAGCACCATTAGATGTTGAGAGCTTATTATTCATACAGAGAAGTTAACCACCTAAATTAGCCATGTCCTGTGGACCTCCAAATGCCTTCTAGTGATCAATAGTTGGAGACCTTCTCACCAGTGGAAAACTTCAACCCTAGCCCAAGTGGGTTCTTGATCCAGTCCCTGCCCACAGTTAGGGTAAGGACGTTGCTCCCACTAGGTTTTTATTTGTTGTTGCAAATTTAAAAAGACTTCTAGATTCAGACAAATGCCCCATCATCTGAAAACATTCCTTAAAGTACTTTCTTTTGCAATTCTTTTCTGTCTGCCTTCATACAGGGTCAAGTTGGCTCCCCATCTTTTCCTGTTCTCGCCCTGAGGAAGGCTTCAGTACAATTTATCTGCCCAGCAGGGGGCATATCCGAAACGTGATATGGATGTTTGTCTCCATCATAGATAGGAAGACCTTATCTTTTTTAACTCCATTTTGAAGTTAACCCTAACCTAAGTTGAAAGTGTAATTGTTTAGGCTGTCTTTTAAACACGAACACATGAGTGTACATGTTAGGTTTTTTTTCCTTCAAACACGAACACGTCGGTAGACCTGCATTCATTAAATAGCGGAACCGGCAATACTACATTTTGGGCCGCTATAGTCTTTTTCTGTTTTTCTGTTTTTTTCCCTAATATGTTTGTTTATTATTCATATTTATTTGTTCAGTTACTGTCTACATTTTTTTACTTGCAAGATTTTGATTTTTCTAAAGAAATTTTCCTTTTTGGTTTCCAAAACCTCTTGTTTACAATTTGACACTTGTTTTTCAAGCCTCTTCCATATGAATTGAGTTAGTCTTTTTCAAATGTATTTTCGTCTTACAGCTTTTCATCATTTATGATTGTGTATTCAAATCTCAAAATGTTTTTCTTTAAAATGTAGTTTTGTAAAATGCACAATAAATTGCTTTAACAAAAAGGAATGTCTTCAGAAAAAATATAGTGGCAAAGAATTGTGATAGCCGCTGTTTAGGATACACAACAAATTAAGTCTATTGAATTTATTAACAAAAATTGTTTGTACATTAGCATAGTGGATACTGTTGGTTTAACAAAAATATATATACTCTTCACAAGTCCCAATCCACTTTATGCTTTAAGGGACTACCCCGATTCTAGTTTTTATGTATGAGGTTTATAGCAACCAGTTTGCTGAGGGATTACCAACTCGGGAGGCTTTTTGAAAATACCCAAATTAATTAGCACCCCCTTCCTTTACTTTTCATATTGCACAAGGGATTGTTACAATTGTTTTCCCCACCGAGAGGGTGCATATTGGTAAATTGCGGGGTTCTCTAGTCTTGTCTCCATCCGCGGTCTCCTTGGATTGAATATGGCAGAAAGCCAGACTTTTGGCTACTCTTTAGAGCAAACTGCAGTTATCATAAAAGGACCCTCTATCTTTGATCCGAGCGGGACAAATACCGGGATAACCCAAACCACATGCAGTGAGGATCTGCTGAAACTCCAAAAGAAGAGTTTCCGTACGGAACTACATGGACATTTCTTACGGGAATATCTACGAGCAGACACCATCCCAGCAGGCCTAATTGTCAGGAAGGAGCCTTGCCTCTTCCTCACAGACAAGGAATATACTACCAAATTCAGTCACATTGCAATTAAATGCAGTAGGGACCTTATGGTATTGACCATTACAACAGCTCAACGTTTGAGTATTGAGGTCCAAAAAAAATTAGACATAGAAGAAAACAAGTTTTTAGAAAATCAAGCAATCACAAATGCTATAGACAAACTAAGAGAAACCAACAAACTTTTTGATGAGTTTAAAACATCAACAATTGCCAAAAAAACAACAAAATTAAACAAAGATATTCAGGAATTTAAACTCAAAGATCTTTCCTTATACAACAGCTGAATTTGCAGAGGCTGCTAAAAAAACAACAAGCAACACCAAACAAAGGGCGACGTCGCTGGGTATCATTTTCCAACTCTAATAGCAGTGGCTCGGATGACCAACAGAGATTCAATCAACCGCAACAACCCCATTTTGCCAATTTCCAAACCCCACCACCCCCACTTTTTTAGGCAGAGGAGGGCAAGGAATTCCATATTGGGGCCAACCATGGTTTCCCCAATATGCACCCCCACGTCGCCAACTACGAGGAAGAAGACGGCAGACATGTTGACAACAGACACTAAAGACATTCCTATTTTCAGTTTGCCAAAAGTAACTTTGACAGCATCACACATCAATTCTTTCCTAAAGGCCTTTCATTTGTGCATCTCAAACAGACTGGTTCTTAACTGAAACTGAAATTCGTCGTTTCTTCAGGACTATACGCCTGAAGGCATTCTTTGATGACATTCCAGCAGAACCACTGGACACAGATTCTGGCTTACATATCCCATCTACTTTCAGACCTCAAGATAATGTAACACCCAGAGAAATCATTACTTTTGAAAAATGCATAATGAAGGAACTGGGAAAACTGAAAGGAGATGGAAACTATTTTAAGCACAATCTGTCAAAAGCCGAATAAAAGGCATTAATTGAGCTTTCAAAAAAGCCAAACATTGTGATCAAACCAGCTGACAAAGGCGGTGGAATTGTGATTATGTCCAATGACCAATACTGCACTATGGTTAATGAATTGCTTCAAGATCAGGAAAGCTATAAGAAATTAAAAAAAGATCCAGCGAGCGAAATTAAATCTGAAATAGCAGGTGTGGCACAATATGCCTATGAAAAGCAATGGATCAGCGACAAGGAACTAAAATTCCTGACTACGAGTCAAGGCCGCACCCCGTCATTATACGCATTACCTAAAATTCACAAAAACTCTGTCAACCCACCAGGTAGGCCCATTGTATCTGGGGGTGGTTCAGTTTTGGAACCAGTGTGCAAATTTATTGATGTCTTTTTAAAACCTTTAAGCACTTAAACAGCAACCTATTTACAAGACACTACGCACACCATCCACATTTTTGAAAATCTCCCCTTCGATCCCCAGACACAAAGACTTGTGACAATGGATATCAAATCATGGTATACAAGTATTCGTCAAGATCAGGCCATTGAATTTATACACCAAACACTTACTCATCATGATCAACAAAACAGAGTACCTCATAATTTCATTCTGGAATTAATGACTTTAGCTTTATAGAAGAACTTCTTCGAGTTTAATGGCTAATTCTATGTACAGATCAAGGGAACAGCGATGGGCAACCTTCACTCCCAGCCTTGCGATCCTGTTCATGTCCACCTTTGAGTCAAATAATATTCTGTGTGACAAGAACCCTTATAAAACTTGCATCTCGTATTGGAAACGATACATTGATGACATTGTGTACATCTGGAGTGGCTCAGAAACTGAACTCGACCTTTTTCTCATCTGGTTGAATAACATCGACAATAACATCTAGTTCACTGGAAAGTAGCACCAAAGAAATCAGTTTCCTTGATTTAAAAATCAGACTTGAAGACGGAATTTTTAAATGTTGCTTGTACCGAAAAACCACTGCTCGGAACACTCTTGCACTTTTCAAGTAACCATCCACGCCACCTGAGAGAAAATTTACCATATGGTCAGTCCCTCAGAGTGAGGAGGAACTGCACTAATCTTGCAGATTTTTACCAAAAATCTGAGGACCTTACCAACCGCCTGTTAGAAAGAGGCTACCCCAAAAAACTTGTTTCAAACTCTAAGAAAAGGGCAAGGTTAACGGATAGAGACATTTTGCTGTCACAAAACACCACTCGGGAAAACCCTGATCCCGACAAAATGACCTGTGATTACACATGGTCCTCACACCTTTCAAATCAAGAAACTAATTTGCAAATACTGGCCCATTGTTAAACTGAGTCTGCCGGACTCCCCAATGGCACGTTTTGCTTTTAAAAGAGCAAAAAACATACGTGACACCCTGGTACATTCTAAATTCAAAAAACCAGCTCCAAGAACAGGACTCTGGGACCTCAAGACGACTGTTGGACATTTTCCCTGCGGCTCATGTTCAGTGTGCCAATTTACCTGCAAAATGAAAAATTTCAACATTGGGACAAAGATTTGGCACCTAAACTCAATGACAAATTGCAAAACAAAGCAAGCAATTTACTACATCGAATGTCCGTGTGGCCTGCGGTATGTAGGCCAGACAAGTCGATCGGTGAACATCACAATCTCTGAGCACCGATCCTGCATTAGATGCAAAAATACATCGTTACCTCTAGTGAATCACTTTTTAGAAAACCACCACACCGCTAACGATATCAAATGGTGGATTCTAGATGTAGTCAAGGAATCGGCAAATACATTACGTAGCCTCCAGCACAAAGAAGCAAGATGGATCCACAGACTCTCTAGTCATATGCATGGATTAAATGAAGACTATTTGCCTTTAATTTGAAACACAAGAGTCTGCCACACATAAGCAACTAACCCTCCTCGTGCATGTGGCTCTCCAATGGCCATCATGCACTTATTAATTGTACTCATCAATCAAGTCATCTACACTGAACACAATATTCAGTGCAGAAGGTCTATATTGTCCTGTTCTTCTGCACGATAGGAGGGTGAACACAAATTAGGCAGATGTATAAGTAAGCAACAAGTGTTTTTCAAACTAGTTTTACTCACCAAATGACAATTTTTTCATGAAACAAAATGACCAGCCTCTGACCAATCAGGACCTGGATACAGGGACACACACCCCCTTAGCAAAATGAACACCAGGCTGCCTGTAAAATTGGTTATTGCACCGATCATGAATCCCCCCGAGCGCGTCAATTCCTGCAATTCAAATATATGCAAAAGATACCGAATAATTATGCTTAGCTCACCCCGCAGCTTGACGGCACGTGTAGCGTGTGCAAGTCGGGTCCATTTACCCACGATAATCTGTATGCTCGTACAGAACGCTTCAACATCGTGAGTAAGCGTGTGTCCAATGAGATCTAATGCTGGAGGGACACACCTCCCAAGCACTAGCAACAGACTTTTCACTGCACCAATCATTGTGCACTGACACTTGGGCAACCAGGAAGTGTTGCCTCAGCCAATCAAGCACGTGCAATCCGACACCCACCTGCAGAAGCGATGGCGGCGTTCTTGCTCTGCATTTATGACTCAGCCTTTCAGACACTGAGCAGTCTTTCGCCATCGTCCGTAACAAACCCACTCAGGAGTACTGTGAGGCCGTGCTGCATTAACGAGGCACTCGCGCGTCTTCGTGGTTGCTGAATAATCAAGGCAAGTAGCAGACCACTATTCATTATTATTTTTACAATGACAGACAACATTATAAAGTCTGTCCAAATTGGTGTCTGAGGACAACATAATACCAACTTTGCTCTTTTCTTTGTCTTCTCTTTTCTATTCCCTGTACTGTAGCAAGTACAGCTGGACCCAACGCCACACTCGCGTTCAAGCTACTTGAAGACCTACCAAGAAATAGTAATTGAAATACGACTCCCATCACAGGAGGTAGGAGACAATTAATGAATTACCTCTCCTAGTTAAACACTATTGGCAAACGAGCCTTGATAGATATTTGTCTCGATCCCGTCCCAGAATTGATCCAAGGACAACGGGTGGTTGCACCCTGGGGACCCTGTGTTCCATGATGCGCCCTTCTCACCAGTGGAAAACTTCAACCCCAGCCCAAGTGGGTTCTTGATCCAGTCCCTGCCCACAATTAGGGTAAGGACGTTGCTCCCACTAGGTTTTTATTTGTTGTTGCACATTTAAAAAACTTCTAGATTCAGACAAATGCCCCATCATCTGAAAACATTCCTTAAAGTACTTTCTTTTACAATTCTTTTCTGTCTGCCTTCATACAGGGTCAAGTCGGCTCCCCATCTTTTCCTGTTCTCGCCCTGAGGAAGGCTTCAGTACAATTTATCTGCCCAGCAGGGTCCATATCCGAAAGGTGATATGGATGTTTGTCTCCATCATAGATAGGAAGACCTTATCTTTTTTAACTCAATTTTCAAGTTAACCCTAACCTAAGTTGAAAGTGTAATTGTTTAGGCTTTCTTTTAAACACGAACACATGAGTGTACATGTTAGGTGTTTCTTCTTTCAAACACGAACACGTCGGCAGACCTGCATTCATTAAATAGCGGAACCTGCAATACTAAATTTTGGGCCGCTATAGTCTCTTTTTCTGTTTTTCTGTTTTTTTCCCTAATATGTTTATTTATTATTCATATTTATTTTTTCATTTACTGTCTGCATTTAATTTCTTGCAAGATTTGGATTTTTATTGGTTAAAATATCTAATATGAGTATCTTTTATGCTCAACTTGGTAAAATACTAACAGGGAGAAAAGAACGCAAAGGAAACCCTTTAAAAGGGGAAGAAAAATAAGAACCAGAGAAGGCCCCATTTCTTTCTATGTACTGGAGATAAAACCACATATAAAATCCCTGCTACCTTTGAGAGAAAAACTGTCCGGGCGTAATTGAATATGGGAAGTAAGAAAAGCGCAATAAGAGCAGGGTTACTTCCCCAGGGATGGAAAGAAGTAGGAAAAGAGAGGGTAACCTGTGTACATGGCCATACGCAAAATCACCCGTTAACCCAGATTCCCATTACCATCTTGGGAAGAAATATAAACCTAACTTTGGCAGTGATTTCCTACTTACCGGCCCAGTTAGCCCAAGGTAGAGATTTACCCCAATTCGATCAATAGATTTCACAGGTGGCCCAAATCAAATCGAAGACTCTTAGTGCTAGCCCCCCTGCCAAATGAAACCAGAACCTCCCAAATCTAAAAAAAGAACCAATGGGAAAAAAGTATTATTTTCTTAGAGCTGAGCTCAGCACATTGAAGCAAAGAATCCAACCCAAGGGTTATGCAGTGGCTCTTGTACTGTCAATCCTAATGCTTCACAGTGAAACACTGGAGAAGCCAAGAGCAAAGTAACGTGAACTTTCTTCCCCAGTTTCCATGTGAAGCATCCCGGTCCAACCCACCAAGGGGGGAAGGGTATGTGAGAAACCTGAGGGTATCCTCACCTCTTCTCCTCTTAGATCCTCTTCTCAGGTGGCCATGGAAAGGCCATCGCTTTTTTGGATCTTGATCCTGGGGGTGGAGAAGCAAGGGAGGATCACATGGTTTGGAGGGTCCCTGGGGATTGGTGATGAGACGTCCTTAGCGTTCCGGGTGAAAATACTGAGGGAAAAAAAGCTGAATGTGCATTCGAATTGCACGATAAAAGCGAATCCCATAATGCTGAACATGGGTTGCAGGGGTGTCCCCCGCTCACCTTGTTCAGCATTATGGGCTTCGGGGGGTCCAGGGGGAGTCCCCCGCTACATGCCATTGGAAGCGTTGGAAGCGGGGGGCAATGAAGACGAAAAAAAGGAAAAAGGAACCTTGCAGCGCCAGCTCCGAACCACATGAATGGGAGGGAACTGACACAGCATGATAGAAAAGGTGGGGAGGGGGACGGTATGCAGGATGTCGGAACATTCAATTCGCAATATCGGGCTGTGGTAATTACGTAAATCAATCCTTAGGTGAGGCGCAGTACCCCTCATTTCCAATTCAGGAGGAACCCTCCATCCCAGATGCAGTTACCTGGTATTACTACCCCTGTCCCACTGACCAAGAAAACGCCAGGAGATCTTAACAGTATAAGAACACCAGGTATAGGGTGAAGAAGAGCAGGTTTAATGGTGAGACAGGCGAGACATGGTATTCCCCTTTCCCTTTTGAGAACTGTTATAATGTATTCTTGTTAGGTTGAGTGTGAGGAAGCAAGCACTCCATATGGAATGTATTTTGTTCTGTTTAGTTTTATTGTTTGGGAGGTCTGCTATTGCCTTTTTCACCTCATCCTCCCTTATCGGGCCCTCTAGAGCTAGTCTGTCTTCTTCCGTAATTCGAGGGATAGGGAAGGTTTGCAGGTATGCGTCTTGGGCGCTGCTATTTGGGTATTCCGTAGTGTAGTGTTTTTGATAGAATTCTCTGAACGTCCTACCCATATAATGGGTGCGTGTTACGGTCTCTGTGTGTGTTTCTGATATTCTTGATTATCGTTGCCTTTTGTTTATCGTGGAGTTGTCTGGCCAAATACCTATCTGCCTTGTTGGCTTTAATGTAATAACGTTGTTTGAGGTATAAGAGTGTTTTCTCTGCTTTTTTGGTGCAAAGCATTTCCAATTGGCCTCGGGTATGTCTCGGTGATTTCTGCAGGCTACGGATTGGATGCGTCAGAGGTTTATCTTGTATGACCGCAATTTTGCGTTCCAGATCTCTATCCCACATGTGCCTCTGATTATCCCTAGAGGCCTTCAGAGCTATGAGTTTGCTGTGGACCACCGCATTAAATGCCTCCCAGACCGTCCCCAGAGGGACATCTCCTGTGTCATTTTGGGCAAAATAGTCTATCACCATGTCTCTTATCAAATCTACCGTTATGGGGTCCTGAAGCAAATCCTGCGGGATCCTCCACCGCCAAAGCCCACCTCTTTTTCCCGGGACATTCACCTTTAGCCACAGCGGGGCATGGTCTGAAAGTGAGATTGACCCAATGTCCATTACCTGGACCTTCCCCAACAGCCCCACTGAGACCCAGAAATAATCGATTCTCAACATTGTGTTGTGTAAATCATCCCTCAAAATCAGCTCTCCTTTAGCAAAGACCTCTAGCTTCCCCAATGTGTCCCTCAGGAAGCCATCTTGCCCCGAGTTGGGAGCATAAATTGATGCCAGAGTGAGTCTATATCCCGCCATCGAGATGTTTGCAAAAGCAAACCTCCCGCTGTTATCTACTAGCTTGTCTATAAGTGTGGAGTCTCCACCATCTTTCACCGCAATCATCACCCCCGCTCTTATCAGCTGCGTTAGACTGGGCCCTGATCTTATATCCTCTAATGTGCGCTTTCTGTTTATCCTGGGCTCTTATGTGTGTTTCTTGGAGTAGTAAAATGTCCGCCTTATCCCTCTTTAGCATGCGCTCCAGTTTTTTCCTTTTCACCGGGGAGTTAAGGCCCCTTAGATTTGTTACGCTCACCTGACTCCCACGGAGGCGCTGGCCTGGTTCACGCTGCTGTGACCTCTTCTAAGGTGATGCGGAGGGTTCAGAAGACGGACTGGACCGGGCCCCCAAATCTGGCTTGTCTGGCTCGCAGAAGTATCCTTCTGTAGGCGAAAATAGGGGATTAACTGTCTGCGGGGTAATGCAATTGGCCTCCCACTTTCCCCTCTCACCCGCCTTGAAACCCTTCTGTGATTTCTCGTAGCGTCTCACCTTAGGGTCTGGAAGGACAAGCTCTCCATCCTGCTTCTGATGCAGGGGCGCGTTGTTATCCAGTTATTTCACTGGATTTTCGGATTGGTGAGAACCAAACTTGCTTGGCTTCCAGGTAAGTTTTTTGATAAGAGGTTCCCCTTGTGTCCATGCATTAATGTACTAATGCTAGTGTCTTTTTCCCCATAGGGGCCGGGGTACGGAATGCCGGGGAACAGGCACCGACCCGAGATGAGAGGTGAAATCCTTGTAGAAATCAGGTAAGTCTTTAATGAGCATTTTTTGGTAATGTCTTTTCATTCGCTCATTAACGCTGATGTCTCTTTTTTCCCCTCAGGGGCCGGGGTCCGGAAATGCCAGGATGCGGCGCGGACCCGAAATGAAGATGGAATGAATCAACAGGTAAGTCTTAACATGGAGATTTAGCTTTCCTTATTCCCCTTCTCTCTCTCACCTTTTGTTCTGGTCTTTTTCTCCCTAGGCGCTGGGCGTGACTGCGAATCCGAATGATCGCTGCTGAACATGGAGGCGCCCTGTAAAGGTGAGTGGAATGCGGCGCTGCAGCGATCGACGCGATGAGCTTTTAAATTAAAGTCTTCCTTTTCAGGATTGTCGGCGAGATATCTCTGGGATGCGGATTCAGCAGTTAAGGACTTTTCCTTCTTCTGTTCTCTTCTTCTCTTCCTTTGCAGGTGATCCAGGATGCTGGCAGGCGTGGCAGAAGTCAGGATGCAGGAGCAGACACGGTGAGCGTCCAGCTGCTAGATGCAGAACAACGCGAAGCACGTGTGGCTGTTCGGGTGGGGTTTAAATAGCCTTGGAAGAAGTTCCAAGTATGTATCCTTCCCCGACCACGCCCGGATGGTAAATTAGTCCCACAGGTAAAGTAGTTCCTTTCAGGCCTCAAGAAGTCCGGGATCCTGCAGCATGGTCTGCATCAGGTAAGTGCACCCAAGCATTCCCATAATGAGCCTGGCGCCTATGGCGCCAGGACAGATGTCATTTATGAGCCTGGCACCACAGGCGCCAGGACACTGTCCAAAGGGCCCCTATATGGGGTTGCTGGGTCCTTCCTTGGGGACTGGATGTCCGCTTTCTGGGACGCCGGGCTTGAACCGGCTCCTCGGGAGCGGGCATCATGACAAGATTGTATGTTAGAATTTTGAGTTTCCCCATGGCGACTAAGCCCTCGTACAGTGACGTGGGATCTCCCTTACAGCATTCCTTTCCATCTTCCGGACCACCCCCCCTCCTCCCAGTCTCTCTTAACATCCCCCCCAAAATAACCTTTGAACCAAACTTTGAGCCGAGTGGGGGTCGGGTACCTAAGGATGCTAATTCGGATTCCTATTCCGGGGGCGTACCCTGGTCCGCCCTTTCTGTGTTTCTCTGGATGCTCTTTGATGCTCGGACCTCACATTCCACCCATGGTGGTACACCGATCACCCGTGACCAGATCGTGTCTTTCATATCCCTTTTTACTCGTACTGGGCTGGACTTTGATTCCTTTTCCTAGTGTCGTCCTTCCTTTGCCGAACCGTTTCCCCAACCCCTCGGTTTTCTCTGCTGGTCTCCCCTTGAAACTTGGTTCCTTTCAGCCGCTCCATCAACTTGTATCCCCATCGTGCTGAGGTCTTCCTCCCAAGTGGTCACTCTCCGTTGCCTGCCCTTCCAAGTGAACTGGAGCCCAAAGGGGAACGTCCACTTCTAGCAAATGTTTCACCATTAATTCCTTGACCAGAAGGGCCATCGCTCTTCTTTTTTGCAAAGTAACTTGGGCCAGATCCTGAAACAGCTGGATGTCCTCACCGTTCATTCTTATATGATCCATCCCCCTCGCCCTCCTCAAGATTTGCTCTTTTTGGGGGTATGAAGAGAGGGCAACTATTACGTCTCGTGGTCTCTCCCCCGGCACCCCCGATCTCTTCGGGCCCCCCCTGTGGACCCTGTCGATTCCAATTGAATCCGCCTCTTGAGCCTCCAGAATGTCTCTAAACACCTCTTGTACCGCCAATTTGAGGTCCTGGTCGAGCACCGACTCCGCCATAGTTTTTATACGAATGTTGGCTCTTCGTGAGCGGTTTTCAAGATCTTCACATTGTAACTCTAGGTTGTGGGTTAGCCTCACCAACTGTTCCTGCGTCTCATTGCTCTGTTGTGTGCATGTCGTCTCTTGTAGGCGGTTGTTGGAGAGGGATGGGAGGGTTGCCATTCCCTGGGGGGTCCTCCTGGGTCCTGCCTCTGGTTTGCACTGGGGTGTCCGTAGACCACACATGCAGTATGCTGGCGTCCTGCTTGGTGGTCTGGGAGGTCGTCCGAGACGTGGCCCCCTTCCCCTTTGCTTTTGACATAGTCTTGTTAAAGAAGCTTTGGGAGTGCCAGGGGGTATCTCGTCTCGTCTAGGCCCGCCTCTTGTTATCCACCACTTGGGGGAGTGGGGGCGGGAGGATTTGAGATTGGTGCTGGAGCAATATGTACGTGCCCCCCGTCAACGGAAAATCCGGTGAGTCTGCTGTTCCGGTCTCCGCTGTCTTGTGTGAGAGGCTGCAGTATTATGTCCCACGTTGAGGTGCCCAGATGCTGGGTGGAAGCCGAGACTGCCCCCCCCCCCCGTGGGTGTCCTGGTGGAGGGGGGGAGATGATATGTGTGGGAAGGATGTTCCTGTGCCATTTTAGCGGAGGGGGGTGCGTCGTCCTCACCTTCCGCGCCTCCCGGCAAATGTATTGGACCTTCCTCCTGTACCGGCTGCCGGGCAGGAGTGCTCTCCGGGTGCGGACCGCCCGAGATTTCTTGTGGCACGGTGTCCAGGTTGAGGGGGGTGAGGCGTGGCGTTTCATGCAGGGAGGGTGGGGAAGTGAAGTCTCCTAGCACGCCAGCACGCTTGTAAAGTGGGCCTCACTCCTTGTCAGGGCCTCCGGTCCGAAGTTGTCCCAGGGAGCGGGCCTCCTTAACTGCCGTTGGCGCAGCGTCTGTTGGTGCTTCCCCACCGCCGGGAGCTTCCCAGGAGGGAGGTTGCCCCTGTGCTGTATTCTCCCCTAAAATCACCGCCCCTCCACCGCTAATGGGGGGGAATGCGGGGGCATGACCTCCACGATCTCCGGGGTTGCCACTGTTTCTCCGCCCATCCACCCGGCCTCCCCTTGTTTCCTTCGCGGCCGCTTCCCCTCAGGCAGACCTCTCCAACGCTCTACGGTGGGGGATGGGAGGCTAGTTGGTCACCGCTCCGCCGCCGATGTGAAGTCTTGGAGCTTCGACCGCGGGGTCCGATTAGTCCTGCAGTCCGCGCCGGGAGTATCGAGGGTGGTGTGGGTCAAGGTTCCAATTTTGATGTGTCCAGGTTTTATTGTTATTTTCTTCTGTGCAGCGGCCCAGTAGGAGAGTGCCTCACATGCATCTCTCTGCCCCGGCGGCCATCTTGGAATCTAGCGTTCTGTTTGGTTTTAGGTTCTCAGCACAGCAGTGGAAGGAAGGAGCTGGGGGGTCTTTGTTGACAATTAAATTTTTGGTGTCGTGGAGTCAACATAACAATGGCGATGAGGAACTACATACCATAAGGAAGAAGGCAGACCCACAGCAAGGTCCACAGCAGCGTTTAAGTATCTCCGCTCTGCCTTGCCTCAGTGTTGAAGTGGAGAAGGTCCTGCGCTGATGACAAACCGACCCAGCTCACAAACCGACCCAGCTGACAAGGCGACCCAGCTGGGACGAAGCAGTAGAGATTACAAGTAAGGTTTGCTGCGCCGAAAAGGACGCGTACCAAAGATAAGGCCGAAAAGTACTGTGCATGCGCAAGGCCCAGATGTCGGCACGATGCCTTGCCTGTCCGTCATAGAAGAAACAATAACACATGCACAAAGACTATCAGTATTAAATGTGCCTGAGCCACGATCGGAACGTTATTGTGCATGCGCGAGTGTCGTCTCGGCTGTCATGAGGACAATTATCACACAGTGGTACAGAGAAGGCTGATGTGCACTGCTTAATTGACTCGAGCATTAAAAAAATAAAACGCCAGCGTAGCAACCCTGTAAGACACTACCAAGTTAAAGAAAAATAAAAGAAAGGGGGTGAAGCACAGCAAAGATGGTTATGCCAGGTGTCACTGGGCCCCCAGTATTTATGGCTTCACCAGGGCCAGTGAAAGTAAAGTGGGCCCAGTGGAGAAAAGGTTTTCATTACATAAAGCGGCGTGTGGGAGTTCTTACTCAATTGATAGAAAGTTGTTGCTTCCAATGCATTTTCTCAGATATGAAGGACGACGCATATATGATATTACTTTAAGCCGCTGGTTGGTGATGGTGGGGAGACCGCGTAAGTGAATTTGTCTTAGCCCTACTAAAACTAGATCTACACTTCAATCCCAAGACCAGTACCATCCTCGAGAGATACAACTTTGGGGTGCAAATCCAAGAACACAGAGAGAGTGTAGAGGAAAAAGTTATGGCCCTTTGCCTTTTAGCGCTGTCATGCAAGTTTAGATATATTCGTGATCCGTTCATGATCCACTGCAATAGCAACAAAATCAGGGAAGACCTATGGTTGAAGGACAGACCCTCATTGGATGAGGTGTTGGACATTGCTAAGCATGTAGAACACTCAATGGCGTGTGTTGCAAGATGAACTGAATAGGAAAAATGCGATCTGAAGGTGGAGGTGCTGAATGTCACTGATGGAAAACAAAAATAATAAGGAAAACAGATGTTTAACAAAGGACCAATTGACAGCAAAAATAACTGCATGAAAGAAGAAAGGAATGAGCCGCGGCTTTGTTTTCGTTGTGCCAGAAACTGGCATTTTGCAGCCTTAATGTCATGCCCTGGGCATCAAGCTATATGTGCCAAATGCAAGAGAAGAGGACATTTTGCGGACTGTTGCAAGAACTACCAATTTGGCCAAAGAAAGGTTTTATACGTCAACGAAGAGGAAGCTCAGGGAGGATCCTCTGATGAAGAAGGGAATGCTCATGTTGAGAACTTTACAGTCAATGTGGTTTAGGGTGTGAATGAGGAGGAATGTGAGTGCCCGTATGCTGCAGTGTGTGTAAATGGCAAGGAGGTATCGATGGCTGATTCTGGTTCCAAAATATCACTTATTCCCAGGTGTGTATTTGAACAAGAAATAGGAGGAGATGTGAGAAATGTGTTGGAACCAGATATTAAACCAGGAGGGTACAATCAGGATAAGATTCAACTTCTTGGGTATTTTAATGCGAAATTGGAATTCAAGGGAAGAGACTCGCAGGGGAAGGTCTATGTAACTAAAAAGGGAGCAACGTTGTTGGGGTGGCGTGATCAAAAGAAATTGCAAATAACACTAGATTCCAACACAGATTTGTCAATGAGAGAGGTTTAAAAATGTATTTAAGGTGTGGGACAGTAGAGTGGGATGAGACACTAAATAATTCTAAAAAAAAGGGAGTGTGCCTGCCTGTCAAGCTCCATCTGGTGCCAATGATATTGAGAGAGGGAGTGAAGAATGAAATTGAAAAATTGCTCAGAATAGGTATTTAAAGAGCTGGAGGCGTTCAATGGATGTCACCGCTGGTGGTTGTGAAAAAAACATCCAGTGACTTGAGGTTATGTGTAGACCTCTATGAACTAAATAATTGTGTGCTGGTGCATAGGCATCCGTTGCCGAATATGGGAGAGATGTTCGCCATGATCCATCATGGCAGAGTATTTTCCAAATTAGACATGGCTTTCCACGTAACATCAAATGGAGCTGGAGGAGGGTTGTAGAAAGCTGACTGCGTTTATAATGCATGAATGAATCTTCCAGTTTGCAGAATGCCATTTGTCTCAATATCAGCGTCATTAGTTTTCCAGAAGGTTATGGATACGTTGTTTAGAGGAATGAGAGGTGTTTCTTTTTCTCTCCAGGATGACATATTGGGATGTGAAGAGAGAGAGTGATCATGATAAAATTTGAACAAGTATTTAAGATATTGGAAAGGAGAGGTGTGATGCTTAGGAAAGAAAAATGCATTTTCAAGGAGAGCAAGGTAGAGTACTTGGGTCATGAAGTGTCTGCAGATGGGGTGAGACCAAAAACGAGCATGGTAGTGATGCTTAGGAAAGAAAAATGCATTTTCAAGGAGAGCAAGGTAGAGTACTTGGGTCATGAAGTGTCTGCAGATGGGGTGAGACCAAAAACGAGCATGGTAGTGTCAATAAGGTGTGTGGAAAGGCCGAAGTCAAAGGGAGAGCTATGCTCCTTTTTAAGGATGATTGTGTTCTACCAAAAGTTTGGAAAAAACGTTGCGGATAAGGTGTGTCAGATGAGGAAGTTGTTGAGGAAAGAAGTGGAGTTTATCTGGGATGAACAATGTGAAAATGAGTTTGCCAGGATAAAAGAGGAAGTTGTTCTAGGGAAATCCTTTAAAAGCTTTAATACCCATCGGAGGAGTATAATTACAGTGGATGCAAGTGATTGTGGTATTGGAGCGATCTTATCGCAATTAGGGAATGGTGATGAAGAGATTGTTGCCCAAGCCTCAAGAACTTTGAGAGGTGCAGAAAGGAATTATTCCATTTTGGAAAAGCAAGCGTTGCCATGTCATTGGGCAGTGCAGAAATGTAAGAATTTTGTTTGTGGGTCCGTATTTATCATAAGGACGGACCACAAACCTTTAAAATATATTTTTGAGAACAAAGGTCTATATAGAGAATTTAGACGCGTGGCGAGTTGGGTTAACTAGGATGCAAGGATATCATCTTGAAATCCAAGTTATCCCTGGCAAAGAGAATATAATGGCAGATTGTTTATCGAGGATGGCTAGTCACATGGGGGATGGGAGCACTAGTGATGAGGCAGAAATGGTATGTGTAAGAAATGAGAGTATTGTGAGTAAAGATGAATGGTTAGATGCCATGTGAAGTGATGAGGTGTTCACAAGCAAAAAGATAGTGTTGAACTGCTCTATCAAAAAACCGGTGCTCTCAATTGGCCCTAAAATAGGGCTGCACATTAGTTATGTACCAATTACCAAAAAGTTAAATAAATTGTGATCATTAACTCAGGGTATTAAAGAAATGTTTATTCACATCTCTTAGTAGTTCTTGATTAAAAAGTCACTCAAATGAATATTTTGATATCATATTCCATGAGGCTGTGCCAAAATAAGGCTAGGATTATATGTACATATGCCAATGCATTTCGGTTGCAAAAAACCTTCATCAGGGCGGTACATTCAATCAATCATCTGTTCACATAAATCAATACATCAACAGTAATAGTGACGATTATCACAATAGCAATTTCAAACACATACCAGATCCAAGTGTTCCATAATGAGGATGATATGAAAAAGGGAGAGAGATTCTAAGTCAATTACTAAGCATGAGAACACGTTAGTTGCTGTCACAGCGTATGTCAGGCAGAACTGAATAAAAAAGTAATGTTGTTCATACCCATATAGCCCAATGGTTCGTGTTCGTATTACCATCAAGTGGAAAAGACAAAAACTTGCGGTTCAAGTTCCTGCAAAACCACCGCAGGGTTAATCATTAACAAGTAGTTAACAATTAAGGCCAGGTTGGGACAGGAGATAGCGGACATAGAGAAGGACCTGGTTGCAACCCTCAATCGAGAAGAAGTAGATGCTATACTAGAGGACATCAACACAAAATTGTCTGATTACACAAAGGAACTAGAAAGTAAAAAGATCAGGAAATTTAAAAGGGACACTTATGACTATTTAAAAGACGAGGTCTATACATGGATGGATAAAAATGGACCCCCGATAAGGAAACCGAAAGCCAACTATACAAGCGAAACATCGAGTTCAGGAACAGATACTGAAAAAGAAACTACTCAACAAGAAGAAGAATCCACTCCAGGCACTTCCGAAGCAACAGGGAGTTCAACAAATCTTGATTGAAATAGGGTTCCTTTTTTAGACAGAGGTCGAAGAGAACAAGAAGGGGCAAAAGAAAAACGAAAAGAAAAACCGAACACAAGATTGCAGCAAAAGGAAACATAGTGATTAATTTGTCTTCGAGAATGTGAACACCAATGGAGAATCAAACCTTACAGAAGGGGTTGAGCTATGTTCCTACATATGACAGTACCCTTTTTGAATCAAAGATTGAACTCTACAAATTAGTACGGAAAATGAAGTTGAAAGTGTTTTTCAGTGAATTAGAACAGGACAAACAAACGGATGATGACCCGTTAGATCTCAGAGTTTAGAAGGAAGAGCAACTTCATTCCACCGATTACTGTACCTTCTGTTGAAATATTTCAAAAGCAAGTTACCAGAGATCTAGAGAAAATTAAATTTGGACACTCAAAGAAACGTAATATGAAACCGCACGAACTGAAATTGATTAAGGATTTGTATGGAGATGAATCTATCACAATTAGATCTGCAGATAAAGGGGGCAGTCTTGTACTACTCAATAGTCAGGACTATGACCAAGAATGCATCAGACAATTGAATGACACTAATGTATATGCTCTACTTGATATTGACCCTACAGAAGAAATTAGAAAGAATTTGGAAAGCCTACTTATTAAAGCAGAAGACTTGAGTTGGATTAATCCTAATACAAGAAAATTCCTGACTAACTCCTATCCACGCATTTCACATTTTTATATTCTTCCCAAAGTTCATAAAGATCCCCTGAAACCACCAGGGAGACCCATTGTAGCTGGGATAGACAGTATCCTTGAACCACTGGGTAAATAATTGATTTCTTTTTACAACCCATTATTCAAAAGACTAATACCTACATCAAGGATTCGACACATTTTTTACAGCTACTTGAATCTAAACCATTCAACTCAAATAACATTTGTTTCACCATAGACGTCAAGAGTCTTTATACATCTATTCCCCACGATCAGGGTCGAGAAGCGGTGGAATGGCTACTTTTGCAAGAAGACATACCAGCTCAAAAGGAGTTTATAATGGCATTACTAGAATTTATTGGTAACAACTCCTACTTCCAATCCAAAAACTCATTTTTTCTCCAAATAGCTGGTACTGCAATGGGGCAACAATGGCACCTGCATATGCCAACGCATTCATGTATACATTTGAAACCGACTTTGTTCTGAAAATAATACAATGGAATAACAACATAGGATTATGGATCAGGTATATAGATGATATTTTTGGCATCTGGACAAGTACGGAAACCGAACTACTAGAATTTTTCAACTATCTAAACAGTATTGACCCCAGGATACAATTCACTCATGAATATTCTAAAGAAATCATACATTTTTTGGATGTTGAAATAAAGATCACAGACCATGGGTACCAAACAACCATTTTCAGAAAAAGTACTGATCGCAATAACCTCTTACATAGACTCAGGTTTCACCAACTGAGCTTAATCAAAAATCTCCCCTACAGCCAAATGCTAAGGGTCAAAAGAGTAGTTAGTGACCCTACTGATTATGAAAAAGAGGTGAAATATATGGGAGATAATTTTTTGGAGAGAGGCTATTCTGACGTTGAAATAGAGGCGGCGACAGTCCGCACAGCGGCACAAGACAGAAGGGAATTATTAAAACCTCTAACAAAAAACAAATCAGCACCCCCTCTGGTCTTTGTATCTAAATTTTCCAGACAAAGAAATCAAATCAAACAAATAATCAAGAAGAACTGGAACACGATAACTTGTGATCAAAGAATAGAGCATCTGTTCAGGGAATTCCCAACTTTCGTATATAAACGCAGCCAGAATTTGAAAGACAAGTTGGTGAATACCAAACCCCCACGTAAGAAGAAACTCACAGATCGTATTGGCACATTTCCGTGCCTCAATTGCAGTAATTGTCAGTACATCATGAAAGGACCTACCATTAACCATCGCCACTCTGGAGAAAAAATCAAATTAAAAGATTTTGCGACGTGTGACACCCAGAACATCATCTATGGCATTAAATGCCACTGTGGACATTTTTACATCGGGCAAACACAACGTACAGCGAAGATTCGCTGGAATGAACATAGATCTTGCATTAGAAATCGAACAGTTATCTCGGCGGTAGCAAGACACTGGTGTGAGAAACGTCAGTTTGGCACAAATTAAATTTGTTATCCTAGAAGTGGTACAAAGGTATAACAAATATGAACATTTGCAAAAGAAACTTGATCAACGCGAAACATACTGGATTGATCGTTTGGGGACCCTAGCACCTAAGGGGATCAACGAAGAAATAAACTATGTGTTATTTGTAATTCCCTTTTTTTTCCTTTAAGATGTTTTCCTTGAAATTTGCTGTGATGGATTTTCAATGTTACAGTGGACTGTTTTTACGAAGATATTTACAGAATAATGAACTGTATCTGATTTCTATTCACTAACTTCTAATGATACATTTGATTACGCATTGATTGTGTTCCACTTTATGCTTTTTCACCACTTGACCAAGATATACATCGCCAGTTTAAGCAGCACGAGAATGATTTTGATGTAATTGCACTGATCGAGCCTATTTGTTTCTTTATTTGTTGTGCATTTTCATGATATATGGCTACATTCCTATGTGACAGCTGCTAAGACAAACGATAATGTTGCCCGCTTTACCACTTAAATACACAAGAATGTTGGGCGCCAAAGCTACAAAGGTTTTAACACCTATATGAGTAAGCATCCGTTCTACGGATCACGTATCCATGGTGATGAGTCCCGCCTCCCGTGACGCCACGGTGGTGGGACCCAAGGCGTACGTGCTCAGACACCACACCGTTTTGGTCACCATGGGAATGTTTAAATTCCCAGACGGACATTTGCGCGCGCACCTGTGCGAATGCGGCTGACACTGACTCAGCGTTGCTGCACGGTAAGGCTGACTTTACTTCACTCCCTTCTCGGTAGACATAGCCTTAATTGTTAATGTAACGCTCACCTGATTTCCACGGAGGCGCTGGGCTGGACTGAGCTGTCGCCGTGTCTTCTAGCGTGACTCGTAGATCTCGGCCTTCTCCTAGGGCTGGTCCCCTTCTCACGATGTACCGGACGTGTAGAGTGAGGTGTCTGCAGACGGAAGAACAAGGATTTAGGAACTGGATTGACTGAACTTCTCCTTCCTCAGTCCTCTTATTCGAACCAAGGGCGTGGCTTGCTCACCTTAGATATATTAAGGCCGGGCTCTCCATCCTGCGCCTTTGCAGGGGCGCAAGTACCAGTTACTTCACTGGTTCACTGACAATCCTCTTGATTGCAGAGGTTGATGTTGGAAGATACCGCCATTTACCGCACAAGCGGTTTCTTGATAGTTATTGGAGCACCCTTAATTTAGTCCCTTGCTCAGTCTCAGGGTTTCAAGATTGAAATTGTAGAGGAATGATGCGGCGAGCAGGTGAGTAGGAAAGATGACCGGTTGCTGTCACCCTTTCTAATGTCTCTCTTTGTCCTGCAGGTTTAGGTGCAATGGACGCTGATGAATAAGTGCCCAGGATCGTGCAAGCGCGTATGTACGAAGAAGATGAAGCGTGGTGCACGTAAGTAAAATGACTGCTGTTTGTTTCAAAAGCACGCCTTAATGTCTCTTTTGTCCTTGCAGATCGTGGATGCAGAGAGCGTTGCTAGATGGATGCCGGCGAACGTGCGAGCGCGTAAGTAGAAAGTTTATGGTTGGTTTAGAATGCGCCTTAAAATGTCTCCCTTTGTTTTGCAGATGCCGGCATGCAGCGCTTCTTGAAGTTCAGAACGTGCGGAGCGCAGGTAAGCAATTCAAGAATGCAATGCTTAATCAAGTCCTTTTCTTTGCAGATGTCGATGGGGAGCCGAAGAAAGCGGCGGAAGGCTTTGGAAGATGCCGCTGTATTTGGTAAGTAAGAGCGCTGCTCTGGAATTGAATTCTGCTAACCTGTTGTTTTGTCTTGGCAGGTGCAGCTGAGGATCGGATCTCTAGCAGGTAAGGAATTCGTTTTCACAGGAACTGGAGCTGAAGAATCTCAGGAAGACTGGAGCTGACACGGTGAGCGACCTGCTGCAGATGCAGAATAACGCGAAGCACGTTTCATCAATCGGGTGTGGTTTAAATAGCCTTCTGTAGTGCTTAGGCGTCTTCTTCCACAGCCTCGCCCAGGTAAAACAAGAGTTCCTGTGTTCTGATTCCAGGGAGTGGCTCCTGCCCCACCCAGACAGGAAAAGTAGTTCCAGGCAGAGAAGGATCAGAAGACCATCGAGCTGGTAAGTAAGCAGCATGGTCTGCTGCAGGTAGGTCCACCCAAGCACTCTTAAGCATAATGAGCCCGGCGCTTCCAGCGCCGGGACCGGTCATCTTTATGAGCCTGGTGCCACTGGCGCCAGGACAAGGTCCAAAAGGTCCCGATAGGGACTGGCTTTTACCCAGGATCAAGGTTATGGGCCTGCTTCCAAGGATGTGAGGCAAGTCCTGACCCCTTGGAAGCAGGGATCATGACCGCACCCCCCCTCAAGGCCCCTCCCAAGCTTGACTTCTCCGGGGGTCTTGGTTTGTTAGGAAATGTTCGATGAAATTTCTTGACTAAACGAGGAGCGTGGACATGTTCTGCAGGTTCCCAAGACCTTTCCTGGGGGCCATAACCTTTCCAGTCAATCAGGTAGTATAGCCTTGACTTGGAGATTTTGGAATCTAAGATGTTTTTGATTTCAAACTCGAGTTCTCCATCAACTAGGATAGGTTCTGGAGATTTAGTCAATCGGGTCTCTGGCTGCACAGGTTTTAGTAGCGAGACATGGAAGACTGGGTGCATTTTCATATGAGGGGGCAAGTCCAACTTGACTGCCACTGGGTTTATTATGGTAGTGATTGAGTAGGGTCCCAGGTATCTTGGGTTGAAGGTGCACGGTCTTTTTAGGGGAAAATGTTTGGTGGATAACCAGACTTGATCTCCTACTTGATATTGAGGGGCCTCCTTCCGATGTTGGTCTGCTCCTTTCTTGTATTGTTCCTTAGCCCTTTGCAGATGAGAAGTGGCTTCCTTAAAGGCTTGGGTGATTGCAGAATCCAGGTGGTCTACTGCTGGTGTCCCTAGATCCTGAGGTGGATCCAGATTAGAGGTTCGAGGATGGCTACCATATAAAAGAAAAAACGGGGTTTTTCCGGTTCCAAAGTGGACTGAATTATTGTAAGCGTACTCGGCTATCCAAAGGATGTCCTTCCAAGTTCTTTCTGTTTGTTGCAGCATGCAGCGTAAGTACTGTTCCAAAGTTTGATTGATCCTCTCGGTCTGTCCGTCGGTTTGGGGTGGTGACTGGTTGAAAGCCTTACATCAATTTGAGCCAACCGACAGCAACTCTGCCAAAAGTGGGAGACAAATTGACTTCCTCTATCCGAGATTAAAACTGAAGGAAAGCCGTGCAACCGAATGATGTTTTCGAGAAACTCCCGGGCCAGGATTGCTGCTGACGGTAGACCTTTCAGTGGGATAAAGTGCGCCATCTTGGAGAATAGGTCCACGATTATTAAGATCGTATTATATCCGGAACATGAAGGTAAGTCGGTGATGAAATCCATGGAGAGAGTATGCCAGGGACGAGGTGGGATGTCAAGTGGGCGTAAGAGGCCTGCTGGTTTCTCCTTTTGACTTTTATTTTGAGCGCACACTCCACAGGACATTACAAAGTCTCTGATATCCTTTCTCCAAGACGGCCACCAGAAGTGACGCTTGATCTTTTCCGAGGTCTTGGCCATACCGGGGTGTCCCTCCATTAGGGAGTCGTGATAACAAGAGATGACTTGATTCTGTAAACTAGCACAGGGTAGATATAACCGTTCTTGGAAGTACAATAGGTTGTTCTTCACCGTGAAGTCTTTTCCCTGAAGATGCCAATTCTGTATGTCTGCTGGAGTTATAAGTTGTTTAACTTTGGGTTCCACTTCTTCGATGGATTGTGTGCCGATTAGACCTAGGATTCTTTGTTCGGGAATGATAGGTACGGGTTCAGGATTGACCATGTGCTCTTCCACTCCCATCCGGGAAAGGGCATCAGCTTTACCGTTGTTGTTGCCTGGTCGGTAGGTAATGGCGAAGTCAAACTCGCCAAAAAATAGTGCCCAGCGGAGTTGTCTGGAGGATTGAGCTTTAGCTGTATTTAGGTATTGTAAGTTGCAGTGGTCTGTAATCACTGTGACTGTGTGTCTGGCACCCAGAAGATAGTGTCGCCAGGCCTTGAAGGCGGACTTAATAGCCAGAAGTTCCTTATCGGTAATGGTGTAGTTGATTTCAGGAGCCGAGAATTTGCGGGACCAAAATGCCACGGGATGTAACTGGTTTGTTTCTGGATCTCTTTGCGATAGGACGGCACCCATCGCAAGACTGGAGGCGTCGGTTTCTACGATGTAAGGAAGCTCTGGGCGTGGATGTCTCAAAATAGGAGCGGAGATAAACTTGGCTTTTAACTCTTGGAAGGCTTGCTCCGCCTCGGTAGACCACACAAAGCGTTTGTTTTTCCTTAGAAGGGCAGTAATGGGCTGGACTATTCGGGAGAATTCTGGAATGAATCTACGGTAGAAATAGGCGAAACCCAACATGCTTTGGACTCCTTTCACTGACGTTGGTGATGGCCACTTAATGATAGCGTCTACCTTTCTTGAATCCATGTGGACTCCATTTGGTGACAGAATGAATCCCAGAAATTCGACCTCGGTGACATGGAAAACGCACTTCTCAAGCTTGGCAAAGAGTTTATGTTGGCGAAGCCTCTCAAGAACTGCCCTGACGTGTTTCCGGTGATCGGCCTCAGAGGACAAATATATAAGGATATCGTCGATGTAGACAACTGTACACACGTCAATTAGTTCTCTGAGGACGTCATTCATGATGTACTGGAAGGAGGCCGGGGCGTTACATAGTCCAAAGGGCATTACTTGATACTCAAATAATCCATACTTGGTGCGGAAGGCCGTCTTCCATTCGTCGCCCTCTTTTATTCGGACCAAGTGGTAAGCTCCTCTGAGATCCAACTTCGTATAAATGCGAGCATTCTTGACTTGGTCTAGAAGTTCAGGGATCAATGGCAAAGGATATCTGTTCTTGACTGTAATTTGATTCAGGGCGCAATAATCGATACATGTTCTGAGATCCCCTTCCTTTTTCGGAACGAAGAACAGAGCTGAAGAGGCTGGAGACTTAGAAGGACGAATAAATCCATTGGCCAGGTATTTTTCCAAATACTGCCTAAGGTTGAGATTTTCTGGTTCGGTGAGAGCATAGATCCTACTACATGGAGGAGTGGACCCAGGTACCAGGTCTATCTGACAGTCGTATGACCTGTGCGGGGGTAGGGAGTTGGCTTGTTCTTTCTGGAAGACATCTTGGAACTCTAGATATTCAGGAGGCAGTTGGGGACCCTCGGATGTAATTGCAGCCAGCTTAATGTCGGACTTCAGATAACAAGTGGAGGCACATTCCGGAAACTGAATCATCTTTGCTCGCCAATCAATTTGAGGATTGTGTTTTTCTAACCAAGGGATCCCCAGGATAATTTGAAACTGAGGGGCCTTGATCACATCAAACACGATCTCCTCACGATGTCCATTTGGGCTTACTAACGTCACTCCCTCGGTGGTATGGGTAACTGGTCCGGAAGCTATTTCCGTACCATCCACTGTGGTAATAACGTCTTTAACCATTTTAGGACAGAGAGGTAGATTCATCCTGGATGCCATCTCGCGATCCACATAATTGCTGATTGCTCCACTGTCAATGTATGCCTTGATGGCATGCAAACGATCTGGCTTCTCGGGGCTTATTAGGACCATGGGCACGATGAAATGCAAGGTCAAAGAACTGGTTTTAACGCTCGGCAAGCGGACCTCTACACTTGTCGGGCGAGGTCGTTTCCCGATTCTGGCTTTTCGATGCTTTTGTCGGAAGCTCCCACGGTCTTCTTAGCAGGTTTCACCGGGCATTCACAAAGAAAATGTCCTGAATTCCCACAATAGAGGCACAATTGCAGCTGTCTTCTTCTTTCTCGTTCCTTTTGTGTTAATTGCCCTTTCACGACTCCTATTTGCATGGGTTCTACGGTATCGACTCCTTTGGCGGAACTCTGTGGTCTTGAAAAAACCCGAGCTTCGAATCTGGAGCGATCAGCCTTCCTATTCTGTAACCTGTGATCCAGTTGAACCACCAGGTCAATATATTCAGAACAATCTTGCGGAGGATTTACTACTTGGGCCAGGACATCTTTGAGTTCTCCACGCAACCCCCTATAAAACAGCATAATCCTTTTATCCTCGGGCCATCTGGCTTCAACTACCAGTCTGTTCAATGATGCAATATATGCCAGAAGATCCTGATTACCTTGTCGTAAAGAGAGGAGTTCGTTATCTAAGGCCTGTCCCTGAGAGTGTCTGGCAAATAGTCTTTCCATACTGGACTGGAAGGCCTGAAAATTACGAAGAATCGGGTCATCCTGGGTTACCAGGGGAATTGACCAGTCTGCAGCACTGCCACTTAGATATGAAAGTACGAAGGCCACTTTGGCCTGATCAGTGGGAAATGAAGCTGGCCTACACAGGAAGTGCAGACGACATTGATTGATGAACACTGCAAACCTTTTGGGATCGCCTGAGAAGCGTTCGGGTGGAGCCAAAGGCACATTTCCAGGTAGATTAATGTGTACAGGATTAGTGGAGGTCGCTGGGATATTACCCCCCCTGGGGTCGGCAGCGGTGTTTGCCCCGCCTGCGTTTGTAACAACTGTCTAGCAAGATCATCTGTGCGCTCTTTGGACACAATTAGCTCCCTCCTTAGGGCGTTCGTTTCCTGGCGCGCTGCTAGTACTTCTGCTCTTAATTCCCCTAGCAACTGGGCTAGTTGGTCAGTATCTGAGGTTTCCATTGCGCCTGGGTGGAGGATTTGTGGTGGGCTTCGCGTTCTGTAACGCTCACCTGATTTCCACAGAGGCGCTGGGCTGGACTGAGCTGTCGCTGTGTCTTCTAGTGTGACTCGTAGATCTCGGCCTTCTCCTAGGGTTGGTCCCCTTCTCACGATGTACCGGACGTGTAGAGTGAGGTGTCTGCAGACGGAAGAACAAGGATTTAGGAACTGGATTGACTGAACTTCTCCTTCCTCAGTCCTCTTATTCGAACCAAGGGCGTGGCTTGCTCACCTTAGATATATTAAGGCAGGGCTCTCCATCCTGCGTCTTTGCAGGGGCGCAAGTACCAGTTACTTCACTGGTTCACTGACAATCCTCTTGATTGCAGAGGTTGATGTTGGAAGATACCGCCGTTTACCGCACGAGCGGTTTCTTGATAGTTATTGGAGCACCCTTAATTTAGTCCCTTGCTCAGTCTCAGGGTGTCAAGATTGAAATTGTAGAGGAATGATGCGGCGAGCAGGTGAGTAGGAAAGATGACCGGTTGCTGTCATCCTTTCTAATGTCTCTTTGTCCTGCAGGTTTAGGTGCAATGGACGCTGATGAATAAGTGCCCAGGATCGTGCAAGTGCGTATGTACGAAGAAGATGAAGCACGGCGCACGTAAGTAAAATGACTGCTGTTTGTTTCAAAAGCACGCCTTAATGTCTCTTTTGTCCTTGCAGATCGTGGATGCAGAGAGCGTTGCTAGATGGATGCCGGCGAACGTGCGAGCGTGTAAGTAGAAAGTTTATGGTTGGTTTAGAATGCGCCTTAAAATGTCTCCCTTTGTTTTGCAGATGCCGGCATGCAGCGCTTCTTGAAGTTCAGAACGTGCGGAGCGCAGGTAAGCAATTCAAGAATGCAATGCTTAATCAAGTCCTTTTCTTTGCAGATGTCGATGGGGAGCCTAAGAAAGCGGCGGAAGGCTTTGGAAGATGCTGCTGTATTTGGTAAGTAAGAGCGCTGCTCTGGAATTGAATTCTGCTAACCTGTTGTTTTGTCTTGGCAGGTGCAGCTGAGGATCGGATCTCTAGCAGGTAAGGAATTCGTTTTCACAGGAACTGGAGCTGAAGAATCTCAGGAAGACTGGAGCTGACACGGTGAGCGTCCTGCTGCAGATGCAGAATAACGCGAAGCACGTTTCATCAATCGGGTGTGGTTTAAATAGCCTTCTGTAGTGCTTAGGCGTCTTCTTCCACAGCCTCGCCCAGGTAAGAAAAGAGTTCCTGTGTTCTGATTCCAGGGAGTGGCTCCTGCCCCACCCAGACAGGAAAAGTAGTTCCAGGCAGAGAAGGATCAGAAGACCATCGAGCTGGTAAGTAAGCAGCATGGTCTGCTGCAGGTTGGTCCACCCAAGCACTCTTAAGCATTATGAGCCCGGCGCTTCCAGCGCCGGGACTGGTCATCTTTATGAGCCTGGTGCCACTGGCGCCAGGACAAGGTCCAAAAGGTCCCGATAGGGACTGGCTGGTACCCAGGATCAAGGTTATGGGCCTGCTTCCAAGGATGTGAGGCAAGTCCTGACTCCTTGGAAGCAGGGATCATGACAGTTAACTACTTGTTACTTATTAACCCTCCAGTGGTTTTGCAGGAACTTGGACCGCAAGTTGTTGTCTTTTCCACTTGATGGTAATACGAACACGAACCATTGGGATGTATGGGTATGAACAACATTACTTTTTTATTCAGTTCTGCCTGACTTACGCTGTGACAGCAACTAACGTGTTCTCATGCTTAGTAATGGACTTAGAATCTCTCTCTTTTTTTTATATCATCCTCATTATGGAACACTTGGATCTGGTATGTGTTTGAAATTGCTATTGTGATAATCGTCACTATTACTGTTGATGTATTGATTTATGTGAACAGATGATTGATTGAATGTACCGCCCTGATGAAGGTTTTTTGCAACAGAAATGCATTGGCATATGTACATATAATCCTAGCCTTATTTTGGCACAGCCTCATGGAATATATCAAAATATTCATTTGAGTGACTTTTTAATCAAGAACTACTAAGAGATGTGAATAAACATTTCTTTAATACCCTGAGTTAATGATCACAATTTATTTAACTTTTTGGTAATTGGTACATAACTAATGTGCAGCCCTATTTTAGGGCCAACTGAGAGCACCGGTTTTTTGATAGAGCAGTTCAACTCTATCTTTTTGCTTGTGAATATTTTTGGTCCCTATGCCATAGGACCTCTTTATAACCGGATGCCCCAGGTTAAAGTTTATTAATTAAGTTTCACCGTGGACTAAATTTAATTTACAGCATTTTTGTAGTGCCCACCTTTTCACTTAAGTGATGAGGTGCTGCCACAGATCAAAGGATATGTGGACACTGTTTGGCCTAAGAAGAGTGAATTGCGACAGGGAGAAAGGCTGTATTGGGAAATTTGTGATGATTTGAGTGTTGTTGAGGCTGTTTTGTTTCAATGGGAACGAGCCATAGTGCGGGCATTGATTAGAGAGAAGATTGTGGATATAGCTCATGCTAGTCATGTGGAATTGTCACGGACAAAAGGGATTCTGAAGATTGAATATTGGTGACCAGGTTTTGATAGGGACGTTGAGAGGAGACTGTATAGTGTGTGCAAGAGTTGGTAATGGTGAGGTTGCCAAGGAACAACTCGTGGTTGAGGTTGGCATTTCAAAGAAGGTTTGGGATGATCTTGCCATTGATATTCTAGGTCCGGTGAATTTGGGAGGTGGACATAATAAATATGTTGTGGTCCTGGTGGATTTGGTATCAAGATGGACAGAATACAAGATTGTTTTGTGTGTCGGTGGAGAGAGTATTGTAGAATGTAGAGAAAGAAAGGGTTTGCTCTCAAACTGCGCACACACATAGAATAATAAGCAATTGCAAATTAAATGAGTGGTTTTAATCAGAATTGGTGCAGCCTGACACGTGTTTCGAGCTTCCCGCTCTTCTACTGAGGCTTAATCTTGGCTAGTGTGTATTTTGAATACAAAGGTAGAAGTTGAGTAATCTGACAAAGTTAGGCGTGGGCTCCCATTATTTTGCAGTTGCACGAATGAATTTTCAGTAAATTATTATCTTGCAGTACTTTCACTGCTATGTGGGGAACTGGAGCCTTTGTAGAATGTATTCAGGATGCGTTTGCAAGAGAAGGTGTGCCGGGGAGTATCCTAGTGGATAATGCAACTCAGTTGACTGGTTGAGATTTTGTAGACTTGTGAAAAGTTGTGAGATAAAACATAAAAGATCTGTGTAATGGAAATGGTTGAGAGGGTGAATCGATGTATTATGGGTGCAGTTGGCACGGCAGGAGCATGTGGGAGAGACGGGAGGGTTGCCATTCAGGAGAGGTTATATGCATTGAGGATCTCGCCCATGCCGTCACAGAGGTAAGCCTGTTCAAATTAATGAGGGGTCGTAAGGCGAACACGCAAGTGAATCCTCCATGGCTTTGGAGAGCAAGAGAATCGGATTGCGTGGTGGAGGAGTGGAGAAGAAAGCTTGAGCTATGATAAGCATAGGAGGTATGATGATGAGAGAGAACATGAGGCGTGGGAAGAAGATGTTAAGAGTGGAATGTGGTGATTGGGTGAGGAGAAAGAAAGGTGACATGTTGTATTCTGACCCCGTGCAGGTGATGGGGGTTTTAAGGGGGCTGTCGGAATGAGTGGGGGTCAAGTATGGAATATAAATCTGATTGTGGTTGTGAAGCAAGGGTTGGTTGGATAAAGGAAGGGAGATGTGTTATAATGTATTCTTGTTAGATGGAGTGTGAGGAAGCAAACACTCCATATGGGATGTATTTTGTTCTGTTTGGTTCTAGATTCTCAGCAACGCAGTTGGAGAAGGAGCTGGAAGGAAGCTTGCTGTGCTGGAGGTCTTTGTTGGCAATTCTTAATAAACTCTTGTTAATGTTTTGCACATGTGTCGTGGAGTCCACATGTCAAGAACCAACCTAACCCTTCCTTGGCCTTTATGGGCTATTGTAAAACATCTCCCTTCATTTTCCCACATTCAACCTATGACAATACTGGGACGATGAAGAGGCGACTAGGAGTAGTGAACACTAGTAACTCATTTCACCACTCTAGTAATTGGACGAGGAAGATATCTGCAGAGTACTGTGAAGGTCAGGCATGTCCCTTTAATTGCAGTCAAGCGAGCCCAAGAAGAGAGAGAAAAAGAGCAGCAGAGGGAGCAACAGGGAGGCCTTTGTGGGGGAACCAGCAGGGGATCCGCCCGGCGGTGTGGGAACCTCCATGATTGGAAAGCCGCAGCTCGAACTGCGGCAAAGGAAAAAACAGTTGCTGCCAGCATTCGCGTAAAGGAAGCCGGAGCAGCCGGCGAGCATAGAGAAGCATTTGAAGTGCCAGCAGGGCTCGCGGTTACCCGCATGTCCGTAGGCACAGCAAAAATGAAATGAAGTGAAGCGATGCAGCTGCCTGGAGGAAAGGCGGAGGACCGGTGAGTAAAGGGGAACGTCACTCGAAGCTGGGCGCTCCTCGGGATGCTTGAAAGTGAGACAAATGCCGAATGAAGCAAATGACAAGTGCAGAATGAAACAAACCCGAAGCCATGGGTTGAATGAACATTAAGCAGCAAAGTAAATATTTACTCATAATGAATACCGAACTGAATGAATACTTTATGGGCAAAGCTCCAATCTGATGAAAGATGCATGTGAAAATGCCCATTTGAAAGCAACATACGAATTTAGAGCGCAAGTCTAGAAATTTGCAAAATAGCATGACAGAAAGATGGGGAAGAAATAAAACCACCACGAAGTGAACTTTATGCATGAATATAGTATGGCAAAAAACTGGCAAAGGATATGTGACTCATTGCGGCAAAGCCAAGAGAGTATGAACCTTCACATAAAGCCAAAAGACAGACAAGGCGAAGCTAAGTGAGTGTGAATTTGTGCACAGGGGAAAATACAGAAGAACCTGTGTGGGCTGAGCATGGATTGCAGGTCGTACAGACCTCTATCCATGCTGAACCAGGACAGCAAGATACAGCGGTGTTGGCAAATAGACTGAGACAGGTCATAAGCAGACTTATACACATTCTGATCAGACCGGATATGTTCCGCACAGAAGCATATCCAACAATCTCAGAAGGCTCCGCCGTGTCATAGAGCAAACAGAAGGAGACTCACATGAAGTTGCAATTGTTTCATTAGATGCAGTGAAGGCCTTCAATTCAGTCAAATGGCCTTGGCTGATAGCAGCCCTGTAAGAATATGGAATAGGGCCCGGGTACCTGAAGTGGGTGAAACTACTGTATAGCTCACCACTAGCCAGAGTCAAGACGGGAGCGACCATTTCAGAGAGGTGGCAACTTAGTAGGGGCACCAGACAGGGATGCCCTTGGTCCCTGATGCTGTACATCGTTGCACTGGAACCCCTAGCGATATACCTGAGGCAACAATACGAGGAGGTGGGGATCTTCACGAAAGGTGGGCCACACTTAATATCATTGTATGCAGATGATATGCTGTTACACTTGAGGTATCTGGAGGAAAACCTGCAGTACAGCTTAGAGGTGATGGAGCGATTTGCGTTGCTTTCTGGTATTGCAGTGAATCCTAAGAAGTCGTACATATTGCCCCTGGGGAGATAGAAAGGGATCCGGGGGAACACTTACATATACTACCTGGGTATTGATATCTATCATACGGTGGAGGCTGAATATAAACATAACACAGAGAAGGCAGTGGCAAATATTGAGAATAGCATGAGATTCTGGGCTAAGCTCCCTCTGGCCATGGTGGGGAGGGTGGCGCTGTTGGTGATGGTCGTATTGCTGAAGCTGTTGGACTTTTGGAATAATATACCATGCATGATACCCAAGCTATTCTTTGTTAAACTTCAGAGCATGTGCAGGGGCTTCATTTGGCATAATACCAGGAATTAAATAGCCCTGTGGAAGCAACAGAATATGTATGACAAAGGGGGCATAAAACTGCCCAACTTTGAAATCTATTATTTGTCCAGTCAACTACAATATGTGGCTAAGTGGTTAACGGAAGATTCAACATCTGAATGTGTCCCGTTTTTTTTTTAAAGAATGGATATGGCTGCCCAAACCAGAGCTAACTAATGGGCGCCCGGGGATGTTGGAACTGGTATGGAAGATGTGGCGTAAGGCTTGCCAGGCCATGGAGAACCCGACCCTGTGTTCTCCGCAAGGGCCGCTAGTGGCGTTGACTGGAGGGGACGAGCAACTGAGAAAGATGAATCGTAAGCATAGGGAACTGGTTGGCATTGCAGCAATGGGAGATAAATGGCAATATGGGAAGATAATGGAATTTAATGTCCTGGCAGAAGAAACGGTTCTACAACTAGGGCAGTATATCACTTATACCAGATTGGTTCGGCGGGTAAAAGAAACATTGTCTGAAATGGTACTCGAAGACCAACCTGATACGGCCATAGAAACAATTTATGACATCGCAGGGGGGGTGCGTATACGAGGTTTCCCGAATCTACAAGCTGCTGATGTCCAGGGTGGGAAAGGAAGTGACCCAGCTGAGACGGGACTGGGAAGAAGAAGCGGGAGAACTCATGAATGATGGGTTGTGGGAGAGGTTTCAGGGGTACCATAAAGTGTCCAGGAACGCAAGGCTGCAACAAATGCAGCTATACTTAACCCACAGAGCGTACATGACTCCCCAGAGGATTGCTCGACTCAAGAGCGCAGAAATACACACATGTCCCAAATGTGGGGAGGTGAACGCAGGAATGACACATATGTTCTGGGCATGTCCGAAAATTAGAAAATTCTGGGGAGCTCACCGATTGACTGAGAAAGGAATCACACTAGACGTGGCATCTGTGTGGGCATGCATGGTAGGGAGTTTCCCTAGACCGTGAAAAAACAAACACGTGAGCAAACTTAAGGACTTGCCATATATACTTGCCAAGGTAGAGGTTTGGTGCAGTGATCTCCAGAAATGGGCGGATGCGGAAACAACGGTATGGAACGAAGCGACCAATAGGGGAGGGGAGGAGGAAGCGGAAACTCTGATGGCCTGGAGATACTTAGTGGCCACACTGTCCGGTTCAACCCAGGCCGGTCCAAGTGATCATGATTCATGATTCCACTGGAATTACACAGGGGGAGGTACCCCTAGAGGATACAACGGTGGAGGGCGAAGTGGAGTAGGCTTGTGTTAGGGGGGAGGGTAATGGGTAAGCAGTGGATATTGGTCAATATTGTACATGATGTTTAAAGCCGTATGACATGCACTGCTGGGTTTGTTTTTTGTTGATTGGCTGTTGTAAAAAATGAATAAAAATTGTTTAAACAAAAAAAAAACCTGTGTGGGCTGAAGAGCCTAGGATTCCTGGTTGCGTGACCTGTAATGGGTGGACTGTGTGGACTGACAACTGCACCCAGACGAGGGAACCCTCAATTGTGAAAATCAAAGACATTGTTGAAGTAAACCAAGGAGGAGTCATTTTTCTTTTTTCAAACAAATATTTTATTAGGCATTTCAGGAGAGAGATACAGCGACATCATAAACACATTCTTAAATAACATCAATAATCACACAGAACCAGCACTGGTTTTCTTTCTATAGGGACCGTTAGTGGGGTTCAACTCCGCCTATCCTCTCCGCGGGTTACTAGATCTTTTTTGCCCCGCCTTTGAGTCCTTTAGTCTATATATCCTTGGAGCCATCGAGTTAGTGGGGGCCTCGTGGTGAGTGCTGGACATCTTTCAGAGTAGTCCATGAAGGGTGCACAAGTGTTCAGAAAAGAGTTCAAATTCCCTGACCGTATCGCTGTTGCTTTCTCAGCTATTACGATTTCCCAACACTTGGACTACCATAACAGAATTGAAGGGCCTTCTGTGTTCTTCCATAGCCTGGCCATTGCAATTTTGGCCGCTAACAAAAGGTGGGTGCGGAGGCGCACCATCTGTCCCTATAGGGGAACCTCCCCTCCCCTCTCCCAGAAGTATTATTCCAGGATCCCATGGGATAGTCAGACCTGTGATTGCTTTGATGTGGTCCATCACCCCTCTGCAGTACACCTCTGCTTTTCGACAGGTCCACAGTAAGTTGAACAGGGTACCCCTAGCTGTACATCCTCTCCAGCAGTTTGAGGGAATGTCTGGGTTTTTGTTCAATTGGTCTGGGGTGATGTAATATCTATAGCAAACTGTATATCCCCCTTCTCTATTTGTGATGCATTGGGTGCTTTTATGTATTCTAGCCCAGATCTTCCCCCATTCTTCTATCTCTATTGCACGATTCAGGCCCCTCTCCCAGTTGAGCATATATTTTTCTTTTTCTTTTTTGGTGGGGTCTGTTTTGTACAGCAGGGGAATAGCGTGGACATTATCCCCCTTGGTGTTGCCAATTTTAGGGTCTGTTCTAGAGCTGTCAGGTCCCTGCCCCCTTTTCCCTATTTTGTGTGAGATCCAGTGTAGTAACTGGGCATAGTGGAACCGTTCTTTCTCTTTCAAATTTTATAGGGGAACACTCCTCTAGGAAATCTGATATCTTCTGCAGACCTCCCTCCCTCCCTCCATATTGGGAAGCTTTGTGGGGAAGTTCCTGGTGTGAATTCCAGATTATTCCAGATTGGTGTGAGTGGACCTAGAGTTCCTTTACAACCTCTTTTCTGAGCTGCTGTTTTCCAGAATAATACTGTGTTTTTCGTTGCACTGAGAGGTCCTTGGTTCACCTGGGCTTTGAGGGTAGGGGTGTGCGGGAGATCGGCCAGGGGGGTCGGGCTCCATGCTTCCTCAGGCTGGTCTGCTGTTTGCACCCACGTGAATGCATGAGATAGTTGTGCCACATGGGCGTTCCTGGACACGTCGGAGGCACCCAGCCCACCCAGAGGTCTCCCGCAGAGCATCATTTTCTTCGCTATTCTGGGTTTCACCCCAGCACCCCCATATGAATTTTTGAATTTCTCTGTGTGATGCTGGAAATGCATCGGAGGGACGGGGCCTCTGTATCCTTGTCCTTCACTGCTTTTTATCGTGTGTTCTGTTGTGTTTTCCGCACAGGAGTTCATGTGGACTCCTGGCGGTGCAGCTCTCTTTTGGTTTGGTGTACAGACCCATGGGATACCCTTATGGCACCCATGGGTGGGGGTGCAACCCTGTGCCCCTAGTGTGTTTTTGGGCACCTGTGTGTGGCCCACAGAGCAGGGTACGGGCTGGTGGCAGCTCCGTGCTGAAATGACCGGTACCTTGAGCGTCCCCCATCTTGGGATGCCCAAGCCCTGTCATTGGAATCGGTAGATTCCTGATGGAGACAAAATGGCCCCTGTGGCCTCTTGTTTTCCATCGCCTGTTACCTTGATCTTCCCGTAGTCCCGGGAAGCCCCGACTCTGTCCCATTGCCCCTGACTGGCTGTTGGGTGGAAGTTCCATATATGGTAGTGAGGGGGAAGTGCCGACCAGACTGGCTGGAGCCTTCCCAACAACCGTATGTTGTGGGTACACCTGTGGGTGGGACCTGGGTGAATGGAGTGTGTGACGAATATACACGTCTTGTTGTGGATGTCTGGTATCTTGCTTGACACAATGACTGAGACAGCCCTGCCTGAAACTGGTATGATATTGATATTTTATTTTTATTGCGCTCGTACACAAGTGTTTCAGAGCGCGACAAGGCAAGGGAGGGGAACAGGGGAGAACAAAACAGCGATCTTACTAGGCCCAGTGACATTGAGAACGCGCAGGAGAGGGGGAGGGGAAAAGTGCATGGAAGGGGGAGAAGTGGAAAGTGCGACGCAGAGGAGAAACGGATAAATAACAATAAATAAATAATAAAGGCAACAAACCGTGGTAGTGCAGCCAGCAATTTGCAAGTGCTAGGTTTAAGGCAGCAGACAGGGTAGGTCTGATAAGTGCAGGAAGAAAAAGGGGGGGGGGCTGTATGAATACAGATACAGACCCGAGTGCAAGGGGTGGCCCGGAGGCAGTGCGGGAGGGTGGCAGGGTGAGCAGGTACCTGGGCCCAAGGACAGAGGGTGGCCAGGTGCATGGTGACAAGAGAGAACAGATCAGCAGGGGAAAAGGGGGAGCGAAGGCAGAAGAAAAGAGGATGGTCTTCAGGTTCTTCGGGAACCGGAGATGGTTCTCCTCAAGTTTTAGAGTGGCAGGGAGGCTGTTCGAGAGGGAGACCCCAGCCAAAGGCAGAGATCTACCCCCAGCTCGTTTCTTTGAAAAACGACTGACCCTGAGGGAGTTGGAGGAGCGAAGAGCTCAAGAGGGGAGGTATTTGCAGAGGGATAGCTGAAGGTATTTTGGACCCAGGCCCCAGGAAGCCTTGTGGACAATGCAGAGGGTTTTGAATTGAATCCTTGCAGCCACTGGGAGCCAATGGAGAGATTTCAGAGCTGGAGAGATACGATCCCAGGGCTTGAGGCCAAGGACAAGTCTATCAGTCCTGTTCTGGATTAGTTGCAGAGGGCAGAGAGTAGAGGCAGATAGATTTAGAAAGAGGCTGTTACAATAGTCCAACCTAGAGAACACCAGAGCTTGGGATACCATGAGCTTCTGGGGGAAGGAGAGGAAAGGCAGAGTACCTCTGCGGAGGTGCAGTAGGAAATTGACTTTTTAGAGACCTCAGAGAGGGCGACAAAGGAAAGGGTGGAGTCAAAGATGACCCTGAGGTTCTTAGCCTCACAGGTGGGGGTAGAAGGAGGGCCAAGGGAGGCAGTGTGAATGCAGTGTGTAATGTTGAATGGTGTGGTACTTGTCCAAATCCACATTCTGTGTTGAGTGTCTGGATGGAGCAGAATGGCCTGAATGCACGTGCGCCTGATTGGCTGACTGACTGCTGAATGCCCTTTTGAGTGATTGGTTGCCTGAGTGTGACCCAGCAGAATGAATGGGAGATCAACTAGTATATCTGGGGGCCTATCACTGCTAGAAATCATTCAGAAGCTGAAGAGAAACTGGAGTTGAAACTGAAGCTTGACCTTGAAGCCATGCTGGAAGAGAAGTAGTACTGTTGCTCTACTTCATCGATCTGAAAGCTGCTGTCTCCAAGGACTGACCCAGAGAGAACCTGATCATGTACCTTCTTCCCGAGCTACGAGGGACCATCGTGCACCAGCTGATCTTTGCCAAAGCTCCCTGGTAGACAGACCTACGAAAGGCTGCCGACCGGAGATTGGGACTGCCACGGAATCCCAAGGAGAAGCGCCCGGACTGTTGTCTGTCGCCGACCGCCATCGCCGACCGGAGCCGCAGTGCTCCCGTTGCCTAAGGACGCTCTCGTCTGCACCGTTGACCACTTTGTCCCGCTGGAGAAAGTCGAGGCTGCCAACCCGCCGAAGACCATCCACCGGTAGGTTTCCCGCCACCTAAAGACCACAGACGCCGATGACTCGATGCCCTTGCTGCATCAGTTATTCAAACTCTTTGCGGTCCTGAACTATCAACATTGAGGTGCCCCGCACGCCTCTTCCTTGCAGGACGTCTACGATCCATTGTCGACGAGCACCACTAGGAACGAAGCTGCCACTTCACCGCCGTAGTTCACCCTGTTCATCTCCGACGAGGAACTCAACAACACCAGGAAAGACTCTTCTGAACAATATATGGATTGGGCTTGTGATATCTTTATTCTACATGTTGCCCAGGTTGGGGGGGGATATCCACACAGAACTGTCTCTAGTGGGAGGGGCCAGTATTCTGCCAATTGTTCTAACCAACTGCTTTCCATTTGTATCTATTTTTGGTTTCCTTTAAAACTGATTTGTGACATTTAACCGTACAGTTGATGCACTTTAAAGGGATTGAATGGTGATTGTGGTACCACGTAGAACTGTATAGATTTGCCATTGTAGATAACCGAGTACAAGTGAGTTATCGTGACAGTGTATATAATCGTGAACCTTAATTATATAAAGACTGTGTTTCAACTAATAGTGTGTGGACATTCCTTTGTGGGTGCTTGGGGACTACACTGTACTTAAGAACCAGCGCACATCACCTCCTGAGGAGCTAAGCCCTGATTGCTCATCCATTGCTACCAACAATTGAGAATCTTGGCTGGGGTCCTCTGTGCCTCTCCTCTACCATATACAGAGCAGGAGTACAGACCCCCCCCCCTCCAGTCTTTACACTCTGCAATGAAATAAGGTAGTATTTTGGGCTCTGTACTGGGAGGGCCGCACAGTGGTAGATTAATCTGGGTATTAGGGACATTTTTACTGCAGCTATTCGCCCGAGCCAGGAGATCTCTTGTTTCTTTCAGTGCACCAGGTCCTGTCGGAAGTTGTTCAACAGCTGTGGGAAATTACTTTAGTATATTTTGGAGGACTCTTTAGGTATCTGGACCCCCAGGTATCCTATCGCCGATACAGCCCATGGGATCTGGAGCAGGGGGGCCAAGGTCCGTCCTTCGTTTCCTTTTGAGATTGATTGCCAGTGCTGAGGATTTACCCAAGTGTACCCTGAACCCTGACGCCCACCCATATTCTTCTATCTTCTCCCAGATGGGACCCAGAGATGTCTAGTTTTGTTGCAGTTAAAAGGATGTCTTCTGCATGTAGTGCAATTTTGTATTCATTGCCCCCCACCGTGAACCCTTTTATCTCCAGGTTTCGCCTGATCTTGTTCGTGAACGGCTCCATAGATGAGGCTAACACCAAAGGTGATAGGGGACAGCCCTGCCTTGTACCTCTGGTGATGCGTATTGTCTCTGATCTCAAGCCATTCATCCGCAGTTGTGTGGTGGGAGCCTGATAGTTCGCCATTGATATGACATGATATGGCATTTGTAACGCGCCTATACACAAGTGCTTCAAGGCGCGACGAGGCAGGGAGGGGGGAACAAGGGGAGACAAACGATCCTACTAGGCCAGGTGTCATTCAGATCGCTCAAGTGCATGGGTAGGGGGGACGGGAAAAGTGCAAGGGGGAAAGGGAGAGGGGAAAGTGCAGTACAAAGTGATTAGTAAAATACAAGATAAATAATAAGGGCCAGCTGGTGGCAAGTGCAGTATAAGTGCAGACTAGTGCTGGGAGGGGGGACTGTAGGGATACAGAGACAGTCCCATAGTGCGGGGGTTGCCAGGGAGGCAGTGCAGGGGAGAGTGGCTGGGCCAAGGGGAGCGTGGCTTGGCGAGTGGCCCAGTTGCTGATTCAGTACAGTTTCAGTGATTTAGCAGGGGAGAGGGGGAGAGAAAGCAGAAGCAAAGAGGAAGGTTTTGAGGTGCTTCCGGAACCGGAGATGGTTCTCCTCAAGTTTCAGGGAGGCAGGAAGGCTGTTCCAGAGGGAGGCCCCTGCTGCGGAGAGAGATCTCCCTCCAACTCGTTGCTTGGAGAAGCGGCTGACCCTGAGGGAGTTGGAGGCGGATGAGCGAAGAGCTCAAGAAGGAAGATATTTAGGAAGAGAGAGTTGAAGGTATTTTGGCCAAAGGCCCCAGAAGGCCTTGTGGACAATGCATAGGGTTTTGAAGTTAATCCTCGCAGCCACAGGGAGCCAGTGTAACGATTTCAGTCCTGGAGAGATACGGTCCCTGGGCTTGAGGCCAAGGACAAGTCTCGCAGTACTGTTGTGGATGAGTTGCAGCGGGCGGAGAGTAGAGGCAGGCAGATTTAGATAGAGGCCGTTACAGTAGTCCAGCTTCGAGAGAACCAGGGCTCTGGAGACAGTGAGCTTCTGGGGGAAGGAGAGGAAAGGAAGGATACCTCTGAGGAGGTGCAGCTGGTAGTGTGACTTCTTAGAAACGTCGGAAATCTGAGGAGAGAAGGAGAGTGTGGAGTCGAAGATGACCCCGAGGTTTTTTGCCTTGCAGGTAGGAGCAGGAAGAAGGCCAAGAGAGGCCGGCCAGAGAGCTGCAGGGAAGGAGGGAGTGGGTGTGCCGACGAGTAGAATCTCAGTCTTACTGGCATTAAGGCAGAGGTCGTTGGCGGCACACCATTCCTGGATAGCAGAAAGACAGTCAGAGATGAGGGAAGGAGACGAGGAGGCCGAGGGTAGCCTGAAAATGAGCTGGGTATCATCCGCATAGCACTGTCCATTTTATGAAGTTTGGGCCGAATCCCAGATGTGTTAACGCATTCCTTTTTTAAATTTTTTTTTATAAACACGTTTTATTGTTTTATAAACTCAACATAATAACATACGAAATTCCCCCCTCCCTCCCAACCCACCACCCCATCCTCTCATTCCCATTCATTTGGTCTCAGTTATGCCGCCTCGTGCTAGTTTCACAGTTGCGTGGTCCACCATCCTATAGCAGAGTGTTCCGCACCTTTTGTAGTACGTCGTATTTGATCTCAGTCTGCACGTTCTTCCCATTTCCCCCATATCTTATTAGCTTTGGCGGGGCACCCCCGTGCAGTGTATATTCTTTGTTCCTTGATTGCACAACATCCATTTCGATGGACCATTGTCCCAGAGTTGGACATTCCAGTGCTCCCCACCTCTGTGCAATATCTCTTTTAATCAGCCCCACTGCGGTCGATAAGAACATGGTCTCCCATTTGTTTGTGTCGTATTCGTCTGGGACCCCTAAAACCGCTTTGCAGGATTTAGTGCCACTGTCCAACCCAGGACACGCGGCAGTTTTTGGCAGCATTGCATCCAAAAGGTTTGTATCTGGGGGCATTCCCAGAGTAGGTGGTAAAAAGTGCCATCCTCTCCCTGGCATCTCAGGCAATTAGGATCCGGGGCCCGTTCCCAGTCGAGTAGGGCCGTTCTTGGGTAATAAACCCTATGCAGAATCTTGAGCTGGACCAACCGGATCTTAGAGTCTATGGCAATCTCTCGAGGGTGCATGAGAACCTGAACCCAGTCCTCCGGCATTATGGCACCCACATCTCTTTCCCATTTAGCGTTGAGGCCGGCTAGCTCCGGGGTTGCAAACGCATATATGGCTTCATATAGAGTAGATGTGACTTTGGTGGGAATGTGTTGTGGGAAGAGGTTACGTTCCAGGGGGGTGCGTCCCTGAGCGCCTGTCTATGTCCCCAAAGGGCGTGAGAAAGCTGCATATAGTGGCAGCGCTTGCTCTCGGGGAGTCCAAACTTCTGTTGGAGCACTTCGAACTGGGAGATGGCGCCCTCCGTTATGACATCCCCAACTGTGTTTATACCTGCCTCCACCCACCTGGGCCACCTCATAAGTTTCCATACCTCGGTAAGCATATAGTTACGCCACAGTGGTTGTGCCAAAGTTATTTTGTTCACCCAACCAATGTGTGTATGCGCCTGCCTCCATACCACTGCAATATGTACAGAAAGTGTCTGTGGTGTGGGGGGGTCTAGAGAGGCTCTGGTAAAGCATGGCAGTGGCGGGCTGTCTCGTGTGATGGCTGTATCCGCACAGATGTGTGGGAGCTCATGATCCCCGTGCAACAGGTCGTTGACCACCGTTAATTGGGCGGCCCAATAATAGGACTGGAGACGTGGGACACCGATTCACCCCTCCCATATGGATCTTTGTAGCGTTGTCAGTGCAATTCGGGGTTGCCCACCCTTCCAAATCAGTTTCCCAAGGAGGCGCTCCACCCGCACAAATTCTGAGGCTGGGATTATGTGAGGGGCGTTTTGCAATACATACAAAAAACGTGGAAGTGCCAGCATCTTGAAAAGGGCTGCCCTACCCATTATCGTGAGGGGAAGAAGCATCCAGTGATTCACTTCTTCGAAAAACGCTCCGTTAGTGGATGCAGATTATCAGGGACATAAGTCGAGAAATCTCCAGAAACCCGCACACCCAGGTAGCGGAAGCCCTCCCTCACCACGCGACAAGGTGCCCCCCCGGGGATCGCCAGGTCTCCTCCTTTGATTGGGAAAAGGACTGTTTTGTCCCAGTTAACTTTTAAACCACTGAAACCCCCAAATGCTTCCAGTATCTGAGCTGCTACCGGGTAGGCTTGGCTTACATAGGTAAAGCAGAAGGTCGTTGGCGTAGAGGGAGACTTTATCCTCTCGTCCCTCCGGCCATCGGAACCCACACCATGTAGTAGCCAGTCAGAGCCTTTGAGCCAGGGGTTCGATTGCTAACGCGAAGAGGATGGGGGACATCGGGCAACCCTGCCGTGTGCCTCTGCTTATTGGAAAGGTTCTAGAGGTCCAACCATTCACCCTAATCTCCGCCTGCGGTGCTTTATATAGGAGCTGCACCCAGCCGATAAAGGTCTCCCCAATTCCCATGCGTCTCATCGTCGCCCACAGGCTTTCCCAAACCACTGAATCGAACGCTTTTTCAAAGTCGATAGCCAAAAGGGGGAGTGGTGCGTCAAGGATTGGGGCCCGCTCCAATAACAGATGGAGTCTGCGTATATTAATTCTTGTCGACCTATGTGGCATGAAGCCACACTGATCGGGATGAACTAAGGAAGATATGACCGCTTGTAGCCTATTTGCTAGCGCTTTGGTGAGAATTTTGGCTTCGCCGTTAATAAGAGATATTAGTCTATATGATGTGCATAATTCAGGAGGTTTACCTTGCTTTGGGATTACCACGATGCTGGCCTTTCTAAGGTCCAGGGGGAAGGTACCCTGTTCTCTTGCAGCAAGGAATAACCTATGGAGAGGTGTTGCTATTTTGTCGCTACCCAGACGTTTTCACGTTTCGACCGGGAATCTGTTGGGTCCCGGCGTTTTCCCGGACTGCAACTGACCAATGGCCATTACTATTTCAGTTTCTTCTAGGGCTCTATCAAGGTGAGATCTTTGCTGCTCCGACAATCGTGGGAGCGTGATCTCGTCCAGAAAGGACGGATCCGTTGGGGTTAGTGGAGCCTTGTACAAGTCGGCAAACGCCTCCGCTATGTCTGAGTCACTTTGAGCCGGGCCGTCCGCGTTGTTAACAATCTGTCGGACATATCTGTGCCCCTCCTCCCATTTCTCTAAGGCCAGTCGCTTGCCCACTTTGTCGCCACTCTCATAGAGCCTGGTCCTGGATTCCTTGTGCGCCAGTTTTGCATTATCTAACGTAGCATTGTGAAGGGTCTCCCTGGCCTTTTGGAGAACGCGATGTGTTTCCGGAGTAACACCTGATATATATCTGGATTCCCATCTCTCCACCTCCCCCGCTGCCTCCACCACCCTCTTAAGTTGTTCCTTCTTTCTATTGGCCACCCAGGCGATCATTTCCCTTCTGAGCACAGCCTTGTATGCTTCCCACATAATGACCGGGTCATCGACCGTGTCCGTATTCATTTCAAAGTATTAGACGGATTTCCCTGTGATGGCTTTTACAAACTCGGGGATGCCCAAATAATAATTATTTAGTCTCCACGTCTTAGGTGGTAAGGGTCTGTTCGTGCCAAGTATCAACTCCAAGGGAGAATGATCTGATATGCCGCGGGGGAGCAACTCCGCGGAGATCACTCTATGTAGCTTGGGCCATGGGAGAAAGAAATAGTCTATTCTGGACAAGGACGCATGGGCACCCGAGTGGAAGGAGAAGCCCCGTTCCGCGGGGTGGAGCTCCCTCCAGACATCACACAAGCCCAACGCAGACGAGAAGGACGCCAGCCTAGTGGGTGCATTGGGGTTACGGGTCCGGATATGTGTTCGGTCGAGGGAGTTACTTAATACATCGTTAAAATCTCCTCCTATGATCCATACGTCTGGCTGGTGTCGTGTTAACAGGTCGGTTACCTCTCCCAAAAGTCCCTCCGCCAACCCAGGCGGGGAGTGTACTGCTAATATGGCCAACGTTTCGCCCCGTAGCATGCCACTCACCAACACAAACCGGCCACAGAGGTCCTGTCCTACTGCTGTTAACTCAAATGGGAGTCATTTATGCAGAAGGATAAGGGTTCCCCTACACCCCATAGTGTACCCCGCATGGAACGCCAGGCGATAATTTGTCCTTCGGAAGAACTGGCAGGACGCGCCGGCCAAGTGGGCCTCGGTAAGTACAGCTATGTCAGGAGATCGTCTGTTAAGAAACTGAACTATCAAGCGCCGTTTAATGCTTGATCCCATGCCGTTTACATTCCACGTGAGAAATTTTAGGGTCTTCGTGCATTCAGTGCTAGTTACAGGGGTTTGTGAATCCGTGGTTTGCACAGGCCTGGCCCCTGGTGGGAATTAGTATATACTGGATGTGGTGGTATATGCAGCCAAGTTAGACTCGCAGGGTGTTCCCGGCTTAATAGTCCTTTGGGGAATGAGTGCATGTTCCAAACTGCAGTGAATGGCGGTGTCGCAAGTGGTGGTGGGGTGGCATGTATACCTTGTGTATCCTCAAAACATCCCTTCCCTCCCTCCCCCCTCCCCGTGCTCCTCCCTAACATGAAGTACCTGTCGCCCAAACGAGTCTGGTGACCGTAAATTAAATCAACAGATCAACCAAAGTAAATCAACTATTCTAACCACCTCGAGACTTACTGCACTTACCACGTAACAGGTGTCTTGTATTGGTGGTCCGGGCCTCCGCCAATAGTCTGACCTGCTGGTCGGTGTGCTACTCATATCTAGGCTGGGTGCGGTGACACCCAATCCAGAGTTCCAAGCCTTTCTCTGCGCAGCAACTGACAGGTACGGCATCCATTTCCAACGGCGTCGGGGGTCCCTACAAATCTTGTCTTTATCAGTCGTTTCGTTAGGCTCGCTCGGGGTCCGCATCACCTCCCACTTCTTCCCGATCCTCCGGTGCTGGCCGGCGGGCGGGTCTATCCCGTTGCTGGCAGGGTCCCGATCTTCCCCCGCGTGTCCGGTCCTTCCTGGCCCAGTCCCCAGTGATATGGGTCTCGTTTTGCCTTTGTGCTGAATTCTCAGCTGTGCCGGGAAGAGGAGTCCGTACTTTATGTTCATGGAAAGAAGCTTTTTTTTCAAGGGCTCGAATGATTGTCTGGCCCTCTGAACCTCACGGGCGTAGTCCGGGTAGAAGGTCGATCTGGCTCCGTTATGTATGATGGTTTCCATCGTTCGGGCCATCTGGAGGATGGCGTCCCTATCTCGGTAATTGAGAAGCCTAGCAATGAGTGTTCTTGGGGGAGAACCTGGAACCGGCCGTCCTGCTGGTACTCGATGGGCGCGTACCAAAGGAAAATAAGTTTGACAGGGATTTGGGTGCAAAAATTTCCACTAGCCACTTTTCCAGGAAAAGCTTGGCGCAGAGTCCCTCCGACTCTTCCGGCAGGCCGAGAATGCGAATGTTATTGCGGCGGGACCTGCCCTCACCCTCATCCACGCGTGCCTCCAAGGTTTTGAGTCTAGACAGCGCCTGCGATAGTTGCCAGTTCACTCCACCCAAGTCATCCTCCACTCCGGACATTCGTTGCTCCACTTCTCCTGTCCTGGTCGAGAACTTTTGGAGATCGTGTCGGAGGAATGACACCTCCGCGGAGATGCCATCCATTTTCCTCTCCATCAAGGTGCGGGAATTGGCTATCGCCGCCATCACATCCTTCAACGTCAAGGAGTCTTCATTGGGGGCAGGATGCACTTCCAAATCTGCGCCAACCGGTACCACAGGGGCACTGGTTGCGTGTTGGTCCATTGTGCTTTGTGTGGTTGTTTCTCCAGCATGGGGTCTGGCATGGATTCACATGCTCATGAATATTCCCCGTCGTCAGGCTGGGAATCCTCGGTAAAGAAAAAACCAGTATCAGTTTCGTTTCTGATCTGTCTTTCGTAGTAATAACCAATCACTGGTCTCTGCGTCATACTGACCACAGCCAATGAATGCCCTCTACCTAAGCACCGCCTCTGGCAGCCATCTTCCGATTTGGAAGCACGTGAAGTGGCAGTATGGCCAAGTGAAGAGCCGCAGAGGGGTAGGCGGGAGGGTTCGCATGTGAATCCATGCCAGACCCATGCTGGAGAACAACAGTTACAGGTAAGTAACTTGTTCCTTCTCCAGCATGGGGTCTGGCATGGATTCACATGCTCATGAATAAAGAATACATAGCAGTACACATATGCACAACCACGGGAGGTGGCAAAGGCTCAACATTAAGCATTACATCAAACTCAACATTAAGCATCTTACCTCCTCACCAGGCTCACCTCAGGCGAACAGGTTGCGCAGCACTGCTTGGCCGACCCTGGACTCCTCCCTGGAATCCCGATCGATGCAGTAGAATTTCGTGAAGGTGTGTGTCGACCTCCACGTAGCAGCCCTGCATATGTCCAGCAGGGGCACACCAGAAAGGAACGCCGTGGTAGCTGCGATCGCTCTGGTGGAATGGGCTCTCGGACGGCCAGGCAGCGGTCGGTTTGCCAACCGATGACAGTACATGATACAGCCGGAGAGCCATCTGGAAATGGAAGCCTTCGAGAGAGCCTTCCCCTGATTGACAGGTCCAAAGTTCACAAAGAGTTGTGACGTCTTCCGAAAACACTTCGTGCGGTCCACGTAGAACTTCAGCGCTCTAGCCACATCCAGCGAGTGCAAAGTCCTCTCAGCCGGCGACGAAGGCGACGGGAAGAACACAGGCAACACCAAGGGTTTGTTGAGATGGAAGTCCGACGGTACCTTGGGCATGAAGGAGGGGTGCGTCCTGAGACTACCCTCGTGTCGTGAAAAGTCAAGTACGGGGCCTTGCAGGAAAGGGCCTGGATCTCTCCCACCCATCGTGCGGAGGTGATGGCCACAAGAAACGCTGTTTTCCACGACAGAAACTTCAACAGGGCCGAGTGCAGAGGCTCGAACGGAGGTCCCATGAGCTTGGTCAGCACGGCGGGAACGATCTGAACAGTCCCTTCATGAACTCTTTCACCAGACGATGAGACCACAGGGACGTCCGGCCCGTGGTTCTGGTGTATCGGGAGATCGCAGCAAGATGAATCTTGATGGACGCGTGTGCCAGTCCAGCTTTGGCCAGCGTCAGCAGGTACGGCAGTACCTGGGGAGCCGTAATCCGTAGAGGGTTAATCTTCTGTGCGTGGCACCAGACAGAGAATCTCTTCCATTTGTGTCCGTAGCATTTAAGAGTCGAGGACGCCCTGGCCTTTGCAAGAACCTCTCTGCAGTCGGCCGGTATGTCGTATCCTCCAAACTCTAGCGCTGCAGGAGCCAGGCCTGCACGTTCAGCGATTTCGGGTCGTGGTGGAGGATGGCGCCTCCTTCCCTGGAGAGTAGATACGCGTCCACCGGCATCTTGATTGGCGGGGACGCTGACAAGTCCAGAAGGTCCGGGAACCATATCTGCCTCGGCCACGCAGGTGCGACGAGGATCATCCTGCACCGTGACCTCTTGAGCTGGTTGACAAGCCGGATTAGCAGTGGCAAAGGAGGGAACGCGTAGAGGAACAGGCCCTCCCAGGGGAACGAGAAAGCATCGCCCATGCTCCTCGCCTGGGGAAACCTGCTTGCGAACCTCCGGCACTTGGAGTTCGTCACCGTCGCGAACAGGTCGATCTGGGGTGTGCCCCACCGTCGGAAGAGGCGATCCACTAGATCCTGCCGTAGTTCCCACTCGTGGCACGAGCGCAGCTCCCTGCTGAGTGAGTCGGCGATGGTGTTTTTTATCCCTGCCAGATGAAGCGGCACCAGAAACATCCTTTGGGCGACTGCCCAATGCCACAGGTCCTGCGCTTCCTTGGACAGTGCTGGGGACCTGGTTCCGCCCTGTTTCCTGATGTAAAACATGGTGGTGGTGTTGTCGGTGAAGATACTCACCACCTTGCCCTTGAGGGACGGAAGGAAGGACCTGGGGGCCCAGAACACTGCACGGAGCTCCAGGACGTTGATATGGAGGGACATCTCCGTCGGAGCCAGAGGCCTCTCGCGTGCAGATTCTCGGTGTGCGCTCCCCACCCTTCCAGGGAGGCATCCGTGGTCACTGTCTCCTGGTGGTCTGGGGTCTGGAAGTCCATGCCCGCCGTCAGATGCGCGCGGGTGCCCCACCACCGGACCGCTCGGCGGAAACTCTCGTCGAGTGTGATCCTCTCCTCGAAGCCGCCCGTCGTTTGGATCCAGCGCGCGTCCAGGAACTCCTGCAACGGGCGCATCCGGAGCCTGCACATGGGAATGAGGTAGATGCAAGAGGACATCATTCCGAGGAGGGACTTGATGGACCTCACCTTGGCCGCGTCGGAAACCAACATCCGCTGTACCTTGCCCAGGATGGACCTGGTCCTTTCCTCCGACGGGGAGGCCAGAAGGGACACTGTGTCGAGCTTCGCTCCCAGAAACAGTGCGTTTTGCGCGGGTACCAAGTGGGACTTGGCGTAGTTCACGGAGAATCCCAGGTCCGTGAGAAGTTGGACGGTCCTTGCCGTATGCTCCACGGCGAGCTCCCTCGTCTTGGCTCGGATGAGCCAGTCGTCCAGGTAGGGGTAGACGTGGATCCCCTCGCGGCGCAGCTGCGCCGCCACCGGTGCAAGGCACTTGGTAAATACCCTGGGTGCCGACCGTAGTCCGAAGGGGAGGGCTTTGAACTGGTAGTGACGCCCTTGGACCACAAACCTGAGGCATTTTCGGTGCCCCTTTAGGATGGGAATATGGAAGTAGGCATCCTCCAAATCCAACGACGACAGGAAGTCTCCTTCCTCCAGCTGACCCAGGACGTGCTGGAGGGTGACCATCCGGAACTTCTGTGCCTTGACGAACTTGTTCAGACGTCGCAGGTCTAGGATGGGGCGCCATCCTCCCGTCTTCTTCTTCACGAGGAAGTATCTCGAGTAAACTCCGGAGCCCCGAAGCCTCTTTGGGACGAGTTCGATGCCCTTCCTGAGCAACGCCTTTACCTCCAGGAGAAGCTGAGGGACGTGAAGCTCTCTCCTGGCCACGGGGGGGACGCGCGGGCACCTTCTTTGAAACTCGAGCGCGTGGGCCCGGGCCAAGGCGTCCAGCACCCAACGGTCGGTGGAGATGGACTCCCACATGCTGACGAAGCTCGCCAGCCGACCTCCCACCGGGGTGCTTCGGTGGGTGCCCGACCCCACGGCCGGTTCAATCCTGTTTCGACGAGGCTTTGCCGCCTTGACCTCCTTGGCGACGACGGCGGGGTCCTCCAGACTTGCCTCGTCCTCTGTAGGCCTCTTGAGACGACGAGCGGGCCGCTTGACGGTAGGTAGAGAAACCGCCGCCGGAACCTTTGGAGGCGCCCTTGCCTCCGCTGCTCCGAAAGGGCGTCCGTCGTTGCTGTAGAACCCCAAGGGCCCGGGCCGTCTCAGTGTCCGCTTTAATGGCCTGAAGGGAATCGTCCACTGTTTTCCCAAACAGGTTGTTCCCATCGAACGGCATGTCCAGGACTCTAGTCTGTACGTCTTGACGGAAGTCCGTAGCTTTGAGCCATCCACGCCGCCTAAGGCACACGCCGTTGCCCAACTGGCGAGTGTCGGCGATGTCCGTCGCAATAGTGATGGCGTGGTCCGACGCCACCTCATCTTCCTGTAGGATCTCCAGGGCATCCGCCCTCTTGTCGTCCGGTAGGAAGTCCAGCAGTGGAGCCACTTTGTACCATAGCTCCCTGTCGTAGCGGGCCACGATAGCGAAGGCGTTGGCCGCTTTAATCGTCGTCGCTGCAGACGAGATGACCCTGCGTCCCATAGCGTCTAATTTCTTTCCCTCGCCGTCCGGTGGGGAAGTCGATGTGGAGGCCGCACCCCCCCCGCTTTCTTCCTGGCCGCCGCGGAGACGACGGAGTCCGGGGTAGGCTGCGCCCGGAGGCACAGGGGGGCCGCGTCCGGGACCCGGTACTTCTTTTCGTACCGGTCTCTTCTAGCTGGCGTCGTGGAAGGGTTCTTGAGGAGGGCGAGGCCCTCATCCGAAATGTCGTCCAGTAGAGGCACCGCGAGGACCGTCTTCCTCTTGGCCTCGAGCCGTTGATAAAGGAATCCTTCCTTTTTCTTCTCCTCAGGGCAGAGTTGGAAAAGCTCGGATGCCCTGGCGATCATGGAGTGGAACGATCCAATCTCGTCGGGCGGAGAGGCCCTGGTGGGAGGTGACGACGGGAGATCCTCATCGTATACCTCGTCTTCCGTACCCGTCGCTGCCGTGTCAGTCCCCGTATCATCCCCTCGGGTGGACGGGGAGGAGGGCTGGACGGGTCGCGACGGCTGAAAAGGAGGTGGAGGGTGAATCCTTCTTTTCTTGGGAGGGGGAACACCCGAAGGTCCCGGTTCAGGATCCCCCGACGGGAGAGGCTCCTCCGTCGGCAACGGTAGTCTCGTCCTTATCTCTGAGCATAAGGACTGTATAGCCAACAAAATGGCCGCCGAGTTGTCTTGCGGCGCTGGCAGAGGGGAATCCGACGGGCGATCAGGGGCCCCGTCGGCACCCTCGACGCTGTCGTCGTCACCTGCGTCGGGCTCCATCCCGACGGGCCGGACTTCATCCCGACGGGCCGGACTTCATCCACGCCAAGGCCGTGGCTTAAGACCTCGATCAGCTCTTCCTCTGAAGTCGAATCTACGACGACGACGCCCTGCCCCCCCTTTTTCTTCCCCGCCGGGGATTTCACGGGGGTCCTATCGATGGGCACAAAAGAGGAATCCCTCCGAGGTGGCAGGGAGACTCTGAGCCCCGAGGTCGCCACCACTGGTGTAGCCTCCACAGGCTGAGCCAGGGCCGCCGCGACAGTATTGATAGAGGGCTTGGCCGGATGGATTAAGGCCTTCACCACCTTAGGTGCGCTCACCGCCTTATCCTTGAGGGGGGGGACACTGCCTCGCTCCCCCTCCGATGGGGCCTTCGAGCTCGACCGGGGCCTCTCCAGGAGCTTCGCCGGGTGCTCGCCCTTCCTCTTACCCGACCCAGAGCGTTGGCTCGTGGCTGAAGGTGCCGGGGAGGGTGCGCCCTGCCTGGCGCCCGTAGAGCCCGACCGTTCGGCGCTCCCGGTGCCAGCGGACTCGCGGTGCTTGGCCTTGTGTTGGACCCCCGTCGCCGGGGCGTCCTCAAAGGTCTTAGAAGACCGCTCGGATTTCTTCCTCTTCTTCTCGCCTGACGGGCTCTTCCCTTCCAGCCAGTTGGCGAGGCGTTGGTGGCGGTCCTTCATGGTCCGCTCCGACATATTGCTGCAAAACGCACAGTCCTTCTCCACATGCGTCTTGTCCTCATGTAAGCAGTAGAGACAAAAGGAGTGTTCGTCCTCCTTAAAGACGTTCTGCAGCTGGCATCCAGGGCAGACCCTGAACAGCTTTCCGGGCGTCGAGCTTCCCTTCTCCTGGGCCATGTCCGGGCCTGAGAAGCTTCTGGAGTCCTCCAAAACGTAGATCGACGAAATCTTCACCCTTGAGGGGCGCAGACGAATCCGACACGGGTCCCTGTTGATCGGATGCAGAGTCGGTGGAGCTTGAGGCTCTTTTGACCGGAAAAAACGAAGTTTTGAGAAAAAAACGTGAAAAATTAGCACTAACGCTCGAGAGCAGTAGCACGAGGATCCCAACACATGAACGTGCGGTAAAAATCTGAAGATGGCTGCCAGAGGCGGTGCTTAGGTAGAGGGCAGTCATTGGCTGTGGTCAGTATGACGCAGAGACCAGTGATTGGTTATTATTACGAAAGACAGATCAGAAACGAAACTGATACTGGTTTTTTCTTTACCGAGGATTCCCAGCCTGACGACGGGGAATATTCATGAGCATGTGAATCCATGCCAGACCCATGCTGGAGAACAACAGCTACAGGTAAGTAACTTGTTCCTTTCCTGCCCTTGTCCTTGCCCATGGCGTGTTCGCGGAGTGGTGCTTAGTGTGTAGATGGGCTCCTCTCACACACAGGGCGGGGATTCCTGGGCTGCTCCTGCAAGTTGTACCACACAGGGGCTTCCGGGGACCTGGCAGCAGCTGCGCTATCTACTCCGCCCACTGTTGTGTGGCCGAGTCCCCCTGCTGCGCTAGGTCTCGCTCAGTCAGCCGACCCCCGGGGGCCCGCTGCGTAGGATGGATCTAGGAGAGCACGGAGGGGTCCAGCCATGGAAGTGCGGGCTGTTTACCTGGATCTTCCTTCCAGTTATCTCCCGCCAGTTTATTTCAGGGCCACTGTGGGGCCGAGCCAGGTGTCCTCGCAGGGTCTTCTCATGAACCACTTAGTGGGAGACACCGGGTTGAAGGTGCCCCCCTATCCACCTGAGTGGGTCACTGCTATAGTCCACCAGTGCTACAGTGCTTATTTAATAAAGTTCCTGCTGTTTGTTATGTGAGGCCAGTGGGTCAACAATTCGGGGGGGGGGGGATTTAAGGCCCCCGGGGGTCCGCCGCCCCTCACGGACACCAGATGTCAAAGTTCTCCTACCAGGATCGCTGCGTTATGGACCACGGGTGAAGGCACACTGGCTGCAGCATCAGCGCACCCTCCTGGGTAGCGATCATTTCGTTCCCTCCCGCCGCTCCAGCGGATTCAGTCAGGCGGGCCCTCCGCATCCCCCTGCCAACAGCTTCCGCGGCCCCAGGCAACTGTAGCGTCCCCTGAAAGGGGAGCCCTCCCTTGCGACAGACCCCAGTGCCCGGAGTCCACAGGCCGTCCACTGCCTTGTCAGAGGTGCGTCGGGTCCCCAGCACCCTCCTTAGTCCAGTTCTTCAACTGGTGCTGCCTGGAGAGACAGGTCATGCTTCGCCCGCCCCCGCACCGCTGTTCTTGGTGGCGGTCAGCGTGTCTCACCTGACACGGCTCTCCCCATCTCAGGCAGCGCCAGAATACCCTCCCCGTCACAGGGCTGGTGGCGCTCAAGAAAAGCTTCTCCTTGACGGGCGCTAATGGTGCGCGACGGCCATTTTCCCAGGCTCCTCCCGCCTCGATCCCAACAGATTTTTGTTTCGTTGGAGCCTGCACAGACCAATCTGCACTCCACGAATCTCGGGATCTGTTCTCTAAATGTTCCTCTTCTCCGACGCTGAAGACAGACAATTTACCAGCATCACCTATGCAGGATATTGCAGGATTATTACAGCGGGCAGCGGAGCTGCGGGAGATCACGTCCACATCTCTCGGCTGTTGGCCACGCTGTGTTAACGCATTCCTAATGTAGCCTCAGTCCACTAAATCAAATGCCATATGCACCTCTAAAGAGAGGACTACCATTTTACCCCCAGTTTGCCCGCACTTTCAATGAGATTTATGGTAAATCCTGTCTGGTCTCGAGTAATGTCTCGAAGATGTGCTTTCAGTCTGGTTGCCAAGACCTTAGAGTATATTTTCCCGTTGTTGTTCATAAACATTATTGGTCTGTAGGAGGATGTATTCTCAGGGTCCTTTCCTGGCTTGTGAGCAAGTATCGTCGGGGACTCCGCCATAGATCTCGTAATGGTACCTGTCATTAGGAAGGAGTTAAACAGAGCAGTCAGCTGAGGGGCTAGTATGTGCGCGTAGGTTTTATAAAATTTTGCAGGCAGTCCGTCGGGGCATGGGGCTGTGTTTTTCAGTGATTTTATGGCTTCCACTGTTTCTTCCAGTGTGATGGGGTTTCTAAGGTGTTTAATTGTGTTCTATTTTGTTGAGGCTTGATCAACCTCAGGTAATGGGATTGTCTGCCCGGCGATGTGGGTGGCCCGGTCATTATTTCCCTATGGTGGTTCACCAGTTCTTCAATTTTTTCCCCATTGGTGTATCAGGCTTCCTATTATTCAGGTTATATTGTTCTTCTTATGTACCTTTTGTAGTTTATATGCTAGTACTCGCTTTGCCTTATTGTTTTTACTGTAATAAAATTGTTTTGTATAGGCCAGGGATTTAGCTGATCGGTCAGCCAAGTGCCTCTCCAGTGCTATTTTGACTTTTTTCAGCTCTTTCCGATTTCCTGGTTCTACGGGTTTTCAGCTCTTTTCCCAGTGATGTTACCTTTCCTTCTAGCCCTGTTAATAAGATTTTTGAAACCCGCCGTTGTTCAGCCCCTGCACTAATGAGTGCCCCCCGCACCACCGGTTTCATGGCATCCCAGAGTATATCAATGGCAGTGTCAGCTGTGGCATTTTCGGTAAAGTAATTGGTTAATGTGTCACCGGTTTCCCTTTTATTGCTTTCATCTAGCAGGTTGGCGTTGCATAGTTTCCAATATCTTTGGGGAGGTTGTGGGGATCTGCTTATGTTTAGGCTTGCGGACACCGGGGCATGATCCAAGATCATTTGACTGTGTATCTCCACCTTATCGAGGGATGGGAACAGTGTATTTGTGATCAGCAAAAGGTCTATTCTTGAGTAATGCGTGTAATCTCTGGCTCCCGGGTTGGCTACTCTCCCTGTGTCAACCGTTTCCGTTTCCCTGAGGAGCTTGGCTAAAGTTAGTGCTCAGACGTAGTTTAGTCTAGTGGGGGGTAGAGTTTTGTTCACAAGTGGATCCGGGACCAGGTTGAAGTCTCCACCTATAATGAGGTACCCCTCTGTGAATGTTAAGACAATTTCTGTAACGCTCACCCGATTCCCTCAGAGACGCTGACCTGAACTGGACTGCTACCGTTTCTTCTATCGTGAGGCGCAGGGCCCGGAAGATGCTCTGGACGGGTCCTCCGAATTTGGATTGCCTGGCTTGTAGAGTAATTTTTCTGCAGGTGGAAGAAAAGGGATTGATTACCAGCTGGGGTGGATATGTGTTCCCACCAATCTCCCGTTTCTCACTCTTCTTGACCCCCAACTTGGTTTCTGCGAGCTCTCACCTTAAGTATTGTAAAGATGAGCTCTCCATCCTGCTTCAGGTGCAGGGGTGCGTAGAATCCAGTTACGTCACTGGATGGGAAATAGTTGCGGACACTGTGTCCTTTCGTCTCTCCTGCGGTAGCCGTAAGTATGAGTGTCTTTTCTCCACAGGAGCCGGGGCCCAGAAACCTAAAGCAGCTAAGCCTCTTGGTGAGTATTTGTTCTCCGTGCTTAGTTAGTGCTCACCATGTATTCCTCTTATGCAGGTGCTGGGATGTAGCTGGCGTCGTGGCCGCGGTGGAGGAAGGTAAGTGAAAGAAAAGCGACTGCTTACTTCTAATGATTGTCTTTTTTTGCTTACAGGTGCCGAGATGCTGCCGGCGACACAGCCGCTGTCGCGCGTGATGAGGCACGTAAGTAAGTGGAAGAAATGTGGCCGCTTTAGAGCGGGCACCTCTAATGACTGTCTTTTTCTGTCTTTCAGGTGCCGAGATGCTGCCGGCGTCGTGGCCGCGGTGGAGTTCGGCGAGGCCACGGATGGGTAAGGCAAGGCGGCGCGGCTGCGAGCGTTTGAGAGCGCTGCTAATCTTGTACCTTTCCTTTGCCGGATCGTCGGAGGTAGGATTGCTGAGGCCGTATTCCGGTAAGTATAATTTCTAATGTTCGCCTTCTCTTTTCTTATCTGTTTGCAGGTATTCCGGGTGCTGGCTGGCGTGTCAGGAGCCAGGATGCAGGAGCCGACTCGGTGAGCGTCCTGCTGCTGATGCAGAATAACGCGAAGCACGTGTATTCCATCGGGCATGGTTTAAATAGCAGAGAAGTGTGTTTTCTTCCACCGGCCCCACCCAGGTAAGAAAAGAGTTCCTGAATAGAGGAAATAGTTCCTCCCAGCCCTGATGGCTGGGGACTTCAGCCAGACTGGATTGTTCTGGGTAAGTATGCAGCATGGTCTGCCTCAGGTAAGTCCACCCAAGCATTATTACAGTTTATCAATATGAGCCTGGCGCCGGAACTGAAGTCCTTTATGAGCCTGGCGCCAAAGGTGCTAGGACATGGTCCAAAGGGCCCCTGTAGGGGTCTGCTGGGTCTGGAGATGTGCAAGAAGGGTCTGCTTCCGGGAGCGCTGGGCCAGTCCTGGCTCCTCGGGAGTAGTGCTCATGACAGCACCCCCCCTCAAGGCCCCTCCCACAATTGTCTTCCCCGGGGGTTTTGGTTTATCCGGAAAGGTTCGGTGAAATTTCTTGATTAGACGAGGAGCATGGACGTGGTCATAGGGTTCCCATGACCTCTCTTGAGGCCCGTAACCCTTCCAGTCAATCAGGTAGAACAGCTTTGATCTGATGATCTTAGAGTCCAAAATGTTTTTAATCTTGAATTCAGGTTCTCCATTCACTTGAATTCGTTGTGGAGGTTTGGTTAGTCTGGTTCCAGATTGCATGGGTTTCAAAAGCGATACGTGAAAAATAGGATGTATTCGCATATGAGCTGGCAATCCTAGTTTAACGGCCACTGGGTTTATTATGGCCGTAACTGGATATGGCCCCAGATATTTGGGATTAAAAGTGCGAGGTCCTTTGAGTGATGGACAACCAGACCTGGTCCCCAATCTGGTATTGAGGGGCCTCACTTCGGTGTTGATCTGCTCCTCTCTTGTACCTTTCTTTAGCTTGTTGTAAATGTGCAGCAGCTTCTTTGAAGGGTTTGGTAATAGCAGTGTGTAACTGATCCACGGCGGGTGTTCCAAGATCTTGAGGTGGATCGAGGTTGGAAGTTCGAGGATGAATTCCATACAAAGTGTAGAAGGGGCTTTGCCCGGTTCCAGAGTGAACGGAATTATTATATGCATACTCAGCTATCCAAAGGATGTCCTTCCAGTTGCTCTCTGACTGTTGTAGCATGCATCGTAAATATTGTTCGAGAGTCTGGTTAGTTCTTTGTTTGACCATCGGTCTGGGGTGATGGCTGGTTGAGAGTCTTACATCGATTTGAGCCAATTGACAGCAACTATGCCAAAAATGGGAAATAAACTGGCTTCCTCTATCTGAGATTAGTACCGATGGGAATCCGTGTAACCGGACAATGTTTTCAAGGAATTCTCTGGCTAGTACCGAAGCTGAGGGTAAGCCTTTTAACGGAATGAAGTGGGCCATCTTGGAAAACAAATCCACAATAACGAGAATAGTGCTGTACCCGGAGCAGGAGGGTAAGTCTGTGATAAAATCCATAGAAAGGGTGTGCCAGGGAGATGGTGGAATGTCTAATGGTTGGAGAAGACCAGCCGGTCTTTTCTTTTGACCCTTGTTTTGAGCGCACACACCACAGGACATCACGAATTCTTTTATGTCTTTTCTCCACGAAGGCCACCAGAATTGTCTTCTCACTTTCTCTTCTGTTTTGGCAATCCCAGGGTGGCTTCTATCAATGAATCGTGATAGCAGGAGATTACTTGCCTTTGCAAATCGGCGTGTGGTAGGAATAATCGTCCTCGGAAATAAGGCAAGTCATTGTTTAAAGGGAAATCCATTCCTTTTTGTAGCCAGTTCTGCAAGTCTGTTGGGCTCAGAAATTGTTTAACTTTTGCCTCAATGTCCTTGATGGATTGTGAAGAAATCAGGCCCAAGATCCTTTGTTCAGGAATTATTGGTACAGGCTCTGGGGTGACAATGGTGTCTCCCATTCCAATCCGGGAAAGAGCATCTGCTTTGCCATTTTTGCTGCCGGGGCGGTAAGTGATCACAAAGTCAAATTCGGCAAAGAACAGGGCCCAGCGGAGCTGTCGAGAGGATTGCGCCTTGGCGGTTTTCAGATACTGTAAATTCCGATGATCGGTGATCACCGTGATGGTGTGTCTGGCCCCAAGGAGATAATGATTCCAGGCCTTAAAGGCGGATTTAATAGCTAGCAGTTCCTTGTCTGTGATGGTGTAGTTAACCTCAGGCGCCGAGAATTTTCGAGACCAGAACGCCACGGGATGTAATTGGTTAGTCTCTGGATCTCTTTGTGAGAGGACCGCTCCCATTGCTAAGCTGGATGCATCGGTTTCGACGATATAAGGGAGATCTGGGCGTGGGTGTTTCAGTATTGGCGCAGAAGTAAACTTGACTTCTAGCTCTTGGAAGGCTTGTTCAGCTTCTTCAGACCACTCAAAACGTTTATTCTTTCTTAAGAGAGCCGTGATGGGTTGTACCACTCGTGAAAACTCTGGAATGAATCTGCGATAAAAATTGGCAAAGCCTAACATGCTCTGAACGCCTTTTACAGAAGTAGGTGATGGCCATTTGAGAATAGCGTTCACCTTTCGCGAGTCCATGTGGACTCCTTTGGGTGTCAGGATAAAACCCAGAAATTCGACTTCAGTGGCATGGAAAACACATTTTTCAAGTTTGGCAAATAGTTTGTGTTGGCGAAGTTTTTCAAGTACTGTTCTAACATGATTTCGGTGATCTGCTTCCGAAGAGGAGTAAACAAGAATGTCATCTATGTAGACGACAACACAGACGTCAATGAGCTCCCTGAGGACATCATTCATAAAATATTGGAAGGTGGCCGGTGCATTACATAGTCCGAAAGGCATCACTTGGTACTCAAATAACCCATATTTAGTGGGAAACGCCGTCTTCCATTCATCGCCTTCCTTGATCCGTACAAAGTGATAAGCCCCCCGTAGGTCTAGTTTTGTATATATGCAAGCATCCTTCACCTGGTCAAGGAGTTCCGGGATCAGAGGTAAAGGGTATCTGTTTTTTACAGTTATCTGATTCAGAGCGCGGTAGTCTATACAGGTTCTGAGGTCACCTTCTTTTTTTGGCACGAAGAACAGAGCCGAGGATGCAGGGGACTTCGATGGACGAATAAAACCATTGGCCAAGTACTGGTCCAGGTACTGTCGCAGGTGAAGGTTCTCGGGCTCGGTAAGGGCGTAGATCCTGCTGCAAGGAGGTGTTGCACCGGATAGTAGATCTATCTGGCAATCGTATGACCTGTGGGGCGGTAAGGTGTTAGCCTGTTCCTTTTGGAAAACATCTTGAAACTCTCGATACTCTAGCGGTAATTGCAAACTGTCGGCCGTTACTGACGCTAGGCCAATGTCTGATCGTAGATAGCAGGTTTGTGCACACTCTGGGAACGTTATCGTCTTTGCTCGCCAATCAATCTGAGGATTGTGTTTTTCCAACCAAGGGATTCCCAGAATTATTTGAAATTGCGGGGCCTTGATCACGTCGAACACTATTACCTCCCGATGCCCGTCTTGGCCTAGTAATGTCACTTCAGTAGTGGTATGGGTTACCGGCCCGGAGGCGATCTCAGTCCCATCCACAGTGGTGATGACATCTTTAACAGCTTTTGGGCAAAGAGGTAGGTTCATCCTGGAAGCCAACTCGCGGTCCACGTAATTTCCTATAGCTCCACTGTCCATGTATGCCTTGATTGCATGCAATCTTTCTGGCTGCTTCGGATTTACGAGGACCATTGGATGAAGTGCCAGGTCAAAGAACTGGTTTTTAAGCTCGGCAAGAGGACCTCTACGCTTGTCGGGCAAGGTCGTTTACCGGCTCAGACTTTTCGGAATTCTTGTCGGAAGCTCCTATGGTCTTCTTAGGTGGTTTTATAGGGCAGTCTCGAAGGAAATGTCCCGAGTTCCCACAATAGAGACACAATTGCATTTGCCGCCTTCTGTCACGCTCTTTCTGGGTTAAGGGGCCCTTTACAACCCCAATTTGCATAGGTTCGGTGCCATCAACACTTTTGGAGTTGCTCTGAGTCTTAGTGAAGATTCGGGTTTCAAACCTGGATCGATCCGCCTTCCTGTTTTGAAGCCTGTGATCTAATTGGACCACCAAATCAATATAATCCGAACAGTCCAGAGGTGGATTTACGACCTGGGCCAGGACGTCTTTGAGTTCGCCGCGTAGACCTCGGTGAAATAGCGTGATTCTTTTCTCCTCGGGCCATCCAGTTTCCACAACTTACCTATTGAAGGATGCAATGTAGGCTAAGAGATCCTGGTTGTCCTGTCGTAGGGAAAGGAGTTCATTGTCCAGGGCCTGCCCCTGGGAATGCCTTGCAAAAAGTCTTTCCATACTCGTCTGGAAGGCTTGGAAATTCCAAAGGATTGGATCATCTTGTGTAACCAGTGGAATTGACCAATCGGCGGCACTGCCGCTAAAATACGAAAGTACAAATGCTACCTTGGTCTGGTCATTCGGGAAGGCCGCGGGCCTGCAGAGAAAGTGCAATTGGCATTGATTTATGAACACTGCAAATCTTTTAGGGTCTCCAGCAAAACGTTCAGGTGGTGCCAGTGGCACATTTCCAGGTAGGTTGATTTGAACGGGATTGGTTGAAGTAACTGGGGTAAAATTCCCCCCTGGATTGGGCAGAGAGGTTTGCCCCACTTGGCTCGTAATAACTGTCTGGCAAGGTCGTCAGTTCGTTCCTTTGACACTATTAACTCTCTCCTGAGGGCGTTCGTCTCCTGGCGAGCAGCATGAACTTCAGCCCTTAATTCCCCCAGTAGCTGGGTCAGTTAATCTTTATCAGAAGTTTCCATAGCGCCTGGGTAGGAGATTATTGGTAGGCTTCGTGTTCTGTAACGCTCACCTGATTCCCACAGAGACGCTGACCCGAACTGGACTGCTACCGTTTCTTCTATCGTGAGGCGCAGGGCCCGGAAGATGCTCTGGACGGGGCCTCCGAATTTGGATTGCCTGGCTTGTAGAGTAAGTTTTCTGCAGGTGGAAGAAAAGGGATTGATTACCAGCTGGGGTGGATATGTGTTCCCACCAATCTCCCGTTTCTCACTCTTCTTGACCCCCAACTTGGTTTCTGCGAGCTCTCACCTTAGGTATTGTAAAGATGAGCTCTCCATCCTGCTTCAGGTGCAGGGGTGCGTTGAATCCAGTTACGTCACTGGATGGGAAATAGTTGCGGACACTGTGTCCTTTCGTCTCTCCTGCGGTAGCCGTAAGTATGAGTGTCTTTTCTCCACAGGAGCCGGGGCCCAGAAACCTAAAGCAGGTAAGCCTCTTGGTGAGTATTTGTTCTCCGTGCTTAGTTAGTGCTCACCATGTATTCCTCTTATGCAGGTGCTGGGATGTAGCTGGCGTCGTGGCCGCGGTGGAGGAAGGTTAGTGAAAGAAAAGCGACTGCTTACTTCTAATGATTGTCTTTTTCTGCTTACAGGTGCCGAGATGCTGCCGGCGACACAGCCGCTGTCGCGAGTGATGAGGCACGTAAGTAAGTGGAAGAAATGTGGCCGCTTTAGAGCGGGCACCTCTGACTGTCTTTTTCTGTCTTTCAGGTGCCGAGATGCTGCCGGCGTCGTGGCCGCGGTGGAGTTCGGCGAGGCCACGGATGGGTAAGGCAAGGCGGTGCGGCTGCGAGCGTTTGAGAGCGCTTCTAATCTTGTACCTTTCCTTTGCAGGATCGTCGGAGGTAGGATTCCTGAGGCCGGATTCCGGTAAGTATAATTTCTAATGCTCGCCTTCTCTTTTCTTGTCTGTTTGCAGGTGTTCCGGGTGCTGGCGGGCGTGTCAGGAGCCAGGATGCAGGAGCCGACTCGGTGAGCGTCCTGCTGCTGATGCAGAATAACGCGAAGCACGTGTATTCCATCGGGCGTGGTTTAAATAGCAGAGAAGTGCTTCAGGTGTGTGTTCTTCCACCGGCCCCACCCAGGTAAGAAAAGAGTTCCTGAATAGAGGAAATAGTTCCTCCCAGCCCTGATGGCTGGGGACTTCAGCCAGACTGGATTGTTCTGGGTAAGTATGCAGCATGGTCTGCCTCAGGTAAGTCCACCCAAGCATTATTACACAGTTTATCAATATGAGCCCGGCGCCTATAGCGCCGGGACTGAAGTCCTTTATGAGCCTGGCGCCAAAGGCGCCAGGACACGGTCCAAAGGGCCCCTGTAGGGGTCTGCTGGGTTCGGAGATGTGGAAGAAGGGTCTGCTTCCGGGGGCGCTAGGCCAGTCCTGGCTCCTCGGGAGTAGTGCTCATGACAATCGGGATTAAGTAATAAGAATTTGTTTTGGGCGTTGTTGGGGCAGTATACAACCATAATGGTGATTGGCTGTTCTACAAAGGTACCTTCCGCCTGGGTCACGTCTTACCGTGATATGTTAGGTGGACATTTTCACTCGGTAATATTGCTAATCCACTCTTTTTCTCCCCAGCTGTGGCAAAGAATGACTTTTTGAATCTTTTGAATCTAATGCGCTCCTCATCTGTTTGCAGAAGGTGAGTCTCCTGGAGTAGCACTATATCTCCCGCCAATTGATTTAGCCTGCGCTCTACATTTCCCCGGAAAGTTAAGGCCCTGGACGTTCCATGTCGGGGTTCTAATTTCACTTTCTTCGTCCACCACCATCAGGTCCTCTAGTGTGTTTGTTTTTTGGATACTTTCGGGTCCCCCCACCTGTGGTCTCTGGGTGTTATTATTCTGTTTGTGTGTTTTCGTGATGCCTTCAGATGTTAGTGTGGTGCCAACTCTTACCATTTGAGAGAGCTGGGATGTAAATCCACTCTCTTCCCCCCCTTTCAGGGAGTAAATCTGTTGTTGGGTTCCCTCCCAGGTGAATTTTACAGAGGTTGGAAAGCCCCAACGGTAAGGAATCTTTCTTTCCCATAGCCAGTCCGTTAGTAGTCTGAAGCTCTTCCTTTTCTGAAGAGTAGAGTTTGCCAGGTCTTGATATATCTGGATGTTAGAGTTTCTGAAAGTGATTTGCTGCATTGATCTGGATTCTCTCATGATCTCTTCTTTTACTTCGTAGAAGTGGATCCTGTCTAGGACATCCGGCGGGATGTATCTGATTGTCTAGGGACCATTCTGTCTACTCGGTCTATTTCCAGTGGGGAACTGTCTGGGAGAGTTATTATGAATCTAAATAGGTCTGTTACATATCTCTCCAGGTCTGTGTCCGGGGTCGTAGTTGGCATTCCTGAGAGGCGGATGCTATTCCACCTCGATCGATTTTCCGTGTCCTCCTGCTTCGCCTCCAGCACCTCGCACCTGGCCTCCAAGGCTGCTGTTCTGTCGAGACCCTTCTCCCATTCGAATGTCTGGTCACACAGAGTGTTCTCAATGTCTGTTGTCCGATTCTCTACCGATTCCACCCTCTTGTCAAGGGAGTTCATCTTCTGCATTACTTCCTTTGTTTGTTTTTGGATCGCCTTCGTCTGGGCTGTGAGCAAGTCTTTCAGGTCCAATTTGGTGACGGATTGGGCTAGTTCAAGGGGCTCGGTACCGGGGGCCAGTGCTCGACATTTACTCCCCTGAGGGGTCACCTTTATTCAGCTTCTCGGGATCGTGCTGCCCATTAACATCGCAATATCCACATGGTTGGTTGCTTTTCCACTTTTCGCCATGGTTTCCTGTAGTTCAGTGCTCTCCTTGAGATTGGCGCAGTAGGTTTTGCTTCTCCTCCAGCACTTCAAATCTCGTTCCACTTTGTCTGTTCTCCCTGTAGTGGCCCAGTAGTTCTCTGTTTAGACAATCTCCTTCTCGGAATTTCCAGGTTCTTGTCCTCTCACAATGGTATGTGTGGTTGTTGGTCCGTGGGCCGGGTTTTCCGTGGGTCTGCTACCATTTATTGCCAGGTGTCCCAGTCAGACCCCAACGCCGTTCTGGGTAAGTTCCGCCTCATGTGGGGCAGCACCCTGCCCCCGGGGCAGCTGTTCACCTTTTGAGGGCTTTGGGCCTATTATGTGGGGATAGTTATGGTCTTCTCCGGGGGGTACCCAGGGTGATTCCTCCTCCTCCTTCCTCCCGCCAGCTTGCTGTGTTTCCCCCCGGTAGTGATGAATCGAGGGAGTTGTGCAATGTGTTTGGGATGTTATTGTGGTACTCCTCTCTCCCCCCCCCCCCCCCCCCACACTCCCTCTGTGGTACCCGCTTACTGCACCGGTCTGCGGGCTCGGGTAGCTGTTTGCCAAGTGTCCAGGTTATGGACAGTGGAGCCAACAGGGGTTCGGACGATTCCGCCTCCATTTGCTGCATTCAAATATCCTGACTTGCTGCTGCTGTATCAAGGTTGCTGCCCGCTGCAACAGAGTTAGGCTCTGTTGCCTGTTTGCAGGAAGTGGCTCTGCCCTCTCTTGGTCGCCACGGAACTCCAGAATGGAGTGGCCGCCATTTTCTGTGAGTTTCCTCACCAGTCTCGACACTTCAGCCGGGGATTTCTCTCACAGCGGCGATTCACAGCTGCATTTTGCAGGTGAATCCCGCTCTTTCCCTTCCTCACTTCATATTAAGGCCAGCGTATTACCGCTCGATGTATGGAGCACACCAGGAGCTTCTAAGGAGCCATGCACTCGCGGCAGCTCCAAGCCACGCCCCCAAGAAGGAGTCATTTAAGTGAACTGTTAATCAAGGAGGTGTGTCAAGTTGATCTGGAGTTGTGTTGAACATTGAAAGACTGAATGGCAAGTTGAAGTCTTGGGGAAGGGAGTCCTGAGACCTGATGAACTGCAATGCGATCTTGAGGTTGGAAGCCTCAAGACCTTTTTCTGTGGAACTGTGTTGCCTTGAACTTGGAGAAGGGAGCCCCAAGGATTTGTGGAACTGTTCGAACTTGAGAACGGTAATCTCAAGACTTTTGTGAACTTGGGGGAGCTGAAAAGAAAGCTAGGAGCTGGAAGAAGCTCAAAACTTGGTGTTAATCACCATTTCTTTTATTGTTGACATCCATACACATTGTTTAACTTTAGTTGTGAGGGCAAATATAGGTTTTGGACACTGACTTTTAGGTTGAACTTTCTGACTCAGACTTTCCTTACTTTTGTTCAGATAGGGAAGTCCCACCTGAGCATAGGGCAATTTAGTCTTTCAACCATCCTGACATTTGAGTTAATAAACCATTTTGTTTGGAATTTTGAATCTGTTGTCTGTCTTGCTTCATGGTACCTTCACACTAAGTAGGCAGTTGGTTCAGGCAAATGATTGGGAACTCAACACAGGCATACTAAAATCTTCAAGATATTAGGAGATCTAGACATGTACTCATTTGCAATACATTCAAATGCAAAATCTTCCCAACTAGATCCAGAAACCAGGGTGCCTCAGACACACACTCTGAATGAGATGGTCAGGAGTATTTGCTTACACTTCCCCCATATATGCAAAGTAATCCATAAACTGCTTGAGGTGGAACTCAATAATAATTCACAGTGTTTAAACCTATGGAAGAATGATGTGGTATCCTTACCGTCTACACTTGACATTTAAAACCACCAATTATGTTACAGCCACTACTCAACCTGTTATGATAACAAAATGTACAGCTAATTTCAATCTGAGCTGTGAACTTGGCAGCATGGCTGTTGAGGTCATAGTTTGGTCATTTAAATGTGCCTCAATGTAACTTTGATCTTCTTCAGGAATCCAAAGACAAAATACAGCACATTGTAATGTAAATAAATAGAAGAGATTTGATATCTTGTGCAAAAGGAAGCCAAACAATTCACCTACCTCCTGTTCCTTTTGGACTTGGGGTTGGTGTCCAATTTACTCAAGATACATTTCACAGCTCTACCATCACATACCAACTCCCAACTCCAACATAGTGTCTTGGTGGAAGGTGTAAAATGTATACACCCCACTGCCTTGCTGGGATCCCATAAAGGATTAATGAAGTCGATAAAGCAACCGGTCTGTCGATGGCACAGCGAGTAGGAGTGCTTGCTTGACATCCGTGCAGAGCCTGCTAATGCAGGTTCGAATCCCGGCGGGGCCAAACTCAGCCTTTCATCCTTCCGAGGTCGATAAATGAGCACCACACACCGTGGATAATAATAAGCAGCGCTCAGATACCTGAGGGTTCGTAGCGCTATATAAATGCCAAATTATTATTATCTCTAAAGGACATTACTGAGACGGTAGCTTTACTCTTACTGAGTACATCTTCAAGAACAGCAAGTGAACTTCAAGTACTGTCAGTAGACAAACCTTTTGAGGTGGTACACATAAATATGGTAATTGGAACTAATACCAGTTTTTCACAAATGTATTTTTAAATTTCATGTGAACCAGTCTGTAGAATGCACTGTTTTCTTCCAATACCCAAAAACAAAAGTAAAAGAAAGCTTCTCACTCTTGGCTTGTGTAGGTCACTAATGTTCTATTTAGGCAAAACCCAAGTCTCTCTGGAAAATCACAAAGTTCTTCATTGTATTTGCAACAGGGAGGGAGTAGTGTGCCTTCACAGAATCTAAAATTGCAAGATAGATTGTATGCTGCATTAAACTCTGTTAGACTGACAAACAAATGTTGTCCTTCTTTTACTCTGAAAGCGCCCTCAACTTGAAGTACCGGTTAACTTTAGCCTTCATTGTGGGGGGAGTGGCTACATGGCCACGTAGGAGGACGTGTACCCGGAGGAGCTCCCACTGATCCGGCACAAAAGCGCACTGAAAATTGTTAAAAATGCATGAGAATGCCAGCGTATAAAGGTGAAATAGCGAGGCAGGCCCGCAGCGAGTTTGCACCCCACAGATCGCCATACAATTGAAGAACGGTGCCTTGCAAGACTCGGGTGGCTCGTCGAGCAGGGACCCAAGATGGCGGCCGGCCACAAACAAAGGAAATGACCAACACAGGATACGCTCACCAGATAGCATATAGCTGGCGGCTTCGGTGTGGACGCGGACACCGTGCGGGGACCGCGAGCGGTAAGAAGGTGGCTCAGGGACACTGGCGTGGGAGCGAGGACGGACTGTGCTGCAGCCAAGAGCAGCGCACCACCAGGATGGCGACTTGGCATACACGGCTGCCCGCGGCTGAACTTCGGACCCGCCGGGGCTGCTCGCTGGCACAAAGCACAGTGCTGGAGTGTGGGGCCCTGGCGTGGCTCCGACTGCTCATACGGACACCGCAAGTAGCGAAACCAAGGTGCCAGGCCAGGCACGGATACGCGAAGCAACATTAAACTTTCAAAAAAAATAAAATAAAAACGAAAATGAAAATAATAAATAAATGGAAGCGGAGCGCACAGACTCACAGCGCGTCATACCTGGGCAGGCTGATGTAAAGGACGCATCAAGAATACCAACAAACTAGAAGGTGGACATACAGTTTTGCACATGGATGTGGGGAGCACAAGATGATGCTTCGCCCATTATAGCACAAAGAAAGGTGTGTGATACCCTGAGGCGCCCAGCGCTGGGCTGTTGGAACGTTCGTGGGTGCGAGATTGCGGCCAGCAATATTTGAGCCGCTCCTACAACATCCCTGGGACAAAGAGAGTGATACGTTGTATCAGAGGTAGATACACGTGTACCTAGCAAGTTGCATGGCCCACAGAAAGGACAAGGCTGTTCGGAAGAGCAGGAGCAAGCAATAAGGATGCAATTGATTAATCCAGATAGTATGGACTTACCCCTATGGGTACAAACGAGCACCTCCCCACAGGGCACATGAGGCAGCAATTATAAAAGTGCAAATCAAGCAGCAGAGGAGAGTGGGCTGTTGTGTGGCCGGGAGTAAAATGCAGCAAGGTTAAGCCCTCCGAAATATGTGCTTGGGCACATGATAGTGTGCCAGATCAGATGAACCACAAGCGGGACAATCAGTGAGGTGGTGACACAGTGGGCCAGCAGGCACAAGGGGTGAGAAAGGAGTGAGGCACCTGGTGAAGAAAAGGAACTGGCAGGCACTGGTCAGCCGGACACAGTGAGGACAGCTCAGCTACATGACACAGAGCGAAAGCAACTGTAAAGCAAAGGCCTGTGTGGCCCAGCACCACAAATGAGGTGGCATTAAGAAGGGCTGCGCTGCAGTAAACAGCAGCTGGAGCTGCAGTGAGCGGGCCCACTGCTGGACACTGATAATTCTCCAGCATGGGGTCTGGCATGGATTCACATGCTCATGAATATTCCCCATCGTCGGGCTGGGAATCCTCGGTAAAGAAAAAAACCAGTATCAGTTTCGTTTCTGATCTGTCTTTCGTAGTAATAACCAATCACTAGTCTCTGCGTCATACTGACCACAGCCAATGACTGCCCTCTACCTAAGCACCGCCTCTGGCAGCCATCTTCAGATTTTTACCGCACGTTCATGTGTTGGGATCCTCGTGCTATTGCTCTCGATCGTTAGTGCTAATTTTTCACGTTTTTTTCTCAAAACTTCGTTTTTTCCGGTCAAAAGAGCCTCAAGCTCCATCGACTCTCCATCCGATCAACGGGGACCCGTGTTGGATTCGTCTGCGCCCCTCAAGGGTGAAGATTTCGTCGAGCTACGTTTTGGAGGACTCCAGAAGCTTCTCAGGCCCGGACATGGCCCAGGAGAAGGGAAGCTCGACGCCCGGAAAGCTGTTCAGGGTCTGCCCTGGATGCCAGCTGCAGAACGTCTTTAAGGAGGACGAACACTCCTTTTGTCTCTACTGCTTACATGAGGACAAGACGCACGTGGAGATGGACTGTGCGTTTTGTGGCAATATGTCGGAGCGGACCATGAAGGACTGCCACCAACGCCTCGCCAACTGGCTGGAAGGGAAGAGCCCGTCAGGCGAGAAGAAGAGGAAGAAATCCGAGCGGTCTTCTAAGACCTTTGAGGACGCCCCGGCGATGGGGGTCCAACACAAGGCCAAGCACCACGAGTCCGCTGGCACCGGGAGCGCCGAACGGTCGGGCTCTACGGGCGCCAGGCAGGGCGCACCCTCCCCGGCACCTTCAGCCACGAGCCAACGCTCTGGGTCGGGTAAGAGGAAGGGCAAGCACCTGGCGAAGCTCCTGGAGAGGCCCCGGTCGAGCTCGAAGGCCCCATCGGAGGGGGAGCGAGGCAGTGTCCCCCCCTCAAGGATAAGGCGGTGAGCGCACCTAAGGTGGTGAAGGCCTTAATCCATCCGGCCAAGCCCTCTATCAATACTGTCGTGGCGGCCCTGGCTCAGGCTGTGGAGGCTACACCAGTGGTGGCGACCTCGGGGCTCAGAGTCTCCCTGCCACCTCGGAGGGAGTCCTCTTTTGTGCCCATCAATAGGACCCCCGTGAAATCCCCGGCCGGGAAGAAAAAGGGGGGGCAGGGCGTCGTCGTAGATTCGGCTTCAGAGGAAGAGCTGATCGAGGTCTTAAGCCACGGCCTTGGCGTGGATGAAGACCGGCCCGTCGGGATGGATCCCGACGCAGGTGACGACGACAGCGTTGAGGGTGCTGACGGGGCCCCTGATCGCCCGTCGGATTCCCCTCTGCCAGCGCCGCAAGACAACTCGGCGGCCATTTTGTTGGCTATACAGTCCTTATGCTCAGAGATAAGGACGAGACTACCGTTGCCGACGGAGGAACCTCTCCCGTCGGGGGATCCTGAACCGGGACCTTCTGGTGTTCCCCCGCCCAAGAAAAGAAGGATTCACCCTCCACCTCCTTTTCAGCCGTCGCGACCCGTCCAGCCCTCCTCCCCGTCCACCCGAGGGGATGATACGGGGACTGACACGGCAGCGACGGGTACGGACGACGAGGTATACGACGAGGATCTCCCGTCGTCACCTCCCACCAGGGCTTCTCCGCCCGACGAGATTGGATCGTTCCACTCCATGATCGCCAGGGCATCCGAGCTTTTCCAACTCTGCCCTGAGAAGAAGAAAAAGGAAGGATTCCTTAATCAACGGCGCGAGGCCAAGAGGAAGACGGTCCTCGCGGTGCCTCTACTAGACGACATTTGGGATGAGGGCCTCGCCCTCCTCAAGAACCCTTCCACGACGCCAGCTAGAAGAGACCGGTACGAGAAGAAATACCGGGTCCCGGACGCGGCCCCCCTGTGCCTCCGGGCGCAGCCTACCCCGGACTCCGTCGTCTCCGCGGCGGCCAGGAAGAAAGCGGGGGGGTGCGGCCTCCACATCGACTTCCCCACCGGACGGCGAGGGAAAGAAATTGGACGCTATGGGATGCAGGGTCATCTCGTCTGCAGCGACGACGATTAAAGCGGCCAACGCCTTGGCTATCGTGGCCCGCTACGACAGGGAGCTATGGTACAAAGTGGCTCCCCTGCTGGACTTCCTACCGGACGACAAGAGGGCGGATGCCCTGGAGATCCTACAGGAAGGTGAGGTTGCGTCGGACCACGCCATCACTATTGCGACGGACATCGCCGACACTGGGTTTCGCCAGTTGGGCAACGGCGTGTGCCTTAGGCGGCGTGGATGGCTCAAGGCTACGGACTTCCGTCAAGACGTACAGACCAGAGTCCTGGACATGCCGTTCGATGGGAACAACCTGTTTGGGAAAACAGTGGACGATTCCCTTCAGGACATTAAAGCAGACACTGAGACTGCCCGGGCCCTTGGGGTTCTAAAGCAACGACGGACGCCCTTTCGGAGCAGCGGAGGCAAGGGCGCCTCCAAAGGTTCCGGCGGCGGTTTCTCTACCTACCGTCAAGCGGCCCGCTCGTCGTCTCAGGAGGCCTACAGAGGACGAGGCAAGTCTGGCGGACCCCGCCGTCGTCGCCAAGGAGGTCAAGGCGGCAAAGCCTCGTCGAAACAGGATTGAACCGGCCGTGGGGTCGGGCCCCCACCGAAGCACCCCGGTGGGAGGCCGGCTGGCGAGCTTCGTCAGCGTGTGGGAGTCCATCTCCACCGACCGTTGGGTGCTGGACGCCTTAGCCCGGGGCCACGTGCTCGAGTTTCAAAGAAGGTGCCCGCGCGTCCCCCCCCCGTTGCCAGGAAAGAGCTTCACGTCCCTCAGCTTCTCCTGGAGGTAAAGGCGTTGCTCAGGAAGGGCGCCATCGAACTCGTCCCAAAGAGGCTTCGGGGCTCCGGAGTTTACTCGAGATACTTCCTCGTGTAGAAGAAGACGGGAGGATGGCGCCCCATCTTAGACCTGCGACGTCTGAACAAGTTCATCAAGGCGCAGACGTTCCGGATGGTCACCCTCCAGCACGTCCTGGGTCAGCTGGAGGAAGGAGACTTCCTGTCGTCGTTGGATTTGGAGGATGCCTACTTCCATATTCCCATGCTAAAGGGGCACCGAAAATTCCTCAGGTTTGTGGTCCAAGGGCGTCACTACCAGTTCAAAGCCCTCCCCTTCGGACTACGGTCGGCACCCAGGGTATTTACCAAGTGCCTTGCACCGGTGGCGGCGCAGCTGCGCCGCGAGGGGATCCACGTCTACCCCTACCTGGACGACTGGCTCATCCGAGCCAAGACGAGGGAGCTCGCCGTGGAGCACACGGCAAGGACCGTCCAACTTCTCACGGACCTGGGATTCTCCATGAACTACTCCAAGTCCCACCTGGTACCCGCGCAAAACGCACTGTTTCTGGGAGCGAAGCTCGACACAGTGTCCCTTCTGGCCTCCCCGTCGGAGGAAAGGACCAGGTCCATCCTGGGCAAGGTACAGCGGATGTTGGTTTCCGACGCGGCCAAGGTGAGGTCCATCAAGTCCCTCCTCGGAATGATGTCTTCTTGCATCTACCTCATTCCCATGTGCAGGCTCCGGATGCGCCTGTTGCAGGAGTTCCTGGACGCGCGCTGGATCCAAACGACGGGCGGCTTCGAGGAGAGGATCACACTCGACGAGAGTTTCCGCCGAGCAGTCCGGTGGTGGGGCACCCGCGCGCATCTGACGGCGGGCATGGACTTCCAGACCCCAGACCACCAGTAGACAGTGACCACGGATGCCTCCCTGGAAGGGTGGGGAGCGCACACCGAAAATCTGCACGCGAGAGGCCTCTGGCTCCCGACGGAGAAGTCCCTCCATATCAACGTCCTGGAGCTCCGTGCAGTGTTCTGGGCCCTCAGGTCCTTCCTTCCGTCCCTCAAGGGCAAGGTGGTGAGGATCTTCACCGACAACACCACCACCAGGTTTTACATCAGGAAACAGGGCGGAACCAGGTCCCCAGCACTGTCCAAGGAGGCGCAGGACCTGTGGCATTGGGCCGTCGCCCAAAGGATGTTTCTGGTGCCGTTTCATCTGGCAGGGATAAAAAACACCATCGCCGACTCACTCAGCAGGGAGCTGCGCTCGTGCCACGAGTGGGAACTATGGCAGGATCTAGTGGATCGCCTCTTCCGACGGTGGGGCACACCCCAGATCGACCTGTTCGCGACGGCGACGAACTCCAAGTGCCGGAGGTTCGCCAGCAGGTTTCTCCAGGCGAGGAGCATGGGCGATGCTTTCTCGTTCCCCTGGGAGGGCCTGTTCCTCTACGCGTTCCCTCCTTTGCCACTGCTAATCCGGCTCGTCAACCAGCTCAAGAGGTCACGGTGCAGGATGATCCTCGTCGCACCTCCGTGGCCGAGGCAGATATGGTTCCCGGACCTTCTGGACTTATCAGCGTCCCCGCCAATCAGGCTGCCGGTGGACGCGGATCTACTCTCCAGGGAAGGAGGCGCCATCCTCCACCACGACCCGAAATCGCTGAACTTGCAGGCCTGGCTCCTGCAGCGCTAGAGTTTGGAGGATACGACATACCGGCCGACTGCAGAGAGGTTCTTGCAAAGGCCAGGGCGTCCTCGACTCTTAAATGCTACGGACACAAATGGAAGAGGTTCTCTGTCTGGTGCCACGCACAGAAGATTAACGGATTACGGCTCCCCAGGTACTGCCGTACCTGCTGACGCTGGCCAAAGCTGGACTGGCACACGCGTCCATCAAAATTCATCTTGCTGCGATCTCCCGATACACCAGGACCACGGGCCGGACGTCCTTGTGGTCTCATCGTCTGGTGAAAGAGTTCATGAAGGGACTGTTCAGATCGTTCCCGCCGGTGAAGGCTCCGGCCCCGGCGTGGGAGCTCAACGTGGTGCTGACCAAGCTCATGGGACCTCCGTTCGAGCCTCTGCACTCGGCCCTGTTGAAGTTTCTGTCGTGGAAAACTGCGTTTCTTGTGGCCATCACCTCCGCACGACGGGTGGGAGAGATCCAGGCCCTTTCCTGCAAGGCCCCGTACTTGACTTTTCACGACACGAGGGTAGTGCTCAGGACGCACCCCTCCTTCATGCCCAAGGTACCGTCGGACTTCCATCTCAACGAACCCTTGGTGTTGCCTGTGTTCTTCCCGTCGCCTTCGTCGCCGGCTGAGAGGACTTTGCACTCGCTGGATGTGGCTAGAGCGCTGAAGTTCTACGTGGACCGCACAAAGTGTTTTCGGAAGACGTCACAACTCTTTGTGAATTTTGGACCTGTCAAACAGGGGAAGGCTCTCTCGAAGGCTTCCATTTCCAGATGGCTCTCCGGCTGTATCATGTACTGTCATCGGTTGGCAAACCGACCGCTGCCTGGCCGTCCGAGAGCCCATTCCACCAGAGCGATCGCGGCCACCACGGCGTTCCTTTCTGGTGTGCCCCTGCTGGACATATGCAGGGCTGCTACGTGGAGGTCGACGCACACCTTCACGAAATTCTACTGCGTCGATCGGGATTCCAGGGAGGAGTCCAGGGTCGGCCAAGCAGTGCTGCGCAACCTGTTCGCCTGAGGTGAGCCTGGTGAAGGAGGTAAGATGCATAATGTTGGGTTTGATGTAATGCTTAACGTTGAGCCTTTGCCACCTCCTGTGGTTGTGCATGTGTGTACTGCTATGTATTCTTTATTCATGAGCATGTGAATCCATGCCAGACCCCATGCTGGAGAAGGAACAAGTTACTTACCTGTAACTGTTGTTCTCCAGCATGGGTCTGGCATGGATTCACATGCGATCCCTCCCGCCTACCCCTCTGCGGCTCTTCACTTGGTCATACTGCCACTTCACGTGCTTCCAAATCTGAAGATGGCTGCCAGAGGCGGTGCTTAGGTAGAGGGCATTCATTGGCTGTGGTCAGTATGACGCAGAGACCAGTGATTGGTTATTACTACGAAAGACAGATCAGAAACGAAACTGATACTGGTTTTTTTCTTTACCGAGGATTCCCAGCCTGACGACGGGGAATATTCATGAGCATGTGAATCCATGCCAGACCCATGCTGGAGAACAACAGTTACAGGTAAGTAACTTGTTCCTTGCCTAATTCGAGAGACATCCCCTCCAGGGCATGCTGGGACTGCGGAGTGGCCCTGCCCACGGTGGACACTGAACTAAGGGCATCAGCGCTCAGAAGCCACCAGACATGGCCCTATACAGCAACGGAATTCATTCAGGGGGACTGGGCAAGCGGAGTGGAGGTGGTGGCCCAGACGGAGCTACGTCATAAATAAAAATCGACGCAACTGGAACGCTTCGTGAAATGTCGCTTAGGGGGGGGGCAATAGCAAAATCAATAGCAAAAGCAAGCAACCAACGGTGGACATATTTGCCAAGACGCAACAGGCTACGACCACGCCAGCACGGTCTGCGAATATACCACACTGGTGGAGATGCCCTCGCTGAGAGACGACAGCCAGATCTTGGCGGCCATAACGGAACTGAAATCCTCGTGGGGAGCTGCAATGGCAGACCTCAAAGCGGCACTGGAGACCAAGATAGATGCTGTGGGGATAGAGGTCAATTTAATGAGACAGGACGTAATGGCACTGGCGGATCGGACAAGTGGCCTAGAAAGCGGTGTCAAAACTAACACTGATTATGGCACATGTTCTGTGTCTTCAAAATAGCCCATAGTCTCTTTTTTGTTGTAGCTGTTAGCACAACCAATGCCAAAGAAGTCCATGTCTTGAAGCAACAAATGTCCAACCTGGAAAACAGAGCTGAGGAGGCCAAAGGGAGGGCGAGACGCAATAACATACGCGTGGTGGGCCTGCCAGAGGGAGAAGAATGCCAGGACCCCACAGACTATGTGGAAAACATGCTCCTATAAGAAATGGGAGCAGGCAAGCTCTCCCAGGGGTTCACGAGCGCACAGGGCTCTGATGAGAAGACCGCAGCCGGGGGGCCCTCCCCAAGCTATAATCGACAAGATACTAAACTACAGAGACAGGCAAAAGATCTTGGAATTTTTTCGGAAATGTGGAACAATAAAGCGAGCTGCAGCGACCATTACAGCATACCCGGATTATACCATGCTGGTACAGAGACAATGGTACAGCTACGTCACGGTGAAAAGGAGATTTCGGACGGCTGGGTTCAAATACATGCTGCTGTACCCAGCGAAACTTAACGTCTTGCATAAGGGGAAAGCACACTTTTTTGAGACTCCGGAGGAGGTGGCATGCTGATTGGACGCCCAAGGATGTCCAGAATCTGAAGACGGCCAGGATCGGGAGGGACAGGATAAGTGATACGGCGCTATGTTTAATGTTACAGGAGGGGGGAGAGAATTTATTGAGGTGCCATTAAAGGGTGTATCCCGCGAGCTGAGGCGTGCAACCGTGAACTAATGGACACTCAGTGGGCAGAAATGTTGGACTGGAATATAGTATTGTATAAGGTAGCTATTAGCACATATGCGCTGCGGAAAATTGTCAATGTGGGAGACACAGAACGGGGACGACCTACCCCATATAGGTAAAGTTGTTGAGACGCCAGTAGGGCGTCAGCTACCTGCTGTACCCCGGGTACTGGCGACTGCCAAAAAACGGGCAAGATGCGGGGTTGCCTGAGATCCAGGGATGGAGCTGGGCAACAGTTGGGATGGGGCACGGGAAATGGGGAGTTGAGGATTGAGTTGGGGCACTGAAGGGAGGGGGAGGTCGGTAAGTTGGGGATGTGGCTAAGTTAAAGGAACGGGATAGTTTGAAGTGGGGGAACGAGCCTGCATATGTGAGCGAGGGCCTACAAGCTGCACTGGAACACTTGCAAAGGGAGGAGCGGGAGGCAACTCTGAATAGAGACTGGGTTTGCTGGGGGGTGGGGGGGAGAGAGAAATGCTATTAGGCAATGGGGGACCTTAAAGTTATTACGTGGAATGTCAGAGGGCTCAACAGTTACCTGAAGAGGAATAAGGTTATGCTGTATTTGCACAGACAAAAAATAGACATAGCCTTGTTACAAGAGACTCGCCTTACACAAGAAAAGTTGGAGGTGATCCGTAAGAAATGGAAAGGGACAGTTGTAGGCGCGGCATATTCAGCTTATGCTAGAGGAGTGATTACCTGGGTTGCACCGCATGTCCCGTTCCAGCTACTACAATCCACAGAGAAAGCAGATGGGAGGATGGTTATGATAAGAGGGCTGGTGGAAAATAAAGAAGTGAGCATTATTAATGCATATGCCCCGAATCAGGACACGGGGGCATACTTTAGGACCCTGTACAGTAAAATTGGCAGGTGCTTGGGAAGGGGGAGGCGATCTGGGGCAGAAACTTCAACTGTGTACTAAATCCGAAACTTGATAGATCAGATAGCAAAATAGACAGGCCCAGCCCTGCGGCTAGAGCGTTGTAAACACTACTGACGTACTTCGGATTCGAGGATGCATGGAGGGTGCGCCACCTACAGGTGAGACAGTACTCGCATTACTCGACCACACAAAATCTGCGTACTAGATTGGATTATGTTTGTCACACAAGAGTTGATGGTGGAGGTAGCGCAAATGGAATCTATAGCGAGGGTCCTATCGGACCACTCGCCGCTGGTTTTGGAATGGCAATACCGACCCCCAAGAGCAAAGATACCAACTTGGCGCCTCAGAGCTGGGGCGTTGAAAGATGCAATTTTCAGAGAAGATCTGAGAGACGAAATAATAAGTTACTTTGAGTTCAACACCTGTAGTGTTGAGACAGCTGGCACACTATGGGAAGCCTTTAATGTAGTGGTAAGGGGGATAGCCATAGCCAAGTCCAAGGGACTACAAGGAGGGATATTAACTGACCTACATGCAGCAGAAACAGAATTAGAATCCGCGTTAAGAAGGGGAGGCCACCACCAAGGAAGATAATGAAGAGTTACTTAGGTTGCAACAAAGATGTGGGGGTTACTGGGAGAGATTGTGTAATTTAAACTATAGAAGGTATATAGAGAGACAGCATGCTGGCGGTGATAAGCCAGGAAGAACCTTGGCATGGTTATATAAGAGCGAGACTCCTAGACCCGCGATCAGAACAATAACGAAGGAAGACGGGTGCATAGTGGACACTCGAGAAGGAGTCAATCGCGAGTTTGTAGAGTATTACCAAATCCTGTATGGAGATACGGAGGGAAGTGATCGCTGGAAAATAAATGAAACCTTGGAAGATATAGGCTTGCTGCAGATTAGTGCATAAGAGCGAGAGGAGCTAGATGCCCCGATTACCCTAGAAGAACTAGAGGAGGTAATAGTGCAACTACCCACCAGCAAGATCCCGGGGGCCGGCGGACTCCCGAGTGAATTTTATAAAATGTACAGAAATGAGGTGCTCCCACCGCTTTTAGCGATGCTAAATGAGGCGTATGAAATAGGAAGGCTGCCAGAGACTCTGAGAGGCGATAATCATACCACTCCCGAAACCCAACAAGCCTGGCAGGGACTGTAGGTCATTCTGACCACTGTCCATGCTAAATCAAGATAGCAAAATACTTACAGCTGTCCTGGCAAACAGGATGAGAAAAGTAATTACCAAATGAATACACCCTGACCAGACTGGGTATGTCCCGAATAGGAACATAACCAATAATCATAGAAGACTCCACTGAGTTATTGAACATGCAAATGGGGAGGCAGGCGAAATGGCAATTGTATCATTAGACGCTATAAAGGCCTTTGACTCGGTCAAATGGCCCTGGCTGATTGCAGCCTTGACCCATTACGGGATAGGGCCGGGGTATCTCAAATGGGTCCAATTGTTATATAGCGCACCTCTGGCTAGGGCCAAAACGGGGGCAATGATATCGGAGAGATGGCAATTTAGTAGGGGTCCTAGATAGGAATGCCTGTGGTCTCCTATGCTGTATGTCTTGGCCCTAGAGCCCCTGGCTATATACTTAAGGCAGCAGTACAACGTAATAGGGATCACCATAAAAGGGGAACCACATTTAATCTCCCTGTATGCCGACGATATGCTGCTGTATCTAACTTACCCTGAAGAAAACATCCAATATGTGCTAGAGGTGATGGAGCTATTTGCGTTGCTGTCTGGCTTAGCAGTGAATCCCAAAAAGTCATGTATATTCTGGCTGGGCAGATATAAGGGGATCCCGCTCGAACAGTTACCCGTCTTACAGATACCTTGGGAGGTCGACACGTTTAGATATCTTGGGATAAGTATCTATCATACAGTGGAGGCAGAGCACCTGCATAATACTGAGGAAGCTATTAAGAGCTTTGAAAATTGCATGAAGTTCTGGGTAAAGCTTCCTTTGGCGACGACGGGGAGAGGAGCAATGCTAAAAATGGTGGTCGTGCCAAGGCTACTACACTATTTCAGCAACATACCGTACCTGATACCAAGGCGATTCTTTGCTCGATTACATAGCATATGTATGAATTTCCTATGGTGTGGGACGAGGAAAATAATTGCCCTCTGGAAGCTAGAAAATTCACATGATAAAGGGGGATTAAACTGCCAAATTATGAAATTTACTATCTGGCAAGCCAACTACAATATGTGGCTAAATGGCTATCAGAAGGCCCAACCACAGATTCTAGGCTGTTAGGCTGGAATGTGCCCCTTTCTTTCTACAAGAAATTATGTGGCTGCCCAAAGCGGATATGCAGGGGCGTCCAAAGATGATGATATTGAGATGGGAGATATGGCATAGGGCCTGTCAGGTAACGGAGAGAACACTCCCGTGTTCCCCGCAGGTGCAGCTAGTCACGCTGGCGGGAAAAGAAAGACCGCTAAGGATGATGATCAGGAAGCATTGGGAACCAGTAGGGGTGGCAACCATGGGAGCTATCTGGCAAGAGGGGAGGATACTAGAATTTGAGAGGCTGGTGGAGGAAACAGGGTTACACACGCAACAGTATATCACGTATCATGGGGTGGTGCAGCGGATTAAAGAGACATTGTCCGATATAGCACTAGAAGATCAACCGGACACCACCTTAGACGTAATATATGGTATAGCAGAAGGGGGGCACGAGATATCTAGAATATATGAGATGGTGATGTCTAAAGTGGGAAAAGAACCGGTACAACTAAGGCAGGACTGGGAGGAAGAAGTGCGCACCCCTATGACTGCCAAGATGTGGGCGAGGGCTCAGGGGTATCATAAGAAAGTGTTAAGGAATGCAAGGTTGCAACAAATAGTTATTAATAACCCATACAGCTTACATGACACCCCGGAGGATAACTAAATTTAAAAATGCGGGAAGACAATCCTGCCCCAAATGTGACGAGGAGAATGCTGGAATGGTGCTCATGTTTTGGGCGTGCCCAGTAATTGAGCGATTCTGGGGAGAAATGGCACATATGTTGGAAGAAAAAGGGATTAAGATAGTGGTGGAAACGGCGTGGGCATGTCTGATAGGAGGGTTCCCCAGACCGCGCAAGCTTAAGCATGTTAGCAAATTAAAAGATTTGGCATACATACTCGCGAAGCGTAGAGTTGCTATGGGATGGAAAGCATGCCACAGACCGAGAATAGAGGTGTGGTGGAAAGACCTTCAGAAATGGGCAGAAGCTGAAACTGCAGTATGGCAGGAAGCTAACAATTCTGGTGGGGAGGAGGAGGCTGAAACATTGACAGCATGGAAACATTTACTAGCCACGTTATTTGGCCCCACGCAAGACTGGTTGAGTGATCGGAACCCAGCAGAGAACATGGGAGAAGGACTCCAGTTGCAAGATAAAGAAACATTATGTGTAGGAGAGTAGGCTCGAGTGAAATGAAGGGGAAGGAGTAGATATTGTTTGTGTGATGCAAATTTGAAAGTATATAACATGTACTGTAAGTTTGGTTTGTGTTGTTTGTTGGAAATTAATAATGAAAAAATTGTTTAAAAAAAAAAACGTTTACCTTCATTGCAATTGTCCTATTTGAAACAATTTGCAAAGATGCCACTTGGAGTTTAGTAGAGGCATTCAACAACATTATTATGTAGACACACAAGCACGATCAGACTTGCATGTGTGGCAGGCTGTACATCAACTTTTATTTTCAGCTATTCCTTTGGCTCATCCAGCACTTTTCCCCTATACTGTTCTATGCAAAACAAATCTAAACGGATTCACAACCTCAGAAGGCAGACATTACTTACCCAGTTATAGTTGTTCTGTGGCTTGCACCTGTTCAGTCACATTCACCCATTCTTCTTCACCACAAGGGAGCTGAAGTACATAAACCAATCACTAGATGGCGGCCTATGCAAATAATGTGACTCTAAACCAGGGGCCTTAAAACTTTTTTGTCCTGGCTCCCCCCCTGAGCAAAATGTGTTAAGGCCGGGCCCCCCCAAAAATGTCAAATGGACAGTATGTACAAATAGCTATGAACTACTGTGCTCCATCACCGCACCCTATTCCCAGTATAGTCCCTGGGCTCCCCCACCTGCTCCCATCACGGTCGCTGGGCTCCCTCATCCCACTCCTACCCAGTCCCTGTGCTCTCACCACTATCCCAATGCTCCTTCCCATCCTGCTCCCACCACAATCCCTGGACTTCCCCCCGAACCAATGAAAGGGGATCGGGGGGGGGGGGGGACTCCCCCCGTGAATTTTTTTAAAATAGCGGGTTAAAATGTTGAATTTTAGAGCATACTTAGAAAAACAAAATGGGTAAAAAGCCAAACAGTTTGCAATTGGCACTGGGGGGGGCCAAGGGGGAAAGCATGGTATTTTTGACTGGACTTCTATGATAGATATCCAGTAAAAAAAAAAATACCATCCATGTCTCCTGGGCTCCACAGCGCCTCAGAAGGAAAGCTGATTCTTGGCAGGTGGGTAAGGGGATTGTGCAACAAAGGCATTTTTAAAATGTCTTTGTTGTACAACCCTCCATCCTCTTCCTCCTCCCCTCCCCATCTACCTCCCGTTTGCCAAAATCAGCTCAATGGACCAAAACGCACACATGCACACCCATCACCATATACTCATAATACACGCATCCAGACACATATTTAAACAAAAAATAAATTAACATAAACATACCTTCTGCAGGGACCTGTGAGTCGGTGCTGAAATGCCCTGCTCCAGGTTGCTCTGTCCATATGTGCGAGGAGGGGCAGGAGCTAATGAGCTATCCAAGGCTGACAAAGCAAAACGCCCCCAGCTTTGCATGGCTCAGTTAGTATGTGCGGCTGGGGAACTGAACTGTCAAAGGGAAACACTGTTTCCCTTTGACAGTTCAGCCAGCCCAGGAGCACTACCTCAGCGGGAGAAAGCTGGGTGGATGCCCCCTCGCCAATTATGAATGAGCCGCCAGGCTCGGACTGGCCTATAGGGAATGCCCTTACCAAAAAGGCTAGTGTAGGCCAGTCACAATGGGCCACTTTTTTTGGCCAATGTGGGCCAGTTTGATGAGTTACTTCTCTATGCAGTTAGTAGTTTTGACCATAATTGCTGAATACATATTCTTTAAATATCACCATTTGCTTCCATTTTAATAAACACACCTCATTGGGTACTATTCAAACAGTGTGTGACTAAAGGAATGAACATCCATGTGCAACTGTGGGCCACTTTTTCATTGATGCCTGAGACAGTTTTATGGTCCAGTCCGACCATGTGAGCTGGTGCTGCCCATTTTCATCTATAAAAAAAGTTTTCTTTTTTATCTACATTTCATGCTTGCTGCTCGTGCTCCCTCCTCCACCTAAGCCTCCCACCCGCGCCCTACAGTTGGAAGTTCTCCACTCTAAACAGATACAAGCCACAAAAAGACTGTTACTTTGGGTAATTTCAAATAAATATATAGATTAGGCCATTTCATATTACAAGCTATGCATGTCAGTGCCACCAAGTTGCCATTTAAAAATATATATATTTTCATTGATTTTACATAACAGAACAAAACAGTTATCAAACACCCCCAAACGTCCCCCCCACCCCCACCAGAGGTCCCGTCAATCTTCTCCCATTTCGCTTTTCCGATACAGTTCATATGATGTCCAATATTCTTATCTTGTGTGGACACCACTGTACCATGTAGTCACTATGTAGATAGGTAAGCACTGGACCCCATTCCTATCTGAATCTCCCTGAGTCTCCTTGTATCTTGCATGTTATCCATTCCAGTGCTACAAAGTTCCATATTGTATACAACCACTCCTGTATTGTTGGGGAAGATTGTTTTTTCCAATTTTGTGCTATCGCTGGCCATGCTGCTGTTAGCAGGGTTCAGGCCCCGCTTCTGCGTCTTATTTGGTGTCTTCGCTTCCGAATCCCACATAACACCACCAGAAGTTGTCCCCAAACAGATCTAGGTTTGGGTATATTGCCTTCATTTGGTTCTGTATTTCCCCCCAGAATTCTTGTAGTCTTGGTCAATTTCTCCAGATGTGTTGCCAGTCCCCTACTGCTTTGCATACCCTCCAGCATGGTCTGACATTAGGGGGAACATTTTTTGTAATCTTTCCGGCGTATAGTGCCTGGCTGTATTGCTCTCATTAGTTTAGGAATCACTTTCCATGGGTGTTCCCAGTGGTTTCTAGGAATAGGCCCCCCAGATATTGTCTCCCATCTCCTCATATAGTTCCACTGTACTTGCTCTTCGTGGTCATTCAAGTGTTTGTATAGATTAGAGACAAGGTTTTTTGACCCTGTGTTTGTTGTGATGTATAGCTCAAAGGGCGTCAGTTGCCTTGTGGCTGCTGCTTTTACTTGTGGATTACTAAGCCAATGTTTTAGCTGGTTATATTGGAATCTGTCTTCATCTTCTACCCCAAAGTCTTGGGCACAGTCCTCGAACGTTCTCAGATTGTTCCTTTGGTACATGTCACTCAGTTTTTGACAGCCCGCAGCTGTGGGAATTTCGGGTTGCCAAACAAGGGGGAAATGGTGCAGGTTGCTTTGATAGGGATCCCCGCCGATTGTCCCATCCCAAATGTCCATCCCGGCGCCCAGTACCTCACTTATCCTTGTGTTGGGGTGTCCCTTCCCTTTGTCCAGCCATAATAGTCCCTTTCTGGGTGTTCCCGTAACTGCCCTGTCTTGTCATGCCCACATTTTACTTTGGTCTCCCTTTAGCCATTCTCTGATGACCAACAGTTGAGCTGCCTCATAGTATCTGTGGAAGTGTGGGAATGCCAGCTCCCTTTTTGTTCCTAAGGGCAGTGAGTGTTGTCATTGCTACCCTTGTTTTTTTTTTCTCCATATGTATGCGTTTATGGCCTTGTTCAAAGAGCTGAAGAAGGCTTTCGGGACCTTAGTTGAGAGCGCATGGAAGTAATACATTACCCTTGGCAGGGTTTCCATTTTTATAATCATTCAGCCCCACCACGTGACCATGAGAGGGGTTCCATTTAGTCAGGTCTGTCTTAATGTTGTTCAGAAGTTGGGGATAGTTTGCCCCGTATAATTTGTTTACTTTTTTTGTGAGGGTAATGCCTAAGTATTTTATTCCTTCTGTAGGCTGTTTTATTCGTGTCGTCTGCTCCAGATTTTTTATTAATTCTGATCTGCAGGCAGATTCAACATTTCCGATTTTTGTTTATTTTCAGTTCAAAGATCTTCCCAAATTCTTTAATTTCTTGTATTAGGGCCGATAGTTACTGTTCCAGGTTCAAAAGGACTACTAGTATGTCATCAGCGAATGCTTTGATTTTATGGGTTTCCCCCGCCATTTCTATACCCTTTATTTTGGTAGAATCTCTTATTCTGACTAGTAGCAGTTCTAAATATATGGTTAGAGGAGCGGAGACAGTAGGCATCCCTGTTTTGTACCCCGACCCAGAGAAATTATGCCTGTTACTATGTTATTGAACGCGACTTGTAATGATGGGGTTGCATAATTGTCTCTTATGTTAATATACTTCGTCCCAAACCCCATTTGCCTCATCGTCTTGAACAACATCGACCACTCTAGTCTTCAGCATCGAGTGAGATGAGGATTCCAGGTTTGCCAGTTATACCAGTCTTCTCTATCAGGTTGCATATTCTACGTGTGTTGTCTGAGGTTTGTCTAGTTGGTATGAAGTCGGTCTTGTCCGATTAGTTTCGGTAATAGATATATTAGTCTTTTGGCTGGTATTTTTGTGTATATTTTGGCGTCTAGATTTATTAGTGCTATTGGCCTGTGTGATCCTGGTTGCACCGGGTCTTTGGAATGTGTTGTACAGTTTAGTGAGGATTGGGAACAGAATGCTGCTATATTTTTAATAAATGATAGCTTTGTATTCGTCGGGACCAGCCGCTTTATTCTTTGGTAGATCCCTTATTGCTTGTTGAACTTCTTCGACCCTTATTGCTGCCTCAAGCCCGACTCTTTCTTCCTCCGTTATGCATGTAAGCCGGACGTCCCTTAGCTACTCGGTTTGTCTCTCCTCTACTGGTTTGTCTGATGAGTAAAGTTTCTGGTAGAAATCCCTAAAGATTTCCCCCATGTCGTCAATTATTGTCATATCCTGCCCCTTCTTGTTCTGGAGTTTTATGATTGTTTGAGACACTTTTTTTGCCTTCAGCTGTCTAACTAGGTGTCTATCCGCTTTGTTAGCCTTCGCGTAGTGTGCCACTGTGTTAGGTATAGTAATGCTGTCTCGGCTCTTCTTGACCTTAATGTCTCTAGTTGGCCTTGAATATGTCTCAACTCCTTCTTTAACTTTGTGCAAGGGGTTTTTGACATTACCTTTTGCGTGTCCCTTAATGTTGCCTCCAGTTTTTTTTCCCCACTGTCGTCTCTGCTTCTCTTTCCCCGTTTTCAGGTCTATTAGGTTTCTCCTCATTACTGCTTTTAAGGCATCCCATATTGTGTTTTGCGAGATTTCTTCTGAACCGGTTTCCGTAAAGTATTGTTTTAGCTGTTCCCTTATCACCTCCACTTGTATTGTGTCATGTAGGAGGTTGGTGGGAAATTTCCCCTTCCACATTCCAGCCTTTGTGTTCCCCACCCACAATGTGATCCATAGTGGGGCGTGGTCAGACAGTGAGATGGGTCCTAATTCTATTTCCATCACTTTTCCCACCAGTCCTGTGGATGCCTAGATATTATCTATCCTTGACATAGTTGCGTGTATGTGGGAATAGTGCGTGAACCCTTCCGCCTGTCCCTTTTTGGCCCTCCATATGTCATGAATGGGCAATGTTGTCATCTTTCGTTTCAGTGCTTTGGCGGGGGAAAGAGATCCCTGTGTGCCCGACCCTCTCCTTTACTGCCTCGAGACCCCGGCCAAATTAATGTCCCCGGCTGAATTATCTCCCCCTCAGCGAACGTTTCTAGTTTGAATACTATTTCCCTAACATATCCGTCTTGCTCCGAGTTTGGGACGTATTCTGAAGCTAGCATTGGCGCCTGACTTCAGATTACTGTGTTTAGGAAGACATACCTGCCCTCCTTGTCCAAGTCGGTGCCCTTGACTTGTGCTCCCAATCTCGTCGTGCAATGCAATCAATACCCCAGCCTTTTTCTCCCCTGTGTTGGCTTGAAAGGTTTGTGAGAAGCCTTTTAATTTATATGTCCCCTTGTCTTGTTTTTTTTTATTTTTTCTAAAAAAAAAAACTGTTTATTAGTGGTCACAAAGAGATACACAGCACCTTTTCACATTGCACCTCATACAATCAAAAAACATACAATTGGTGGTCATTGTATTCAAAGAAAATTACAATGATTCATAGTCATCGGAAATCATATTACATAAATAGACTCTAAATGGGCCCCATATGTCTTTGGGCCTACAAGTCGGAGGTCGGGTCAGGACATATTGTTCTTCCGTTTCATTTACATGCGTTAGTTCACAAAGAAATTGGTTCATGCTAGGTGGAACAGTGCTTTTCCATTTTTGTAGGATGCATTTTTTGGCCACCGTACATGCAATATTAAACAGTCTTCTAGTTTTCTCTGAGTGTTTGCCAATGTCCCTGAATAGATATGTTTGAGGTGTTAGTTGAAGGGGGACCTGTATTATTTCTTCCAGCATCACTGCCACATTTTTCCAAAAGCCTGCCACCACCTGACATTCCCAGTACATATGTAAGTTTCCTGCCTGCGGCATATTGCACTTGGGGCATGCATCAACCCTTGTCTTGTTTTTTAATGTGCATTTGCTGAAACATGATTGTCGAATTTCTCCCCCCCCTAAGGTGATGTTCCACTTTCCTTTGTTTGATGGGGGTGTTTAGCCCCCTTACGTTATATGTGAGTAATTTCATCTCCATCCTGGGTCGGCCTGTGTCTTCTCGCTCTCTTTTTCCAGTCTCCTGTAGGGGATTCCCCTCCCTCTGGTGCTCTCCTCACCCTCCACCCTCCCCCACCTTAACCACCCAACTCCCGTCATCAACTCCCCCCTCCCCCATTTCCCTCTGGAGGGACCAGTTTTCTATGTGTGCTCAAACGAGTGTTTCTGTCGCACCAGGCCCTCTTACTTCAGAGATAACTGCATGAGCAGTCCTAAACCCCACTTCAGTTCCAGGATGCGCCCCCTTTTCCCCCTCCCCTCGGGCCTCATCCTTTTGAAAATGTGGTTTTGCCTTACCCCTAGGGTGTCTGCTGAACTTTACTCCTCACTTTACGTGTCCTTCCCAACCGGATTCTTGCATCTTCTCTTCCCCTTATCCACCCCTCACGTTTTGGTACCGCTTTTCCCTTTCCTTGGGACTGTTTTCCACTCCCACAGCTTCCTGCGGTTTGATGTTCCCCCTTGCCTTTCTCCGTTTGGCTTGCCGTCTTCACTTTGCAGATTTAATATTAGTTTGCCTTCCTCGCATGTGGTGATTCTGTAGTTCGTCCCTCCAACGTCAACAGAAGGCCGAACGGAAATGTCTTCTTTGCTAGGTATTGAACCACTGGGCCCATGCGCTTGCGTTTTTTGGAGTGTTGTTTGTGCTAGGTCCTGGTACAGATGTACTTCATCTCAGTTGATCTTTACTTGCCCAGCTTTTCACAGGATTTGCCCCTTCTGGGTGTAGGATGCCATGGCTATTAGCATGTCTCTTGGGCGGACGCCGGGTTCCCCTGTCCTCCTTGACCTACCCGATGGATACAGTCCATTTGTATTGATTCCTCGAAGTCCACCTCTAGGATGTCTGCAAATAGTTGTTGCACTGTTTCTTTCAAGTCTTTTTCTTCTACTGCCTCTGACAGATTATTCATGCAAATATTTGCCCGCCTTGAGTGATTTTCCAGGTCCTCGCATTGGATTTCAAGTTTTTGTGCTAGGCGTGCTATGTATTCCACTGTCTCGTCACCTTTTGGTGCGTCTTCCTCCATATTCCGGATAATTCTCTCTAAAGTATCCTTTCTCTCCTCTAGCTTGGTGATGTCTCTGCGGATTTCCTGCTGCAACTGCTTAATTTCCGCTTTCAGCATGTCGCATTGTGATTGGAAGGACGACATGAATTGGTTCTGGAATTCCTTGAACCAGCCCTGCATGATGTCGTCTTTGCTAGCCATCGCTCCTTTTTATCTTCTTACTGATATGGGCTGCTTTTGGGCTGTGTCCCCTTTCTTCGGGCCTATCGAACTGCCTGTTGTCCACAGCTGCTTTAAATTTGGTTCTTGCCTGCCCGAGGGGCTCTGTGTTATTGCCGCCTCCTTTGCTCTTGTTTTTGACAAGGTGCTGATTGAGCCTCTTACGTTGTGTCCCGTGTTCCCTGGCGAGGAAAGTCCCCTTTTTTGTGCCTCAGCTGTTCTCTCCTGCTGGGCTTGGCGTGCCTTGGGCTCTTCTTTGCGATATTCTATGCCTTTGCCTCGAAGGTGGGGGGTCTTCTTGTCCCCGGGTCCTGGTCTACTGCTGCTGCTGGAGCGGGGTCCCCCTCTCGTGCTCCCACCCGCCATCGCTCCTTGTGGTGGGTTGTATTGTTTTTCTCAGTTCCCCCTTTCCCAAGTGTGGGGGTTTTCTTCTTTGGTAGATCTGTAGCTTCTCCTCCCTCCAAGGTCTGTCCTTCTCCTGCTCACCAGCTTGCCCCTTTTCCTTACTGTTCCAGTGTGGTTTTCCCTTGGGGGGGGGCTGGGGAGGTGCTATGTCTCCCCCCCCACCCTGTTCCTGATAATTGTCGACATTGTCCCTTTGATTCTACCACTTGTCGTTCTTGCTCCTTATTTTCCCCATTGATGCTTTTTCACTTGCTGGGGCACGTGATTGTTGCAGATGCTGCTGTTGCCCCCTTTGCCTTGGGGCCCCTGGGTGTATCTGGTTTGTTGTCCTTTTCTCGCCTACGGCTGTGTTTGCTGATGATTTTGCCCCTCCTCCTCTCACCGGTCCCCTCTCTCTGCTATTTCGTGCATTCGCTGTGTGTTGTAGGGGCGGTGCCTCTTCTTGGCCTGTTTTTCGTTGCCTTGGGGTGCCTCCCCGGGTGTTCTCTCGCTCTCCGGGGGAGAGCCCTCATTTGTGTCACTTTTCTTTGCTTCCCCTGGGACAGGGGGGATGAGGGGGCACTCCACTCTTCGCGCCAGTCCCTCACTTCGGCTGCTATTCCACCCCCCCCCCCCCCGGTCTGCACCTCACTCCACTTGGCCCCGATGCTGCTTCCTCGCTGGTCTGCTCACCGCGATGGTTGGGAGGGTGCGGGGGGGAGAAGGGACCTTGCTTTTCCTAAGCCTCTGTGGCTCTGGGTGTTCCGATGGCCTGCTGCAGTCCCAGCTCCTTCCACACCCTGATCCTCTTTGCTTCACGGCCTATTGCGTCCGGGCTGCACTTTCTCTTTGTCCTCCACAGGCTCCTCACTCAGCTTTTGTTCCTCGCTGGGGGACCATCTGTCGTTTCTGGTGTGTTGGGTGGCTGCTCTGTCCCTTCTGATGCGTGAGGTGGTGATTGTATAAGTTCCACAGTGCTATTAGTGTGTATTTCTCCGCCGGCCACCATCTTCGATTCCCAAGTTGCCATTTTCAGGATTTCACTGTGAGTTCAGAACCAATAAGAAATGCATTGAGTATGCACGTTAGCTGAAAAAAACAAGGTGGGCACTAGAACCTGAATCCCATGAGCACATAAAAACATTAATCAGTAGAAAACATAATGGCCTGCGGCAGGTGTCAGTGATGAAGAGAAATCAGGCACCCAACCAGACTCTAAAGACAATCAGTACACAAATAGAATCAGTGTCTCACTGCGCTGACTAATAAATATAAAGCATGCATAGATCTGCATATTTGTTTATTAATTGTGCGCAAGATCAGAAGGGACCACAGCCGACACGTGTTTCGACCCGCTCAGTCTTTTTCTAGGCTGTCCATACATCATTTACATGGAAAAATCATCCAACAATAGTGACAATGAACCACAATGTTTTCTTTAGGTAGGGGAATGCCACAGCTTGTATCTCATACAACCATATTCTCATTGGCAGTCTTTTAGCTTAGACACAACTAGTATTTCCTTCTTCGCAATCTTTTGACTTTAACATAAACGGTATCTCATACAACTCATTCTGTAGTGTTCACCGTTTTCCCACCACTTTGCTTTCACATTATTCATAAGTGCTCATCATTTGCTTTTAACTCATGCTGTATTCAAATATGTTCATATCTTTCCTTTAGTTCATTATTCCAAATTGCTTGTTGCACCTTCAAAAGTATGTATATGTGTAGCTTGTTCTCGGTATTCAATAATCACTTGTTGCACTCTCAAAAGTACTACACCTTGCAGCTTGGTCGGCATTCAAAAACCCATAATTTTATCATCCATAGTAATCGTTTTCAGTTGGTTCGCCAATTGTGTGCCTGATTTCTGCCCCTGGAGTGCCCCAGTATCAGTGTTCCCTTCCTTACATGCATCAGTATGCTCCTATAGGTGTACCGTTTCTCCTCTTCGACTTTGTTTCCCTCCGCTCGTGCCTCACAGGAGCCCGAGCAAGCAGAGCTCACTGTCCTCTAATCTTGCTGCGCGTAGCTCTGCTCTTCCTCAGTGGATGCTACAAGTGGCCTACGGCGATCGGGAGACTTCGGTGTCCCACAACTCTTGCTCTGGACACAGCAAGAAAGACTGCAGGTTTCTCGACCCTTTCACAGCCAGCTCTGGCCTCAATCTCTTTCACCCTCCTGCTCAGCGCAGCGTCCTTTCCTGCTGGTACCTTTCCATCCTGCTCTGCTTCTGAAAGCTGCTTTCTTCTCTTCCGGGCGGTTTCTCCTCACCAGGGCGGTCTCCCATTTTATACACCTGGGGCTTGTTAAATGGTTGCAGGTGCAAGTCCTTAATTTCAGTTTCCTAACTATAGTTAACCCTATTAGCTGGACCTGCCTTGCTAGTACAATGGAACTCCTCCACAGCCCTCTTCCTTGTCTCAGTACCAAAATGGTATGAATGAATGGAAGTGTGCATAACTCCTAGTTGTGTTCCTTGGTTTGGTTTTGATATATTTCTCTGTATTAACAAGAGGCGGCTGATAGGTGTTTAACCTGCCCAAATGTGGAGGCGCTCTCCTAGTTCTCCCAGTATAACAATGGTTTTTCTGAGGGTCACTTTGAAAGAAGGGGAAGGATTGACAGCAACCTACAAATGTTGTGACTGAGGGTTCATTGTGAAAATGGAATGGGCAATACCATGTCTCACCCACGGACATTCTCGCCCCAAGTTCCCTCCACCCAGGTGATCCTCCCTTGCATATCCACCCCCAGGGTTGGGATCCAAAATTGATGGCCTTTCCCTGGCCACCTGAGCTGGGGATGTCTGGGTGGGGTAAAGGGCGAGAAGTGAGGACGCCCTCTGGTTCCTCACAACACCCAGCTGGTCGAAACACCAGTCGGCTGTGCTCCCTTCATACTGTTCTTGCTTTATATTTATTAGCCAGCACAGTGATTATATTCATGTAATGAGTATTCACATTAGCTCCAAGCATGCATTTTGCTCCAAAAAATTAATTGTCATAAATAGGACAATGCTATTTTAGAAATAACTTCATCAAGATGCACACAACTCCTTAAGGGTTACCTTCACTAGGGATCCTCAGTATGGTACAATTTGACATCCTTGTGAAAGAGCATTTGGGTATGTTTAGCAAACAACAACAATGGTATGACGGATTTAAAGATACTGCATTGCTTATAGATTTGTCAATGCCCTGGCACCCCTTACAAGCCTAGGGCATTGACAATTCGATGCCAGGGCATTGACAATACTGGTCCAAAAGAATAAACCTGTATCTCAAAACTGGGATCTTGCCTGTCTTCTTCAAAAATAGCCAGACTACCCATCTATAAAGACCCTCTTCTGGCCCCAACACCTAAATCAACGCTCATCATATCTCCCTTCCACTCCCACATTACTCCTAAATTCACAAACTGGTGATCTTTAACTGGATTACAAACTACCTTGAAGCAAACAATCGGTGTGACCCCTTCCAATGAAGGTGCTGCAGCTGTTCCCGGAGAAATTACTCTGACCCATGACTCTATCTTTCACTACTATCATGCCAAAATCTGCATTATCCTCTGTTCTGCCATCTATAATACTGTTGATTACACCTCTCGCCTTAGTCTCCCACCACAGCATCTAGGGCAATGCACGTCCCTGGATTTGATCTTAACTTTCAGACCATTCATTCTACATCTCCTCGACCACAAACACCACCATCTATCAACTCCTTGTTTGTGTTCTATTTGCTGATGATTCCAAGATCATACTTTCCTACCTTTACCCCTTGGCCTCACCTCTCATATCTTCTGTTATTGTCAGACTCCACTGGATGGCAGTTTGTTGTCTTCTGCACTAATCCTCTAGGTTGAACATCATCTACCTCCCAGCACACACCATCATGCTTTGCTACATCTTTCAGCCTGACCTTCTCACAACTTATCCCATGACTTGCAACCTTGGGGTACTCTTTGACAGTGACGTCAAACTCCACCAATTGATTACCTCCTTTGCGAACACTGCAAGACTCAACCTAGACATTAGGAAAATCTCCCCCTCCTCATCTACCACTCCACTAAAACACTCATCTCTGCCACGTTACTCTGAACTACTGCTTTTGCCTCCTCTTAGGCTTACTCTTTGCCCCTTTCCCAGCTATGGAAGCTGCCTTCACGCCAGCTGGCTCTCACTCCATGATGATGATTCTTCAATACTCCTACGTCCCATCCCCTTTCCTTCATACTTATGGGGACATCTCTCCGTCCTGTGGGACGGGACCGGAGCACTTTGTAAAAAGCACGGCACGTGGCCGTAACCCCGCCCACCTTGGCTCCGCCCCGCGCATCGCCCATCAGTCCTTTTCTCCGCCCGTTTGGGAATGGACGCACTTGCATCCTCAGAAGATTTTCTTCCCTTTTTTCCTCTCTGGCTCTCGCTAGCGATCGTGTACTAGTCTGTCTATGTCGTTCAAACTAGACTTTCCAGATTGTTCGTGTCACCGACGTTTCGCGAGGGCGGATCCCCATCCTCTTTGTTTAGTGTTTGGGTCCGGATCACCGTTGGGCCTCCTGTTTCTATGCGACTCCCTTTCGGTCCAGGCACTTCCGCGTTGGTTGGAGCGGTGGGAGGTGTTCCGACAAACTCCTCCTTCGCATTTTCAGGCGTTCATCAACGAAAAGAAGAAACGCCCAGTAAGTTCTTTACTTTTTCAGAGCACCCCAGCTGGGAGCTACCTTTCCAGGTTACTCCTGGGCCGGGAGGAGCGTTGATCGCTCTGTCACCGGGGATTGCCCTGAGGTGCCCGTTGGGCCTAATAATTGTACCAGAGTTTTCTCTGAGGATCTCCTAAGGGGCCTGTGGATACCGGAGCACGCTCCGAGGCCCCTCCTGTGGGGCTGTTTGTAGACCCAGTTCTGAGCCATGGGGTACCAGAGCTCGCTCTGAGGCCTCTCTTTCGGCTTCCCTCAAGAATGAGACCGGGGTGCACCCCGAAGCCTTGGTTGGGCTTGGTGTCACTGAACGGATGTTCGAGGCCCGCGTGGATAAGGCTGTTACCGGACCTGGGTCTGAGGTCCCTCGTACAGAGGCTAAAGCTACCAACAGTTCTGAGAGGCCTGACAAGGCCTTATTGGTGAAGGCTGTTTCTCACGGTTCCCGCTCTTGCGGCGACACCATATCTGTTTAGGGGGCAAAGAAGGAAAGTTCTTCTTTTACCGGCAGTGGCTAGGTCCTTCCTGGGAAGGCTAATTTGGCGGTTGGTATGTCGCAGAAACATTCCAGGCCTCATAGTACCGGCTCTGCCAAGGTTCCTTATGTTAAGGCTAAAGTTAAGACCCCTGATCCATCGACGGGGACCCCTGCCTCCCTTCCTCACGTGCCGCAGTTCCCCTCAGGCGATGACAAAATGGCGCCGGTTCCCGCCACGACCACGGGGGCCATTTTGGGTGCTACCCCTACAACTATGCCATCGACCTCAGGTGTAGGGCTTGGTTCCGTGGGTGAACATAGAGTTCCTTGTGCGCATCCTTATCGGCCAGTTTATGATTGGAACGCCCGGATGCCCCTTTCGCACAATGTTTCGTTGCTTGCGGGGTCGGTACCTTTGATTTATGTGGATACGTCGGTGGAGGGGCCGGTGTGGCACCCTGCCCCGTTACATCCCTGGAATTATGCTCCTCATGAGAGGCACCCTCAGGTTCCAAAGCAGTCCCCGGTGGAAGCCTTTTTTGGTAAATTTCAAACACTCATGCGTACCGTCCCCATGAGGGAATATTTAAAAGGGCTTTTTAGGGAGATATGTCCGCCCGCGCCTCCGGCTCCACCTGTTCCTCAGGTGGTTCCTCCGGCGCCTCCCTTGCCTACGGTGCCTTCCCCGACTCTTCCACCTTTGCCCCCATTGTCCCCCCGTGGACAAGGCAGCGCCCGACACGGCTCAGCAGGATCCTGACCTGTCGGATGACGCGTAAGGTGATCAGGACAACAAGGTCCTGCCCCACTCTATTAGAGCTTTTCATGACCGGTTACTGGACATGTGCTTCTTAGATGTTCCGGTGCCCGAGGCACCCGCTCCGCAGGAGGGCGTGCTTTCTGGGGCGTTCACCCTGTCTCCTTTGGAGCGTACCAGCCTGTTCTTGCAGAAGGACGTTCTGGCCAAGGTCTGCGGGGTCTGGGAAAAGCCCCACACTGGACTTTTCGTCAATAAGAAAATTGATGCACGATACAGGCTGCATTCTTCGGCCCTGTCGTCTTGTCCGCCCCCCTCCTCCACAGTGGTGGCTGCGGCCACTTTGCAGTCCAGGCCTGCAGCATCCTCTTCCACGACGGCTACTCAGATTCTGGGAAAGGAGGATAAGCTCCTCGACTCCCTTGGGAGAAAAATGTTCGCCAACTCGGCCTTGCAACTCAGGCAGGCCAATGCCGTACTGGTGTTACTGGGGGCTAATATGCGAATGTGGAAAGGTCTGTCGGAGTTTGAGGAATTCATCCCGGTCAAGAAGCTGGAAGACTTTAATGCGGGATTATCCGGCACCAGGGTCTTTGCCCAGGATCTCCTGGAGGCTGCGGCTCATCACGTAGACACCTCGGCTCGGGGCCTTATGCTGGGGGTTGAAACCTCACGGCAGGCGTGGCTGCATGCCACTAAATTCTCAAAAGAGGTGCAGGACAAGGTGTTGGACCTTCCGTTCGATGGTAAGGAGCTCTTTCATTCTGCAACAGATGTAGAGCTCACCAAGACCGAAGGATAGCACTCGGACAGCTAAGTCCTTGTTAAGACCCCTTTCAAAACCCAGAGACCGCCCTTTCAAAACCCAGAGACCGTTGTCGCAAAGCCTACCCTCCTCTGGCTTTAGGGGCTTCCTTGACCGGAAATCTCGCAGAGTGGATACCCCTTCGGGGAATAACCGCCGTAGGCAACAACAGACTTGGTTTTTCTCCCGCTCCTCAGCCCCCTCCTCAGGTTCAGGTGGCAATACCACCGGAAAACCTACAAAATGAGGGTTCTCCGCGCTCGCACGAGACCCCGGTGGGAGGACGCATTGCGTCTCATTGGGAGGCGTGGCAGACCATCACCGAAGACAAATGGGTCTTGGCAGTCGCTCGGGCGGGCTTCCGCTTACCCCTACCCCCTACCCCACCCTTCAACCCTCCTTTTCAGCTGTCGGGTTCACCCTCCCTTAAAGCTGAGGTTGAGAAACTTCTGGACCTCAGAGCTGTGGAACCCGTTCTCCTCGGGGAACGAGGGGAGGGTTTCTACTCCCGGCTGTTTACGGTGCCCAAACCCAACCAGGCTGGCCTGCGCACCATCCTAGACCTTTCCCAGTTCAATCTTTTCCTACCCCAAGATAAATTCAAGATGATCACACCCAGCAAGATACGGTCCTCCTTGCAGATGGGCGATTGGCTCAGTGTGGAGGATCTTCAGGATGCGTACATGCATATTCTGATTTGGAATCCACACAGGAGATATCTCTGTTTCGAGGGGATTGGGTCCTCCGACGTATTCCATATCTATGACCGGTAATGTCCACAGCTGTGCTGCTTCGGAAAATCTTTGGCGTCTGCGTCCTGCGTCGATGACGTCGATGCGCCATCCCCGAGGACCACCTCCGACGGCCGACGTCACCCGATGTGATAAGTAGGACGCACGACGCCCATAGCCTCAGTTCTGTTTTTTCCGCGAACGTGTTCGCTTCGTGAATCTCGGTACGCCTCGACTCGTTGGAGTTTGCTGTTTTCTATTCTCGGTTCGTTGAACCTGTTCGGTTTGTTGTGAAGACCTGTTCGTGGCGATGTCTTTCTCGTCTTCAACCCCGCGTCCGGGCTTCAAGAACTGCGGGGACTGTGGGTCCAAGATGTCGGTCACAGACTTGCACGACGCCTGCCTCTGGTGCCTCAGGGAGGCCCACGATACGGACGACTGTGTCGACTGCCAGTCGCTCACTGCAAAGGCCTTGCGGGAACGCAAGAAGAAGCTGTCGGTAGGCCGGGTGTCTAAGCCCCGGAAGTCGAGGTCCACGGGGCTTTCGACGGATGACTCGAGGGGCGACTCTCCGCATCATCGTCGGAAGTCCGGTGGGTCTCCTTCCAGGAGTCGGTCTCGCCACTCCTCCGCCTCTTCAAGGTATTCCAGGAAGCGCCGGCATAGGTCACCTTCCCCGTCCTCTTCCGAGGACTCCGCCTTTCGGCGGGTCGCTTATCCCTCCATGCAAGCGACACCGGAGGAATGGGCTTCCTTCGGGAAGCAGATGCTAGCGATTCTGGAATCGCAAGGCACCGGTCCGTCCGCGCCTCCGAGTGGGGTCAGTCGGCACCGGTCGAGAGACACCGCTCGTACGCCTTCGTGCCAGGTCCCAGTTCTCGACGCGCTCGAGACCGTGTGATCCTGTGCCGTCTTCGAAGAAGACGTCGACGCCTGTGGCGCCGAGGTCGTCGACTATTTCTCTCGAGGCTCTGCCTCCGAGGGGGTCGTCGACGCCTAGGTTGTCGAGAGACCCGCTCCGGCTTCGAGGACTGTGTCAACGCCGCCGATGCTGGCGGCGCTGCAGCTGACGCCGATTCGCTCAACGTCGACGCCTTTTCTGTCGATGCCGACTCGTTCGGTGCCCTCGACGCCTTTTCTGTCGCCGCCGATTCGTTCGACGTCTTTCGAGGCGGTGGTGTTGGAGGGGCCCCGTGGCACGGGGTTTGCCCCTAGAAAGGCTATGGCTAAGTTCCGGCACTGCTTTGGTCCACAGAGGTCTTCCTCTCCCCGCCTGGAGTACATTTCAGAGGGTGATGAAGGCTCTGATGGCAGCCTGGTTCCGGTTACGGTTCCAGCTAACCTTATCTCGGGCCATAGCCAGTTTGATGACCTGAGGCAGTCGCTGCATGATGCCAGTGGACTGGACACCTCTCCGGAGGTGGAGTTTTGTCGGCCGGAGCCTGGCACTCATGCCGATTCTTGATATCGGCGCCTTATGTCTCGGGTTACCGAGTACTTGGGTTGGTCAGCTCCCCCAGGGGAGTTCGTTCAGGATGATCTCATGGGCATCCTTGATCTCGGTCCACCCACTGACCCGGTTTTGCCTTTTCATATGGCTCTGCAGAGAAGGGTAGTGGCGGCGGCTTGGACTGCTCCGGAGAGTCTCCCGGCAGTGGGCAAGTCTTTGTCGTGAAAATACCGTCCAGCCAGTAGCGACCCCTGCTACTTGTCTAGGCACCCCACCCCGGAGAGTTTGGTGGTGCAGGCGGCTACAGCCCCGGCAAAGCAGGCGTCGTATCCTACCATCCCTCCGGATAGGGACGACAAACGTTTTGACGGCTGGGCGAAGAAAGTGTTTTCTTCGGGGGTATGGCGCTTCAGGCAGCCAACTCCATATGTGCTTTGTCTCGTTTCACACACACTCTGTGGAACTGTGTTGCATTAGCGGCTGATCATATTCCCGAAGGGGACGAACGGGATGGTTTCCTTGCTATGGTTCAGGATGTCAACTATGCTATGTGTGAGGCCGTTCAGTCGGGTTTGGACTTGGCGGATTGTGTCAGCCGGTCCATGGCGGCAAGCACCGTAATGCGCAGGTTTGCGTGGTTGCGGAAATCTCTGTGCCGTTGGAGAAAGTTCTGCGACTGGTGCAGAGTTCAGAATGTGGATTCTTTTGAATGTGACATGCCCATTGTTCTGTCTTTTTTGCTTTCTTTGGCCCACAGGGGCTTGCAAGTGGGGACCATTAAAGGTTACCTGGCGGCGCTTTCCATATTTAAGCGCTCGTCTGAAGAGTGTTCCTATTTTAAGATTCCTTTAATTTCGCAGTTTTTGAAAGGGCTCACTATTGTGTTCCCTCCGTCACCTTTTTTGGTGCCAGGTTGGGATTTGAACCTTGTTCTTAAGTTTCTTATGGGTGCTCGGTTTGAGCCTTTACATTCTTGCCCTTTGAGGCTGTTGACTCTGAAAACTGTGTTTTTGGTTGCGGTTACTTCAGCTCGCAGAGTGAGTGAGTTACAGGCACTTTCAGTTAAGCCACCCTTCACTGTGTTCCATAAGGACAGGGTTGTCCTTAGAGTTCGTCCTTCTTTTCTTCCAAAGGTGGTTTCGGAATTTCATTTGAGCCAGGAGGTTGTTCTTCCGGCGTTCTATCCTCCTCCACATCCTGGTAAGGAAGAGGAGAGGCTTCATAGGCTTGATCCTCGGAGAGCGTTGAGCTTTTATATTTCACGCATGTCCTGGGTCAGAGTGGACGATCAACTTTTCATTGGTTACGCTGGAAAGCGTTTGGGACAACCTGTGACGAAACAGACTTTGTCTCGTTGGATTATTTTAGCTATCTCCAAGTGTTACCGCTTGGCGGGTAAGGACCCTCCGGCTGGCTTGCGGGCCCATTCTACCAGAGGAGTGGCTGCGTCTACTGCCCTGCAGAGGGGAGTTCCTATTCGTCACATCTGTGATGCAGCCATCTGGGCTTCAGTACATACTTTTGTACGTCACTATTCCCTTGATTCCATCAGAGGGCAAGATCTGGCCTTTGGCAAGGCAGTTCTCTATTCCGCAATTTGATTGGGCATGCTAAATTTGTATTCTAAATTCTTTCTCACCTCCTTGCTTGGTACTGCTTTGGGAGTCTGTCTAGATATGGAATACGTCGGAGGACCCAATCCCCTCGAAGAACAAGTTACTTTCTTACCTGGTAACGTTCTTTCGATGGGATGGTCCGACGACGTATTCCATATCGCTCCCACCCTGCCTTCCCCGCTGCAGAATTTCTTTTGCGATTGCAGCTTGCGTTCTGCAAGGCCTTGTGTATCTGACTGGCAGAAAACTGGTGGCACACGTTCTGGGGAAAAAACTATAACTGAGGCTATGGGCGTCGTGCGTCCTACTTATCACATCGGGTGACGTTGGCCGTCGGAGGTCGTCCTCGGGGACGGCGCATCGACGTCATCGACGCAGGACGCAGACGCCAAAGATTTTCCGAAGCAGCACAGCTGTGGACATTACCTGTCATAGATATGGAATACGTCGTCGGACCATCCCATCGAAAGAACGTTACCAGGCAAGAAAGTAACTTGTTCTTCTCTTTGGGAGAGGAGCACTTCCAGTTTCGAGTGCTTCCTTTTGGCCTCAGCTCGGCGCCGCGTGTCTTCACGAAGATGATGTCGGTGATTGCGGCCTATCTTCGTCTGCAGGGTATCCATGTGTATCCGTATTTGGACGACTGGCTCTTACACAGCGCTTGTCCGTTGAAAGCAGCGGGCAATCTTCAGTCTCTCCTTCTGCTCCTGTTCCATCTTGGGCTGTCGGTGAACTGGCAGAAATCTTCCATGACGGTCTTGCAGGACTTGATTTTCCTGGGTTTTCGCTGGAACACGATCGACTGCAGAGTGTACCTGACCGGGGACAGGATGGCAGATCTGTCAGCCACATGTCAGATGTTTGCGCAGTCGGAGAGCATGTCGGCCTGGTGGTTCCAGAGGCTTCTGGGCCTCATGACCTCGTGCGTGTTGGCTCTTCCTCTTGCTTGTCTCAAGATGAGGCGGACCCAGATGGCTCTTCGGGGTTCTTGGCATCAGGCTGTGGACCCGGATTCCAAGCTGATGATGGTTCCGGCTTCCATGAGAGTGGACCTGGAATGGTGGTCATCTAACAGCAACCTGTCGGTGGGTGCGGGGTTTCAGGACCCAGCCCCTGCGGTGACGATCACGACGGACTCCTCCCTCCTGGGGTGGGGTCCGACGTTGGATCCTCTTCAGGTCTCGGATCTCTGGTCGCCTCAGGACAAGCTCCTCCACATAAATCATTTAGAGCTTCTGGCGATCTTCCTAGTGCTCAGGGCGTTCAGACCGATCATAGCCAACAAGGTGGTCCGCATACGCATGGACAATGTGGTGTCAATATATTACATCAACAAGCAAGGGGGAACCAAGTCCCCCCTCTCGTGGACCTGTCCATCCAGATTTGAGAGTGGGCTGTGCTTCATGGTGTTTGGTTGCTTGCAGTGCACATCCCGGGCCAGCTGAATGTCACAGCGGATGCCTTCAGCCGGCTGACAGTGGTCAGCTACGAGTGGGAGTTAAAGGCGGAGGTCCTCTCATGGATTTTCTTGAGTTGGGGCACACCGGAGGTAGACCTCTTCGCTATGGCGGTAAACAAGAAGCTTCCTCAGTATGCCTCCAGAGGGGGGATGGGAGCTTCCTCTCTGGGGGATGCTCTCGAGATTCCATGGCAGAACATGAGAGCTTACGCCTTCCCGCCTCTGCCTCTAGTCCATCGAGCAATTTGGAAGCTGAAGAACTCTGTGAACTGTTCCCTTCTACTCATAGCCCCGTGGTGGCCGGCCTGGTTTTGGTTCTCAGAACTTCAACACCTGTCGGTGTATCCACTGATCAGGTTACCAGTGACCCCCAATCTTCATCAGGGGGAACAGCAGATGTGGCACCTCTCCCCACAATCGCTCAGCTTGGCGACATGGTGCCTGAGTTCAAGTCTTTAGAACATCTTAACTTGTCTGCGGATAACATGTGTATTATCCAGGCAGCCAGGAAATCCTCGACTAGATCCCAATACAGAAGTAAATGGCTCAGGTTCTGTCATTGGAAAAACAGTTGGACCCAAGGGGGTCTACGATTGACACGGTGCTGTCTTTCGTATCCTTCCTAGCAGAGTAGGGTGTTCACGTTCTGTCATGCAGAACTTACCTTTCAGCGGTCTCCGCTTATCTATCTACGGACCAATGTGCTTACTCTCTGTGTAATCCAGTGATTAAGAGGCATTTTGCAGGCTTGACACGCCTCTACCCTCCAATTCATAGTCCGCACCCGCCGTGGGATCTAAATGTAGTCCTGACACCGTTGTGCCATAAGCCTTTTGAACCAATGGCCATGCTGGACCTCAAGTACCTATCCTGGAAAGTGTCCTTTTTGGTCGCCGTTACGTCAGCAAGGCGGGTGAGTGAGCTCCAGGCCTTGTCGGTGGAGCATCCCTTTTTGGTCTTTCACAAGGATAAGGTAGTCCTACCTCAGAGGCAGAAAGGGTTCTGCGTTGTCTCGATACCAGAAGGGCTCTAAAGTTCTATCTGGACAGCACTTCCGAGCTTAGGAGTTCTTCTCAACTGTTTGTGACTTTTGGTAACCCTCAGGGTAAGCAGGCGTCTAAGGCGACTATTTCTCGGTGGATCGCCGCCTGCATTACGGAGTCTTTCACCGTCCAAGGGCTGAAACCTCATAAGGGTATTCATGCACACCTGGTGCGGGGCAAGGCAGCCGCGGTTGCTTTTCAGAAATATGTCCCCTGGGAGTCCATCGCTAGGGCAGCGACTTGGGCCTCCCCATCTGCTTTTTGTAAGCATTATTGTCTTGACATGAGCTCAAGAGCTGATGCCCAGTTTGGTCAGGCTGTGCTGAAGAACCTTTTTCAGTAAGGGGTATTTCCATCCACCGGTAGTTCCTGTTAAGAGTGCTTGGGAATCTCCCATAAGTATGGAGGAAAGGGGACGGGACATAGGAGTATACCCAGGCTACTCATTGTAGTGACCACCTTACTCCTAGTCCATAGTCCCCTTTCCTCCATACGCCCGCCCGCCGTCCCCTCTAATAAGGTTCCTCTGTTATTGCTAATAGGTCTCTGACCTGGCGATAGAAAAGGACTGATGGGCGATGCGTGGGGCGGAGCCAAGGTGGGCGGGGTTACGGCCGCGTGCCGGGCCCGGCGCAAGAAAGAGAGGAAGGACACATTTTTTAAAGTTTTTGGATGCTTTTTACAATGTGCTCTGGTCCCGTCCCACAGGACGGAGAGATGTCCCCATAAGTATGGAGGAAAGGGGACTATGGACTAGGAGTAAGGTGGTCACTACAGTGAGTAAATTGGTTAAATCATACTATATTTTGTTTGTTTTTTGTGCTCCAACTGTATTTGTTGAGTGGGCCCTTACAGACAGGAACTGCCAGAGCTACACAGAGGATACTACTAATATTTCAATCAATTCATGACCTATCTATTCCCTGGCTGTTTAACAGTCACATTCTGCTCCCCAGACCGGAGCCTTGGCTTCAGTGCCTACTTGCTCGGAGTTCCCCAGGCCTCTGTTGATGCCTTGTGTACTCTTCTTTACTCTCCTTGCCCCTCTCAGCTTGAACTCTCTCTTCCTTATATAAAATATAATGTGGCTAATCTGGCCTTCCAATCTGCCGTTGAGATTAATCTCCTCTCCCTGGAAGGGGAATCTATCCTAACCTAGCACATTATTGCCTCTCCCCTACACACAAAGTAATTTACCTCAGATGGTCATTTTTCGAAAGTCTTGGACTGATTGAATTCAAGTCCTATTTTACAAGAAGGGGCATGATCACAGCCAAGTCCAACCACTGTAGTATTCTTCTTGATGCAAACTGCAGATTTATTCCAGTTGTAATCCTAGCTGCAATTGACAACTAGACAGCTGAGAATTCCATAGTTCAATAAAGTAAAATTAGGCTTTCGGGCTGGCTTGTTGACAATGGATAATTGTTTGTATTCTCGTGCACTTAATAAACTCTTATTATCCAAATGAGCCCTCTGACATACTTGGCCTCATTACGAGTAGCCTGGTAAAAACGGGTTCATTACCGCCATGCCGGTAAGAGCGGGTCAGTGCTCGTATGAACCCGCCAATAGCGGGTGATTACGAGTTCGCAAGCACGCACGAACCCCCATGCCGGTAATGGCAATACCGGCATGCTGCTAAAGGCCCTCCAACCCCCCAATAGTGGCATCGCGGGACCCGCCGATACTGGCACCGCCTCACAGCAACCCCTAAATACCGGCACAGTAATACCACCATGCTAATACCGGGTTCGCAAAACCGGACCCAGAAATAACGTCATCGCGCAGGAACTGGAAATGGGCCGGCGGCCAACTTTAAAAACACAATCCATTGCCATCCTCCCTAACCACCAGTCTTTTCGTGTCGTGCTGTGTCAGAAAACCCTGAGGATGTTCAAGCCACCCGGAAGACGACCCCCCGGCAGCGGAAACATCGTTTCTCTGACGCTGAGCTCAACATGCTGGCGGACCCTCTGGCTGCACATGCAGACATAATCAAGTCAAATGACATGAAGCATGCTGCCCAGATGAAGAAAAAGCAAATCTGGCAGGAGGTTGCCCAGAGGGTGTCGGCCGTGGGGACCACCCCACATACAATGCAGGACTGCCGCAAGAGGTGGGACGACCTCCGCTTGAGGGTGAGGAAAATCCTGGCAGCCAACAGGAGGGCGGCCATGGCGACAGGCGCGGGGCCACACTCACCAGCAAAGCTGATGCCCTGGGAGGAGACTGCCAGCTCATTCATTGATCCCGAGTCAATAGAGGGATTTGGAGAGATGGAGATGGTCGCCGCATCATCCCCAGAAGGAGGTGAGTGACCCTGCACATCCCTGTAGGGGAAACCATGACGTAGCACAAGTGACGTGGAAGTGAGACTAGGCAAGCCAATGCATGTCCCAGACCCACATCAACATATCCAGTCAAGAATGCGTGCCACACACAAATGCATGCCGAGTGCCAATACCAACACACTGGCAACCTAACACGACCGTGCCCATGTAACCCAACACACAGACCCCATATCAATGGCATGCCACCTGCCATGCATTGATAGCCTACATGCCCCCTCAGAACACCAATTGCCACACCCCTGTAATAAATGAATGCATGAATGTATGAATATATCACTGCACAGTATTATGTCGCTTGCATGTGACACCATCACTGATGACCTGCATCTCTTCTAACTCCCAGACAATGATGTGGAAGATGCCAGTCTGGAGAGGGGCGCAAGGGCATCAACATCACGCCATGGGACAAGGGCCACCACCACCACCCCCCAGCCAGAGAAACAGACCAGACCAACAGGCAGTGTGCCAGACCGGGTTGAAACCCAGCAAAAACACCTGCTGCCAGTGTGGGCCACACACATCAAGACCAGCAGCAGCCACCCACAACAGTGGGAGGGGTTTCAGTTCCTGCACCACCAACCACCGCGGACGTTGTGGATGCAAATGTGCCGAGGGTGTCAGTTGTGCCCACTACACCCACCCCAAGTCCCCTGACCACCACCCCACCACATATGGAGGCCAACAGCAGTGACGATCCCTGCCTCCACGACTCCGACCTCAGAGATTCCGACATGTGCTTCTTCGAGGAGGACAGCACCCTGGATGTGGGCCCCATGCATGCACCATCCACCACCACGGCTACCACCACTCCAGCCACCAGCACTCCAGCTACCACCAACACCTTTGAGGCTCGCCTTTCGAGGGTGGAGGCACGACAGGAGTCAGTGCTTGATCTCATGCGGCAGTATATTGCCGATGGGGAGGACACTAGGAGGGCCATTGCTACTTCCATTGGGGAGACCACAGCGGCCATCGCTGAGAACACTGCTGCCATTAACGCATCTGCAATCCTCATGAGGGACTGTCTGGGGGCAGTAACGTCCATCCTGCTCCATATGCAGCGGCCAAGCCTTGGAGCAGACGTGGAACCTACCTCTGACACATCCTCCTACAACACATGCAACCTATGCCCCCACAAGCCTTGTGCGGATGACCCGGAGGAGTGCACTGCAATCGGAGATGCCACCCCCGGATAACAAAAAGGCTAAGAAGTAGAGTGGCCAGACAATGGGAGTGGGACATATGGATGTTGGTGAAGGGAACAATCATTTGAGTACATTTTGGGACATTTGGGGTTTGTAGGGTGGGTTAGGGAGTTCAATGGGGGTTATTGGGGTTTGTAGGGTGGGTTAGGGAGTTCACTGGGGATTGGGGTGGGGGGGAGTGTTCACATTGTTGCCTGTTTGAAAAATACACCCATTGTGTGCCAAAAATTCAATGGCTGGACATTCTTCATTTTGTGAATGTTCATTTAATGTGTGATAGTGTTCAGTGGCCAACTCCCAACAATACAAGTGTGCATGTCCACATGGAGCCAGTGTGTCACTGACACATGTCTATCATAGTCCCTGTGTTTCAGAAGTATTTGCGAATTAGTGCTTGGCGTACAGCATGGCCATCCCGTGCATCACGTACTGGCAGGGGGGCTACTTCACCTGCGTCTCCATCCTCATCATCTTCACCCCGGCCATGCATGTCAATGTCAGGTGGCAGTGGTACATTTCTCCAGACGCACATGTTGTGCAGCATAACACAGGCCATGGTGATCTTTGCCACCTTCTCAGGCCTATATAGGAGTGCCCCACCAGACCTGCTGAGTCAGCGGAACCACGCCTTCAACAGGCCAAAGGTCTGCTCAATCACAACACGGGTACGGGTGTGCACACAATTGTACTCCTCTTCATGGCTGTTCTGCGGGTTCCGCACAGGGGTAAATAGCCACGCCCTCAAGGGATATCCTCCATCACCTGCAAGCAGATACAAATAGGTGTGTGTCACTCTGAACTGCCACCTTCAGGGAGCACAGTCATGGCGGCAGCAATTTGGTGTGGGCATGCACATGTCCCTGTACGCATGCAAAAATGTCACCTAGATGCAATCTATACTGTCATGAGGTGTGGTAGTCTGGATGGGGTTCAATAGATGATGCAGGGTGTAATCATGCATGCTGAGGCAAATGTGCTGTGGTAGTGCAACAATGTTTAGCCTCCTTTTCATGCTGTTCATTCTTCACTATACATGGTCACACTGACCACATTGCCACAGTTGCCATCCTGTTTATTCATGCATTGCTTGCCATCACCATGGTGGCCTGGTTGGGCCTCTTACTTGTCATAGATATTCATAATTTGTGAAATGTGGCCCAGTGATGTCATGTTCAGTTTGGCCGGTTCAGGTCAGGAGTGTTTAGCTCTGCATGCATTCTCCAATCACCTGCAATTGCCACCCAGGTGGAGTATGCCCCCCCTTTCCCACCCAGGTGGAGTATGCCCCCCCCTTTCCCACCCAGGTGGAGTATGCCCCCCCTTCCCACCTAGGTGGAGTATGCCCCCCTTTCCTACCCAGGTGGAGTATGCCCCCCCCTTATGCATCCCTACACATCAGTACCCCAAAGCACTGCCATGGGACAGTTGTGCAACTCACCAAGCAGCCAGGCACTGTTAGGCAGAAACCTGTGCAGTTCCCTTAGGGACCACTGCAAAAGATTTAGGACTACAGGTGGTTGGCAGTAAACCCAATTGGTAGCAGTCTGTACCACCCAGATTTACCTGGTAGCTGTGGTTGAGCAGTCAGACTTCTCTCAAGATGAGTTAGGCAGTATATAGAGTATACACAATAGGTACACAGATACAGTAGCACAAGCAAACACTGACCAGAGCTTTGGTGTAAATGTATATAATTATTTATTTAAAGACACACTTGTAAATTACATTAGCACACAAAGAGGTAAGTAATTTCAACACACAGTCACTATTATATATATACAACCCTAATTACTTATTAGACCAGTCTTAATGAGAAACACCACTTATTTTCAGACAGAGGTGAGCGCTTACCATAAGATGGCACTCTAATAAGTTATAGAAAAAGGGAGGGAAAAGGCAAAGCTATGAAAGCACGCACATTTCAATACTTTTCACAGAACCACAGTGAGGCAGGTTAGGCAAAGTCTACTGGAGAGCAAGGAAGTTCAAATGCCAGGCCCACTCTTAGAGAGAGCAAGCGAAATGTGTCCAGGATCACACAGTGGTGTTATGCCCAAAGAGTCTTTGTAGATAGTTCATAAAAGATTGAGATCAAGTCAGGAAAAGTTCATTAACGGGCCCCAGGCTAACGCAGGTTAGAAAGCGAGGATATACTGTCACCCCAAACGATCTGTCGCAAGGGAAGCCAGGCGGGACACAGTACCTGAAAATGGGAAGAACGCTCCAGCGGGGGCAGATGTTCCTGGCAGCGGGTGCAAGTCGGTGTTTCGTCCAGAGGAAGAGGAGGTCTCAACGTGGAGGAAAGCTGGAGGTCGTTTCACTGCCAGGGAAGAAACCAGCCGCGGAGTTTCCCGGTTACAAGGTACTACCCTTTTCTTCGCGCTAGTGGTAAACCATGGTATTTCGGTTGCCAGGGTGCTTGGCACGGGCAAGGCGGCCACGAGATGGTCCAGGAAGGCGAACAAACGGGCAAACTGGTTATCCCCACCAGTCAAAGGAAGAAGACTCTCTGGGCTGGAGATCTCTGTCGTCGGGAAAAGTGGTGAGACGGTTCAGCAGGGCTCCACTGGTGGTGTCGTCATTGGAGGTCGGCTCGGCTTCTCCCTCCTCTGATTCTTTAGGTCCTGTGGCGACTTCTGAAGTTCCAGTCCCCAAAGCCCTGCTTTTGTGCAGAAAACCCCCATTCATTCAGCCTAGCTGTCACTCAAACATGCTAAATGGTGAGCCGGGCGGCTCACCACTTGGGCCAATCACACAAGAGTGCGACCGAGGCAACTCAGTCCAGGGTGCCTAAACCCCCTCCCACACCCCCTGTGGTACCCAGACAGAGTGGCACCACTTTTGGAGGCTTCTGTGGAGAAGCCTGCCAAAAAGTGGAATAAAGGGCTCGACTTGGGTGGGAGTCACAGAAGCGAACACAAACGCCATTTTGGAACCAAGTTTCGGCAAAAAATACCAACTGGTGAATTTATATTAATTTAATAAGCCGGTGGTATGTTCGAGGCTATTTTAAAAAGTGGTAGCCTCGAACAATGGGAAAATCCCATAGGAATATATTTGCGGTCGAATCTAAAAAGTAGTATCCACTGCCACCAGCCAAAACTCGGTCGGGGGGGGAATGGACAGTGCCCCCTCGAACAGACCCTGGGGCAATCGAATTGCCCCGACCAGTATGTCCACAATATGATGGTTTGTACTGGTTCTGTTCACAATTAAGACTAGTAAAGCTAGTCCCAGGGTATGGAGTCTATGTTTGGGGGTCGCTACGACACCCCTGGGTTACGGCACAGAAGGTGCTGTGTAACCCACATACCAAAAACACATGAAGCCCTATGGGGTAAAAAACCCCATAGCCCATAAAACACATACAAAGTCAAAGGAACACCTCAGATCATGTCTAAGATTGGGAGGAAAAGAGTCTCACTCTTAGCAGGAGAAAAAAATAAACCCCAAAAATCCAGCAAAGCTGCTGGGGGACTCACTAGATTTGGGAAATTAGCCTTTACAGAGAATTCTCCCCAACAAGGCATGTGGTCCAGCATGTCGCTCCATGTGACGGGGTAGCTTGAAGTTGCGCAGTACCATGGCATCCTGCGTTGATCGGGGAAATCGGGCGCAGCAATGTGTGATGATCTAACTGGAGTCGCATCCCATTTGCACATTGATGGAGTGGTATTGCTTGCAATTGCGGTACACCGCCTCTATGGCATGGGGGACTACCAATTCCACATGGGTGCAGTCGAGGGCACCAACACAATTGGGCATGCCTGGCAGTGCATGGAAGCCTACTTTGGTGTCGGCTATCTCCTGGGCAGTCCGTGGTAGGGATATGTGGCTGCTTGCATGCTTCAGGAGGGCATCCAGCACTTGGTTCAACATGCGTGAAAATAGTGGCTGTGAAATGCCATGCAGCTGGCCCACTGTGTGTTGGTAGGTGCCTGTGGTTAGGAAGTGGAGCACAGACACCACCTTTTGTAGCGGGGGGATGGCAGTGCGTATTACTATGAGGCTGGCAATGTCGTTCTGTATCATGTCCACTATGGTGGTGATGGTGTCACAGTCCAACCGGTACAGGGTGTGGATCTGCTCAGGGGTTAGGTTAAATGGGCTGGGTCTGGTGCGAAGAATTGGTGGTTGCTTATGAGGCACTGCTGGCTGCGCTGGTAGTAATTGCTGGGCCTGTCTCTCCCACCTTCCACTCCTGCGTCTCCTCTGTGCTACCTGTTGTTGTTGCTGCTGTAGTAGTTGTTGTAGCAGTATGGGCATGTCCTCCAGCGCCATGATTGCAACAGCTAGTGCTAGCATTTTGGTGTTGGAAGGGGTGTGGTGTGTGGGTGTACTCACTTTATACTGGCCCAGCCTCCATTGACTCCACCTGTGGGGATTGTGTGCACCTGTGGCAGTTGCCTGTATCCTGATTGCTGTTTGCGGGTGGTCCGCGATGCCTGTATGGGCGGCATCTTGCAGCCTGTGGATACCGGCTTCGTGATGCCGGTATTTGCATATCCGCGTGGGTTGGGATTACCTCCTATTACTGGCATGCCAGTATTTGCTCCCCGGAGGGGCGCGTGTACGCGGCCATGCCGCTATTAGTTGCACCATTATTTAGGGTGCCGCTAATAGCGGGTTGACGGGTCGTGATACACCGGAGCTGTAAGCGATGCCGGTAATCCATTACCGGCATTGTTTTTCTCTTACCGGTAACCTCGTAATGAGGCCCACTGCCTCCTAAAGGCTGCTAAAAACCAAGGCTAAAACAAAACTTTGGACAAACAAAATCCTAGTGCAACAAAGGAGAACACAGAGCTGTTGTGTATCACTAATGTTGGTCTTAAAAGCTGCAAGAGACCCAGTAAATCCAGATGTTACTAGAACTTCCAAAATGTATCGGTTTTATGGAATGATATTTATGATGATAGTCCTCAACTTGACAGCCACATTATTATGAATCCTCAGGAAAGGAGGTTGTTTGCACTAGCTCACAACAAAACAATGATGCATGGAAAAAATATGAAGTCTTGGAGGCTGAAGCAGGAAAGTTTGTCTATTCAATGGGAAGTTTAAAGATCACTTGGAAAACATTATGCTGCTCTGTATAAACTACAATCTGAGGAGAAGATAGTTGCCAAGGCTGAGTCTACAAGACATCGGGTTCACGAGAACAGCAACCATCTTCTGATTCTGTGATTTCCCCCTCTTCCCCCCCCAGTCACACAAGATGCAAGAAAATTCCTGCTTGCATCCTTGAAAAGATTAAAGCTAAGTAATCATGTATTTTGGCAACATTTGACGGAGCAGAGTGGTTGGAAATCAAAGAAACCTCTTGTTTACAAACCTCACTAAGAGAAGATCGTAGATCTTTTATGAGTCCCAGAAAAGAAAAGAAAACTCCCAAACAATCTGACATAGAAAGGGGCATGTTTCGGCACTATAACCACTCTTTATTAAGCATTAGTGATTGGGGATGGCGGGGCGTGATGCTAGCCATTAGGTGCCCAGGAGCCAGTCTTAACGGTCCTAAGCTCAGCAAGAGCCAGTCAGATAGCACAGTGAGTAGAGGACTTGCTTTGACATCCGTGCAGAGCCTACTGACGCAGGTCCGAATCATGGCAAAGCCAAACTCAGCCTTTCATTCTTCCGGAATCGATAAATGGGCACCACACACTCTGGGTAATAAAAAGCAGTGCTCAGATGCCAGAGGGTTTGTAACGCTATATAAATGCAACATTATTATTATTATTGGCTATTCAGGAGAGGCCTAGGGCTATCTAATGGCTGTCATTGTCTGTTCCCCCTGTGGGTGCCATGGCTTTTAGAACTCTTGATGGTTAGGCCCAAGAAATGAAGGAGATAGTTTTGCCTGGTTCCTGCAGCATTCAAAACCGGTAGAGAAATGCAGACAATGGGACTGCAAGAAAATGGCGGCCGAAGTGCTGAGGCAGGCACAGTGTCACTGCAGGGTATAATGGCCCAGCGACTTGGATGGTTGGGACTTGTAGGATGGATGCAGCCTGCTTTGTTTCAGAGGTGTGGTCGGAAAGTCTGGACATCTACGATGAGGATGAAGGAGACTCCTCCCCCTCTGTGTACACGGACTAGCTTCAAGTATCAAGTGCTGAAAATATTGATTACATCAGGAGCCACCACTGACCCGACCCCCTCCTTACTTCCATGAATGTTGCATCGTCTGCAAAGTTTCATAATACAGTAGTGAACAAGGTCATCCAGGGGAAAGGAATGAGGCAAATTAATAATTATGTATGTGACGGTGCTTCTTCTGGGAATATGTAGCAAAACAAAAAATGAGACAGATCCTTAAATATACGCCTCACTCATTACTTTCCCTACCTCTCCACTATGTTATCCTTTAGGTTTACCTGAAATCTGCAAAAAGCAAGGAGATGAGCGAAGGTGAAAAGATAAACCAAAGCCAAAGGATTTCAAGAGTGAATGATTTCTTGCACCAGTTTATTTTCTCAGGTCTTGTGTAGAGAAATCCTTTTGAAAAATGCCTTTTGAATAATGTCTTCCAGTAATAGCACCTTTACCCAATTTTGCACCACAGGGAAAGTAGTCTTGACTATAACTGCTCATCAGGATACTACTAACTTAACCCTAATATCAAGGCTGCTACTAGCCCCAGCTTTCCCTAACACTAGGTATCTAAATCTTTTCTAAAAATAGTCCTAAGAATTAATTTCTTACAGGAATTATGATTCTGTACCTGAGCCTCTTGGAGAGTACTTTCTTCAACCTTTTCTGCAGGCTCTTCTTTCTTTTAGCTATATCAGCAGTTCAGAGTTATATTTGTTTACTTTTATAACTGTTATCTAAAAAGGTCCACACTACCTTGATAGTTCACATTTGGGGTTTATATGCTGGGGCCTTTTAATACTGAAAACATTCTCTTTCCAGTGTTCATCATTGTATTTCAAAAATTGTGAATGTGCTCGTAGGCTGCCTACACATACTTTGTGAGGCTCTAGTGAAAACGCTACTCCCAGGGGCTGCACATTCATTCTAGGTGGGAAGGCTCCTGTGGTTACAAGCGCTATGGTAACTGTCCCCAGAGAGGTATCCCCGTTGTTGGAGGGAGCAGCTGCTACCTGTAGTGTCTACGTCATGCAAGGGCAGAGAGACCCATGAATGTTCAATTAGGCCCTTCTCACAACACTGGGAATGTAACGGAAACTGTTTTATAGATGTAAAAAAAAGAAAGCCTCCACCCTCCTCACCAGTAACATTGGAAACCTGGAAGAAGGTGTTGGATCCTCTGCTGCAGAAAGGTCTGTAAACTGCCTAAACCTGAGGAACCACACTGAAGAGGTGTTGACAGGAGGAACTCTACAAGTGAAAGTCTGTTTACAATGTTTTAAAGAGTCCAAACTTCTGAGAATCTAAGCTGCCACACATTGGGTCTCATGACCTCCACCATCTTGGGATGAGCAATGGCCCTGTTCCTACAACTTCTGTCAAGGAACTAAAGTATGAAACTCTCTCACTACAATCGCTCCAAACAGTTGTCCAGACCAGCACCTCAGTCTAGAGTGATTGCTCTATTTAATATCGATGCCTAGTCACTCACGATCAATACCACTTGAGGTTTCTTCCTCTCCCCACCTTCCTGAGACTCACTCCAGATTTTACCACACCCGCCCTGCAAGGGTGGTACAAAGTGATATAACGACCCTCTAATTTCTTGGTGTGCAAATGGTTGCGATCAACAAAAGAGGTGGCAATAGGGAAAGGATCCTGACAGCTGGAGGCACATATTGTGTTTTTGGATGCTGTGTCTCCATCTGTTTCATAATGACTCAAATATTTTCTGGATAGATTCTGTGTAATAGAATATAGCAGTAGATTAATATGATTTGCTCTTTGATCAAATGAGAAAGAGGTAAATGAGAGAATGTCTTTATACCCCTGGCATCAGTTTTAATATGAGTAATGTGAATATAGGATTTGATTAATTCATGTGTATAGAAAACCCCTTTTTATAGATCAACATTGCTCTTCGGTTGATGCAATTATTATTTATACTTTATCTTCTCCTTATAGTGTACTACTTGGTTATTCTAAATGTTTTTTGTATATTAGATGGATGAACGTCCTGTGTGTTGTATTTTAAGATATGGGTTTGAAAATTTGTAGTATTTGTCTGTAACGCCCAAACCCATAGGTATCAGTGTTTGTACCAGGCAAAGAAGAAGAGAAAAGCAGGCAAAGGGACAAAGTTCAGTGGCGCTAGGCCAGCGAGGTGGCAGGACGCTGGGAGTTTTGCTCTGGATGAAATGCCAAAGAACTGCCCAGCAAGCAAAGTTAGTCATATTTATCCAAAAGCCATGTTTTTTTTTTATAGATTTCTTGAATGATGCATAGAAAGGGTTAATATAGGTTTATAAGATCTATGTTTAGTAAGCTATGGATGAGTGCTCTTCATGTGATGGTTCTGCGAGTTGTGCCAATCTCCTGGATTTATTCATTTTGAAAGGCGTTATCCCCTAATCATTGTGATGAAGTATTAATTAATGCTTATAAACACACTTTAAATTAGTGGTAAGTGGATAATTGATCCAGCTTCAAAATATGATTACTCTTAGGTGAGATTATTTAAAGCTGTATGTGGATCTGGAGGCAACACCACATTTAAAGATGAACTATGCTTGGAACATACTGGATATGTGACTATCACAGGATGTGCCTAAGGTTTTAATTGATGAATGACACCCTTGACAAATCCCAGTTTGGACGAAAAACATTAGGTGTGTTGTCTCCCCCATGACTGGTGGATATATGATGTAGTGGCAAAAATGTTGATGTTGTTGTTTCTCTTCAATTGTGCATCACAATACAATGACTGCTTGGTTTTATGGATGGTCATTGATTGGAAGATTTTTTTCTAGCTTGGAGGGAAGAATTATTTTTTTTTCAGAAAGCTTGTTCTTGAAGATGTGAACTATCACATTTGGTGGTTAAGCAGTTTTTGGCCTCTCAGCGTTCAGTTTCAAGAATGGAAAACATGCTCTTGGGCAGTCTGCAGTGTTGCTTGGGAGAAGTGGAAGCACCATCTGTTTTTCAAAACTGCTTAGTGTGGTGTTTGTGAAAATTGTATTCCCACTTTGAAGGCAAGGAAAGGCCACAAAATATGTCAGAAACCGACAAAACCTCAGGGACAGCATATTACTCCTGACCGGCAGATAGCTCAATGGCTAGTCTTGGAAATAAAACAATACCGATCAGCACAAGCTCAAAACCCGGTCCTGCGATTAGAGGTTGGAATCCGGCATGCAGAATGATAATTGTTTTCACTCCTCAGATTGCCAGTTGGGAATAGTTCCATTTACTTCAGGGGAATATGAACATTCTAGAATGTGTGCAAGGCAGGGTGGGGGGTCTGGATGGACTTCTAAAAAATGGAAAAGATGAGAGGGAGCAATTGGGTAAAGGAAAATAGGTTAAAAAAAGGGGTGGTTATTTAGTTATTGAATATTTGTATGATACCTATACAGCAAAAAGGGTTTCCAGGTGCCACAAGACAAAAATGAGGGAGGGGGCATAGGAGAAAACAGTAACGGTCCTATTAGGCCTTGTGACATTCGGATCGTATAAGTGCAGTATCGAGAAGTGCAAGGAGGGGAGGATCAGGGCGAATGGATGGGATAGGGTGAAGAAGTGCAGGAGGGAGGGGGCCCCAGAAGCTGGGCAAGTACTAAGGGGGCCCAGGAGGGGAAGTGCCAGGAAAACCAAGGCTAGGTGTCAACTAGTACGAGGTGGAAGGTGAGCAGCCTCAGTAGGCTAGTAGGGGAAGGGTGCCTGAAAGTGCTGGTAAGAAAGGGTGCGGGGGAGGACTGGTCGAAGGAGGGCCTGACACCAATAAGAAGGAACACAGGCAACCAGTGGCAGCGGTAGGAGGAGACTAGCAGGGAAGGAGGGAGGGAAGGATAACGACAAAGGTCTTGAGAAGCTTCTGGAATTTAAGAAGATCTGGCTCAAGTCAGAGAGGGGCTGGGATGCTGTTCCAGAGAGAGGCTGTTCCAGAGGGAGGCTCCTGCTGAAGAAAGAGATCTACCCCCAACCCACTCTTTGCTTGGAGAAACATCTACTCTGCAGAGAGTTGGAGCCAGAGGATCAAAGAATTCTAGCGGGAGGTATTTCGGGAGAGAGTGTTGGATGTAGCGTGGTCCCTGGCCCCAGAAAACCTTGTGGATGATGCAGAGGGTCTTGAATTTCATCCTTGCAACCACCAGGAGCCAGTGGAGAGATTTTAGGGCTGGAGAGATGCGGTCGCTGGGCTTGAGACCAAGGATAAGTCCCACAGTCCTATTCTGGATTAGTTGAAGAGGGCGGAGGGAGGAAAAAGGCAGATTAAGGAAGAGGCTGTTGCAGTAATCCAACCTGGAGAGAACCAGAGCTCTGTAGACATTGAGTTTCTGGGGAAGGTGAGGTATGTGAGAATGCCTCTGAGGAGGTGAAGCTGAAAGTCGTCCTTCTTGGCAAGCTTAGCGATATGAGGTGAGAAAGAGAGAGGGGAATCAAAGATGACATCCACATTTTAGCCTCATATGAGGGTGAGGGGGCCCAAGAAGGGCAGACAGTGTAGGAGGGAAGGAGGGGTATGAGTCCCAATGAGAAGGCTCTCCGTCTTACTGCCATTAAGGCAGAGATCGTTAGCAGCACACAGAAGAAGAGGACGGAAGCTTAAAGGAGAGCTGAGTTTTGTCAGCAAAACACTGGACAGGAGGAGAGAAGGTGGAAATCAAGTGGGCAAGGGGGGCAAGTTAAATGTTCAGAGGATAGAGCCCTGAGGGACACCAAAAGTCAAAAGTGAGGTAGAGGAGAGAAAAGGGTCCTATGGCACTGGGAGGTCCAATTTGAGAGGAAAGAGGTCAACCAATCCAGTGCCCGGCCTGTGATGCCCAGGGTATCACAGAGCCGATGTATGATGGAATGATTGACTGTGTCAGGACAGAGGAGAGATCGAGGAGGATGTTGGCAGAAGGGAGTCTTGGTTTGAGAGCAATTCATCACATGTGTTCAGGAGAGCCGTTTCCATGCCTATGGCTGCTATGAAGCCAGACCTGTGGTCGTGGAGTGGAGACAGCCAACAGATTCAGTGTGATGGGAGATGACCAACTTCTCCAAGAGTTTGCCCACGAAGGGCTTAGTGGAGATAGAGTGGTAGTTAGCCGCTAGGAAGGGTCAGCAGATTGCTTCTTTAGGAGGGGATGCACAAGGGAGTTCTTGAAGGGTGAAGGGAAGGAGCCAGTGGCAAAAGAGTGGTTACAGAACTCAGCCAAGGATTGAGCGCAAGATTCAATGTTGTCCTTGATGGTTCTAGTGGAGCAGGAAAGCACCTGTTAGGAGGAGACCTTCATAGACAAGACTGTCTTGGTGACCTCATCCGGTGCTATGGGTGAGAAGGAGGAGAGTGTGGGGGGGGGAACAGGTAAGGGGAGGCCTGCATGCAGGTGGATGAGGGGAGGGGTGTGTAGAGGAGAGAGAGGACAGGATGTCCTGAGGTTTGGTTGTGAAATGGGAGGCCAGCGACGTGCAGAGGGTCTGGGTATGAAGAGAAGTGGAGATTGCAATAGGATTGGCAAGTTCCTTACCGATTTTGAAAAGTTCATCTGTGTGTTTTGTGGCCCCAGAGATGCAGGCTTGGATATGGGTCATTTGAACATAGAGGTAGAAAAATCGCACCCCATGATGTGGTATAATAAATAATTTAAAACAATAATTTAGCAAAATAGAAAACTTTATTAATAAAGTTAAGACAATCTAAAATTAATTGCAAGTAGTTATCAGAAAAACAACAATTCATGCTCATTTATCAAAGAAATGGTGAAAAAATATATATAATATAATAAAAGGAAAACGTTTGACACAACTTGTCTGTTTCTGTCCTTATAGAGGTAATATTCTAAAGTAGTGACAGAAACTATTATAGGTGGAATAACTCTTCTATATAGAGTTCTATTATGTCTATAAGTGTATATATTTAATGCAACATCCTAGGGATGCTAATGGTTTATCCTAATGTTAACAATACTTCACCTATGTTTTGCGACATAGGTTTGAACTCAACATGTTTCTGTTCTTATTACTATTAATGGTGATCATTCATCAGGAGTGTAAACGTGTAAGTCACTAAATATAGCTTAAACTCTCAATTTGATAATTTTTCCAATCTTGTATTTAGTCTTTTTTCCACTAGTTGATTCATGGGCACGCCTCGGTATCACCACATCATGGGCTGTCAATAAAAACAGTAAACGATAGCTATTAATGCTATAATCAATGTATGGGTTCTAAAAAAGACCCTTTACCAACCAAAGGGTGTGTTTACGCCAGTTTTCGCATCAGTGTTTTATTATATAGACTATTAGTCTGTGCTTGTTTCCGAAAGAATCATATACATTTGCTTAGATGCTTCCTATAAACCAGCAATTGCTCCTCCTTTGAATCACTCCCTACCTCAAACATGGGGGTATAGTTTAAAGTATAAATTGACAACTAACTTGTTGCAACCATATGTCTCTTAAAACTGCTGCTCGTAGGTTGTTTTGTCCATGTCTGTGTATCGTGAATTCTCACTATAATTTTAAAAATTGAAAAAATATATTTTTATGTTGGTGTCCCTTCTCAAGGCTTCACTATAGTTTAATCAACATCTTCAAAGTAGTGCGCCTCTCTGTTGAGGTGGTTTTTACTCACCTTTTTTGGGTTATGCGTTTAACGTGGTGTACGTAATAGCATCGATCTCTTTGTTGTTTATTGCTTCATTAGTAATTCAATGCTGAGTGGTTGCAAGTCTCCTAGAGTAAGTGAATAAACATTCGAGTAAGCCATAGAGGTGGATGCCTTAGTGTTCCTATGATCTTCACCAGCTTTAAGATTCACTACTAGTTACGCTACTGTTTAAGCGTGTCACTATAACCTATTGTATGGCTGTTCTAGTTATTCGTAGATAGTCTAGCTCATGAGGAAGGGGTATATAAAATAGCCTTGGCAAGTGTAAATCCTTGACAGCAGGCTTCATGCATATCTTCATGGTAGGGGCAAGGATGTCAAAGGTGTTTGAGATGGCGAGGTGAAGGTTGGCAAGAGCTGAATCACGACGGTAGTAAATAGTAGGGTTAGGGGGAGTGAAGGAGTTGGCAAAAGCAGCAACTGACACTTGCTTAATTGGTCGAATGACAGAGAAGGAGACTGGCAGTGCAGGCAGAGGCTTAGCCGGGGAGACCCAGGAACACCAGATGGGAGGAGATGAGAGAGTGGTCAGATCAGGAGAGAGGAGTAGTTGGAGGGTTAAAGAAAGAGCTATCAGCTGAGATGAGCGCATCCAAGGTGTGCCCCGCTGAGTCGGTTGGGCCAGAGGGAAGAGTGGTGAGGCAAAGAGAGTCAGAGGTTGCAGAAGAGTAAAGTGGCCGCACCAGGAGAATATTGAAGTCTCAGAGGAGGAGGAGCTTAGAGGTAGAGGTCAGAAGAGAATAGGCAAGGTCAGTTCGCTCTGAAAGGAAGAGGGAGATCAGCCCAGGAGCCCTATAGATGGTAGCAGGAGTGAGTGAGCGAGAGGGTAGATGAGAAGCAAAGCTTGCAGACAAGACATTCAAAGGAAGAGTAGGATTGAGTGGGTTTGATGGAAGCAGGGATCCATTCAGGGAAGATAAAGGCCATTCTGTCTCCAGACTGGTTAGATCTGGAGAGGATCTTGTAGCCCTCAGTAAGGAGAGTGTCAAAAGCAGTAACAGAGCTGGCATTGACCACGTCTCTGTGCGATCAAGGTTAAGGTCAACGTCTTCAAGGAGGTGAACGATGTTAGAGGAGTGTTTTGCAGCAGTGCAAGATTTGAGGGTAGCTAGGTGAAGCTGGTTACCACCTTTAAAGGTCTTCCTATGCAGAGTATAGGGGCGAGGTACACCCGTCTGTGGGGGCGAAGAAGCCAGAGGGATGGCAGCTAGAGTAATGGCAAGAGAAGGGGGGTAATTGAGGAGAGACTGAAGACGCCTGTCAAGGAGGAGGAAGTTGGGCTGGGAGCACTGCGCCATGATAGTGCAACCCTTGTAGACATTAATGATGCACCTAGATGATAGGAAGTGGGCCAAGAGAACTTCCCATCTGGTTCCATCATTAATGAGCGAGGAAGAAAAAGGGGAGGGGATAAGGGACTATATGGGGAGTCCATTGATTAGGAGAGGGGACAGTAAAGAGGATGTCAGTAATAGTCTGCCTGGAGGAAGCATTGACGTAGGTGTCAGCAATGGGCAATCCTAGGTTGGAGACCGGGATTGCTTTCTTAAATGTTTTCCTTTCAGTATTCGAGAGAGGGATAGGAAAGGTGATAGTGACAATTAGAGTAGATAGGAGAGATGGAGAGCACTATAGTTGCAGGGGAGATGGAGAGCAGATGGAGGGACTGCACAGTGCACGAGGAACTCACCAGGCGTCCTAGCAGCAAGTCGGGTGAAGAGTCAAATGCAACACATGAAACAGGTAAAGGAAAAAGGCCTAACTATTTACACAGCAATACTTTACAAATAATACTCAGATTTGAATTTCACAATTAGGCAAAATAGCCTAGCAATTTGGTGCTGCCTGAGGATTAGAGCAACAGGATTTGAATTTTCAAGAAACAGTCAAAATACCAACATTTGAAAAGGGCGGCAGACTAAAACATCTAGATTTGACTTTGAGATTTACTGGAAAAAGGCCAGCATTTGAAAAAGGTCAGCAGGAACAAGGTTGATGGCCTAACATGTATGCATGTCCAGTAGAATCAACATTCCCAGAGTTGGTTTACTAAATGTTTCTAAAGCGAACACAAACACAGCCAGCGTTTGATAGGCAGTTATGACTTTCCAACAGACAAGTAGAAACAAGATTTGCCTACTAACATATGGTAAAAAGGTCTAGCTATTGAGAGCAACGGGTAGTATCAGAAACCCAATTTGATTTTAGCAATTACAAAGCATAGTGTAGGACATCAGAATAAGGTGGAGGGCCTAACAATGAATGTGCAACCAGGGATAACACAGCCACCAATTTTGGACTACCAATTGGGGATCAACAACCTAATGGAAACATGGCAGGAGGGTTTCTGCACCCAGATCGATTTTGCTGGTGAAACGCGTGTATCGGGCTGAGCAAAGCAGAGAGAGGCGTAAGGCAGTGGGGCACTTAGGCAAGACAGGTAATGTGAAGTGTAGGCAAGGAAAAAGTTTTTTGGTGCTGGCCAGTATGCACGAAGAAGTGGGGACAGCCAACAAGGAGGACGGAGGAATGTGACCTGTAGAGTGTTAGGAAGTTGAAGAATATGGAGGTTAGGAATCAGGAAGCTGGAAGACTGAAGAAGTTAGTCGTCCGTGCAGGCCAGTTGAGGTCGGTATAAGGCCTCGTAGATGGTGCGAGGAGCGTGGTGAGTCATCTGGATGCCGAGAGTTGAAGGAACACAGGACGTGCGCGAATTGGGATACCTGCAGCAGGGGAACATACAGACTGCGGCTCCGGCGTAGAAGGCAGAGCAAGATGGAACACTGCAGTCCAGGGGCAACAGGACCAGGTCGAGGACGAAGAGGCCGTATCACAAGGGGAAGGGGAGTAGCACTTAACTAGCAACCCCAGCGGTAATGGACAGAGGATTTCATGGCCACCCATACTGTGTGGATAGATTTGGAGGGGGGGGGTGCGGGGTGCTTAACTCTGATAGCGGCAATTTGGAACCCATGGCAGGCAGCTCCAGGTGACTACAGCGGGCAGTTTCCCAAACAGGTGTATTGAAGGCCCTTTTAAGGTGGCCCTTTGAGGGGGCCAGTGTCACCATCCGGCTCCTGGGTCGGTCACGTGATGAAGTAGCACCCAGCTAATCAGGCTGGCAGATATAAAGCTAAAATACGGCATGACATCCGCAGCAATGACCCCGGATATGCTCACTACTTTTCATGCGCCCTCCCTCTGTGATGCCGGAAATTTGATATACAACCAGGCTCTGGACATTGAGTCCACAGCTGCAGATCCAGTTGCATTACAACCTGCCCATAATATAGATGCCGTTTCCACAACCAGCACTACAGAGTTAGTTACTGTCACTCCGGATCTAACTAGCTCCTTCATAGGTAGCGTTACTTCTCAAGCCTCACTCGAATCTAGATTGTCTAGTACCATAGTTTCCATGTTTAATTCTCTACAAAATGTTTCTAAACTCTGCTCCTACCAACAGCACACTACCATGCATCTATCCCTACTAAACCCACAGTCTCTTCTTAAACATGGCACCGAGGTCTGTGACCACATCCTGGAGATGTATTGTGATCTTATGGCCATTACAGAATCATGGCTTACTCCTGACACTCCATCCTCTGCTCTATTAGCCACCCCCCTCGATTTCACAATTCAGAGAGTTCATTGTGTTAACCGTAGAGGTGGAGGAGTAGCTGCCATTATTAACAATCGTTTTATTTCGCGTGTGAACCATCACACCCCTTTAGATGGCTGTGAAAGCCCTCGATTCAAAATTTAAGCTGAATGAAAATAACTCCCTGGCGATTATCATCATTACCTTTTTCACCAGAAAAATCTTCTTCCCCTTTAGATTTAGAGGCGTGCAGGGGCACGGCCCTGGGAGCATGCACTCACTTGACTCTGCCCACCAGTGCCACTCCCCAGTCCCCTTTTCTGCATCGACAGAAACGGGCCGAATTCACCAGCGCTCCTGGGTTTTGCTTCAGCCATGTAATACCACGCATTCTTTCCCAGATATTCTTCTATCTTTGTCTTTTTCTTTTCAATTAGGTACTTGGTCCTCCGACGCCACGCTCCTCCCTGGCGCATGTCGACTTCAGCAGGCTTCATCAGGTGTCCAACCTGAGAGGGGCTCTTCCCTACATCCGACCCCCATGCCCTTTGCCTCCGCTGCTTTGGCCCCGACCACGGCTGGGAAGGTTGTTCGGCGTGCAATGCACTGCTTCCACAGGCACTGAAGAACAGGCTAGTTAGGTGGAGGGAGCTCTTCTAAAAGTCACCCCCGGAGGACCTAAAGGACTTTGTCAAACATTTCTCGAGGCTGAAGGAACGGCCTCTATTCACCATTGCACCCCCGTAAAGGCGACTCCTTCCCAAGGGAGCGCCCGACCGGAAGGAAACTTTTGGGTTCTAGCACCAGCACAAGTACCGAGGCTAGCACACGGCCGAGGGGTCTCCGGATCCTTCTGGGGTCAGTGCTGAGGGAGCGCAAGGTTCTTTTACCGGGGTTACTCCCGAGGGGCATCACCTAGTACAGGCTTCATGTCCGAGAGGGCGCCTTCACGCAGCACTACCGGCAGCTCTGCTGAAGGCAATACGCTTTCCAGGTCACGGCCTGAGGTGCGGGATAGGCCTTTTGTTCCAACACCAAGCGTCTTGGACGGGGCTAGTTCCAGCGAGCCAGGCACCACGACTTCGGCACGTGGCAATCAGCTCGACAAAATGGCAGCCGCGCCAGACAAGATGGCTGCTCGTCCAATACCCCCTCTTGCGGAGAGGGTGGAGGAAAGAGACACAAGGTGGGACTGGTGTCAAGCAGGTCGGTGGCCTACAGTTCATACATCAGCAGCGCAGGGCATGTTTCCCCTGCACCCTAGGTAGAGCGTTCCCCGGCCCCAGTTGCCCTTAGCCACTCCGTCAATATCACCTGCCACCTCTACATCCTCGGAAGACAGGTTCTTATAAAGATTCCTAAGGCTGATGCAAACTCCCCAAATGGGGGCCATCCTCCGGAATGCCATCGGCGACATGTTCCTCCAAGTCACCCCACCAGCACCCATAGTCATTCCTCCTATGGCTCCGGTGCCATAATTCCCAGCACAGCCACTGCTGCCCCAGCCCGCTTCTCCAATTCCTGCTTCCCTGCCTCCCACATTACAGGCGGCTCCACAACAGCCTCCTCAGCCGCCACCGGCTCCGGTATCCACACCGCAGCCCACAGCACCCACCACCCCTCCACCAGTTCTGGACCCTTCGAGCACTCTGGTGGACACTGACGACTAGGAGAACCCCGACACGCTATCTTCAGCCAGGGCCTTCCATGAACGCCTTGCAGGTTTTGGCAGAATATTTGGCCCTTTCTCAGCCTGAGGTTGAGCAGCCCGAGGAGGTGGTCTTCGCAGAAGTCCTCACCCTAAGACCCCCTTCCAGAACAGGGATCCCGATGCAGAAAGATACAGTTGCCCTGGCCAAGAAGGGGTGGCTCAAGCTGCACTCGGACCAACCTGTCAATCGGTGCCTCAGTGCCAAGTATAGGCAGATGGAGGGGGATACACTCTTGTTTTCGGCGCATCCTCAACCACACTCTACTCTAAGCCTCAGTCGTCCACAGCCACCTCGTCCTCGACGCTGCTAGGCATGGAGATGATCTTGGAAGCATGCGGGAAAAAGCTGTACTCCAACTCCTCCTTGCACCTGCGTCAAGCCAACGCGGATGCCATGCTGGCAGCCGTTAACCAAAGGCTCTGGTGGGAAATTGCAGACTTCCTCCCAGAACTTCCAGCGTAGAGCCAAGCGCTCTTCAAGGCGGGCCTAGGAGAAGCCAGGTTGGTAGTGCAGGACATTATGGAGTCCACCGTGGCTCACATAGATACCTCTGGCTGGGCAATCTGCATTGTCACGGACATGAGAAGGACTGCCTGGCTCCGGGCTAGTAAGTTTAACCCCGACGTCCAGGTACGCTTATTGAACCTTCCATTCGAGGGTAGTGACCTCTTTCACTCCACCATGGATGAAGAATTAGATAAAAAGAAAAGCCCGCAAACGGCGAAGTCTTTTTCTAATCTTTCGAAGGCCACGCCTAAGGCCTACACCCAGTCACAGCAATGCTCCGACAAGGGGCGGGCCCTTGATGGGTTCCGGGCTTTCAAGAACGAAGGTCCAGGCAACCTGCCCATTCCCTGAGTCTGCACCGGAGGAAACAACAAAAAGGGCGGGGGGGGGGGCAAGGGCTTTTTCCAAACCCCCTCCTCCGCGACAGCCTCAGAGGGAAAGAAGGCATGACACGCCCCTTCGGGTCCATGTGTATCTGGTGGGTGGCAGGCTTGCCTCTCACATGGAATTTTGGTGCCAGAATTTTTCGGAACCCTGGATCCTCTCCGTAGTCTCCACGTGGTACCACCCACCGGTACCTTCCTCTCAACCCTCCTCTCCCACAGATTGGGACAGCAACTCTGTTGGTGGAGATCCAGTCGCACGTCCAGAGCCAGGCTGTGGAAGAAGTCCCCACCTCCCAGCGAGGCTTGGGCTTTTATTCCAGGATTGCCGCCATACAGAAGAAGAACCAGGCTGGCCTGAGAGTTGTGTTGGATCTTTCCGCCCTCAACTTCTCCCTTCCTCTGCAAAAATTCAAGATGGTTACGCCCGCACTTATTGTGGAAACACTGGACAGGGGAGACTAGATGTGCTCCCTTGATCTGAAGGACACATACCTACACGTCTCGATTTGGCAGCCATATTGTTCCTTACTACAGTTCAGGATCATAGGCTGCCATTTCCAATACAAGGTACTACCCTTTGGCCTCAACTCAGCCCCCAGGGTGTTTTCCAGGTTGATGAACGCAGTGGCAGCCCTCCTCAGGGCCCAGTACCACCATGTGTACCAGTACCTGGACGACTGGCTCGTCCGGGCTTCATCGCCGGAAGCAGTTCACCTCCTCTGCACTGATGAATACACTCCACACCCTGGGGTTCACTATCAATCTCAAAAAGTCTCAGCTGCAGCCCACGCAGACCCGGACCTTCCTGGGCCTCAACTGGAACACAAGCTCTGGGCGATTCTTTCCCCCGGATGACAAGATAGCGGCAATCAAGAAGGCCACCTCTCACTTCCTCTCCAGGGCAGTGACCTCGGCCTGGTGGTACAACATCTGTTGGGTATAATGGCGGCGGTCCTGTTGGCCGTACCCCACACAAGGATCAAGATGAGAAGATTATAGCTGCACTTTGCAGCCTCATGGAATCAGGAGAAGGGCTCCCAAGTAGAGCCAGTCGACATTCCACCCTTTCTCCACCCGGACCTCAGGTGGTGATCCGCGGACTTCAACCTACGGCAGAGCAAGCCCTTCCGGCAGCCGGCCCCTCGAGGGTTGGGGAGCCACTCTGAACAGCCACAGCCTCCATGGTGTCTGGACTCAGCAGGAGTCCCACATCAGATGGCTGGAATTGAAGGCCATATGGCTGGCTCTCAAGGCAGTTCTTATCCAGATGGACAACTCCACCAGCATGTACTATGTCAACAAGCAGGTTACTAGATCCCCTCCACTGTGCAATCTAGCCGTCAGCATGTGGGAGTGAGCACTGGAGAACACATCTACCTCACTGCAGTCCTCCTCCCGGTGGAGTCCAACCTGGTGGCGGACAGGCACAGCAGACTGGGGGCAGACAAATGAGTGGCAATTGAACGACCTGGTACTGAAGGATATCTTCCTCAGGTGTGGGCATCCCAAATTCCGGGACAACAGGAAATGCCAGCAGTTCGCCTCCTGGCAAAGGCAGGTCTCCGGCTCCTTGGGCGACGCATTCCAGATACGGTGGAACGACATGACGGCATACACCTTCCCGCCCACAGGGTGATCTGCAAGATGAATGAATCTCGTCAGCTCAGCATCATTTCAATAGTTCTATGGTGGCCGGCGAGACCGTGGTTCTCCGAGCTACTCAGCCTATCAGACAGGCCACCCATTGACCTCCCACTGGGCCGGGCTCCTCTCCTGGCCAAGCAGGGGGGCAGGGTACTCCACCCCTCTCCTCACAAACCAGCCCTTGCAGCGTGGTTCCTGAGAAGGTCACGTTGAAACACTTGAACCTCTCTCAAGATAACCTAGATATCATCCAGGGTGCCAGAAGCAAGGCCACCTGAAGCCAATATAGGAGTAAATTGGCTAGATTCTGTCATTGGGCCAACTCTAAGGGGATCGACCCTCTTAGGTGCACCTTGGACAATGTGCTCTCCTTCTCAGCACACCTTTCCCACTCCGGCATACAGGTATATAAATGCTGCACCTATCTGGCAGCCATAGGGGCTTACAGGAATTCGGAGGAGGGCCTGTTCTCCTCTTCCAATCCGGTGGTCAAGCGACATCTGGCGGGCCTCCACAGACTCTACCGCCCTATAAAGAAACCACACCCTGCGTGTGACCTCAATGTTGTGCTGTGCGCCTTGGCGCACAAACCTTTCGAGCCAATGGCGTCCGCGGACAGCAGGCTGGTCACCATAAAGAAAGCTCTACTGCCCCTAGGTTAGATGCGGCTTTCTGGCAGGCGGTTCTAAGAAACCTGTTTTCTTCAGAAGGGTTTCCTCTCCATCCTGGGGCTACATTCATTTGTAATCGCCCATACAGTATGGAGGAAAGGGGACGGGACGTAAGAGTAATTAATAGTTACTCAGTGTAGTGACTAACGTACTCTTAGTCCATAGTCTTCTTTCCGCCTTACGTCCCACCATCCTCCCCCCTAATTACATTGGTGTAATTAGGCAATTCTGAATATTGTCGACGCATCAATGGGGACTGAGGAGTGGGGCTGGTGGGCGAAGTCAGGCGAGCGCATTCTCCCACCGTGCACCCCCGTGCGCCTCTTAATTTAAAGGGGAAGATGTTTTTCTGGTGAAAAAGCTTCTGTCTCCCGTCCCTCGCAAGGGACGCCCATACAGTATGAAGGAAAGGGGACTATGGACTAAGAGTATGTTAGTCACTGCAGTAACTATTAATATATCGTCCACCCGCAGATATACCATCCTTTGACGAACAACTCATTCATCTGCTTACGTCAATCACTAAGACAAACACACCTGATTGTCCTGGGTGATTTTAACCTATGGGCAAATTATGCTAGTAACAAGCAAGTGGCCTCTCTTCTATCAGCATTGAACTCTATTGGGTTCAATCAGATGCTTTCCGCCCCTACCCATAACGCAGGTCACACTATAGATTGGACCCTGACACATTGTGTTTCCATGTCCGAAACAAACCTCTGTCATTGTCCTTGGTCCGATCATATGTTGGTTGACTTTTTCCATCTTCATGCCAACCAGCCTTTCTCATTGTAAATCTACTCCTAAAAAACATGTAATCGTAAGGAATTTAAAGACGATAACGCCACAATCCTTATGTCAGCTTTTAACTAAACGTATACCAGTGGATACCTTCAATAATTCAACGATTTGGCCCGTCATCTCACTGATACTATTAATGCAATCGTGGATGACCGTGCCCCAAAAAACATTGAATGGTGAAATCCAAACCAGCAAATGTACCTGTTCTAATGACTCCGTTGCTGATCTACGGCGTCCGTCTAAAGAGAAAAGCTGAAAGACAACAGCAAAGGAACTTCTCTCCGCTCTCATTCTCTATAGAAACAAGCCGTTCTTAATTAGAAGAACGCTGTAATTGACGCTAAATTTGAGTCTCAGTAACAGGATCTATAATGCAAAATTGAATACACACTAATTATTTGCAATCATTAAAGAATTTGAAGGAGCATCCTCCGATGAAACAACATTAGTAAAGGATTCAGCGTGGTGTCAAATAATACACAATGAGTTCAAGCAGAACATTTTGGGACACCTACAATCCATAGCAGCTCAGCAAGACCCTGATCAGTCTCCAGCTCCAAATTATTCCAATGTTTCTAACATTCCAGACCACGCCCTTAGTAAGGAACATAAGCACGTTTTATTCCAATTCAAACCATGCTCCGAGAAACACATCCTTAAAATAGTGGCTGGTATGAAACCAATGTCCTGCTTAGGGGATAGTTGCCCGTCCAGTATTATCAAGAACTGTATGAATACGCTTGCACTATGGGTGACTTGTCAATCTCTCCTTTTCTGAAGCAAGTGTACCCTCGGTCCTCAAAGAGGCATGTATCAGCATGCTGGATCCCAATATAATAAAGCATTACCGCCCGATCACTAATGTACCCTTTCTGTTGGAGATCTTGGACTGTGTTGCTTGTAGTCAACTGCAAAATTTCCTCAAAATAACCTCCTGAATCCAAAACAGTCTGGCTTTAGGTCCAAACATGGGACGGAGACCCCACTCTTGGACCTGAAATCTAATATCGCCAGTATTGTAGATTGCGGTAGGCCAGAACTACTTATGCTGCTTGATCTATCCGCTGCGTTCGACTTAGTTGACCCGTCTCGGCTCATCGCTAGTTCGGTAGAACAGGTTCATTGCTCTCTCGCTGCATCCCAAATGGGTCTCCTCCTTCCTAGTACTCCGAAATGCCATAGTGTCCATAGGCGATGCTAGCTCCCCTCCTACACCAGTTACATGTGGAATGCCTCAGGGGTTGTGCATTTCACCCACATTGTTAAATATATACATCATGCCCCTTCTTGCACTTCTCGATGACCTGGGTGCCCAGTATACCAACTACGCTGATGACAGCCAGGTCGTAATCGAGCGGTCCGGTTGTAATACTGAAAATACCTTATCCATAAAATTCCATCTATCAAGCCATTCACAAGTGGACGGTGACTAACTCTCTAGCATTGAATGCTGGTAAGACGGAACATTTGATTATAGCATCAGGCAACAAAATTAAAAACTGCTCTGACTATGAAAGTTTTATCATTGCCAGTAACATAATCAAAGTATCCAAGTCCTAAAGACATTGGGCGTCACTTTTGATGCTGAGTTGTCCATGAAGCCACATGTGGGCCAAGTACGAGCAGCCTGTGAATATACCACCAACTGCCAATATACATTCGCCCATATATTTTGCTAAAAAGAAGAGTCCTCCTGGCCACAGACTTGATTAACTCCCGCCTTGATTACGGCAACTGTCTTCTAGCAGGAACTTCTAAAACCAATCTTAACAAACTCCAAGTCGCCCAAAATCACGCCGTTAGAGCTTGAGTAGAGCTAGAGTAACGAAAGCCAGACGGGAGCTTCATTGGCTCCCAGTTAAACATTGGGTCACTCATAAGGTCCTGTAGATTTAAGCTTACAAGATTCGGACAGCTCCACATTTAATGTTCCTGCATCAGCAGCCTGGAACAAGTTACCCCCTCCCCCCGGCTCCCATTTTAGGCAGGCAAACTCACTTACCACCTTGTGGCTCCTGATGAACTTTTACATTGGTCCAGCTTTCCCCTGCTTTTGTAAATGTTGTGTCATGTCTTGTATGTTACTATGTGCGCTTTGAGGCCTTTGGGCAAACCAGCGCGTTAAAAAATTATAAATAAATGCATATAAATAAATCAGCCGGTCCGAGTGCAGGAATCCAGGAACAAATTATAAGAAGGCCGAGCATGATGGCCATGTTGGAAGAGGTGCTTCAGCTGGATTTCCTTATCCATGTTTTGGGCGAAAGACAGAGTAGAAAAACGAAATAAATTAGATTGGTAGGTTACCATGGCAACATGTTTGTGTGTATGAATGGACAGTGTTTATGTGTGATGTTGTAGGCGGAGATTAGAAGAAAGGGCATTGTAAATTAATTCCGCCAGGCTGTCTTTACTGGCCTTGCACTCTGTCTGCTGCAAAAGGTAGCGGCTGAGGTGACTAGGGCCCCAGCAAGAAGCCATAGGAGCAGAAAAGAGGAAATTAGGCAGCACACAGAGAGATGGTGGTCTGCTGCGAGAGATATGATATGATAGGTTATTTATACCACGCTTAATACCCAGATTTTTCTAAGCGCAGACCCCGGGATGTTACCTGTGGTGCTCCGTGTCGTCTTGCTTCCAAAGCGAGCATGTTGCCCCTGAGCTATCCTCCCGAGATGTGTGCACATGTGTGGTGGCCCGGGAGTGGAGAGAGCCACTGCTCAGGAAAAGAAATGCCATTGAGCAGTGACTAAACAGTCTGTGCGGGCCACCCCCAAGGAATAAGGACTTTCCGCCAATCTAACAGAGAATAAAGCCCATAATTCCATGTTTCTGAATGGCTGAGCCTCCAGGTACAGACCAAATAATGGAGTCCTCTAGCACCCTTTTGGTTGTCTGGTTTTATGTTTTATTGTGGCGTTTTACTACACTGCTTCCCCTCCACTTTCTTCCGTCAAAGCCATGTGTGACATATTGCCATCCGGCAAGGGTGTAAAGCCCTGGCTTTTTTGTATTAATAAAAGGATGCAGGATATTCTATCTATGAAAGCGTAAACTGCTTATCAGATTCCCCTTTCATAAACTCCATGCCAAAAGCTTAGTTTGTACCTATGTCCTGCTGCATCAGTATCCTGGTTTGCAGCGCCCGCTCTAACAGCAGATTCTGAGGTCAGAGTTGCCCATTTGACAGCGGCAGTGACAGCCAAGTCTCTTCAGCTTAGGGACTGCTTTTAAGATTTGCCCCCCTGCCCCCCCCACCCCTGTACCAACACTATGATGATCACAAGTAGCCATAATTGTGGCAGGGTGTGCTCTAAAATAAAATATGCCGGAGTTGAGGCATACTGCATGGCACTACTTGATCATTGCCGCCACATCCAATTTGATATCACACGTGTCCGCTACTGTGAGTCGGCTCACCTGTTTGAAGGTGGTGTTCTGGCAAGACAGGCTGATTCTGCGAAATGACATGAGAGGAACCTGAATGACCATGCTTCTTCTTCGATCTCTTTGTGAGGGCAAGTAACACCTTCTGCCAGAGACAGCAGCACAACAGGCAACTGTCCTGTGCCCAGCAATGAAAGGAGCACACCCATTCAAAGGATGTAGCCTCACACCAGAGTGCTGCGTTTCTAAAGGCCTTTGATACTAGTGAAAAGGGAAGGAGGGCTCGCTGTATAGTGAAGGAAGGTTTCCAACATTTTGTTTCTCTCTGCCTCCATAGTTCCTATCCTCTCTGCTTCCTCAAGAACAAAGCTGTTTGATTGTGATGTCAGAAAGGCAAAGTCCACTTTTAAGAACAGGGATTGGACCAGTAAGGCAGGCTAGTTTTAGTCCAATCACTTGCAAGTTTTTGCCTTTTAAAAGAAGGGGTCTGCCACTACTTCCTGGAATCATCTTTTCGACTTGAGCCTTTCAAGAAGATTTAATTGGATCTCTGTAGGGCACGGTTAGGTCACTAATTCCTTTTTTGAATCCAAGAAACATCCTTTTTAAACAATGTGGTTTTTACTTGCCTTACACCCCTGATTCATTACTCTAGAGTATCCCTGCCTTCTTATTCTCTGCTCTTTCCTCAGGGGAGGGTTTTGTGTTGTGTTTTTTGTTATTTTGCAGGTGGTGCGTTTTATTAAAGTATATCGATTTTTATAGGACCTTGATTGGACATTCGCTTTATTTTGGACTGTAATACTTCTCTGTTTAGGTTGCTACTGATTCACATTCGCACCCCTCTTGAGAGCATAGCCTTCCCTTGGCCCACGTTACCACAGAGGCGAAGGAGGTATATGTGCCTGTTTTACCTTTATGATTGTGTTGGCTCTTGGTTTGTAGCAGCGTGAGGGTTGAGTGGGCATTTTAGCCCCTACTTATCCTTGTACTGCTGCAGGGCAGAATACCAATTTGTCACATAATGTTGTTCTTTTTAACTAATACATTATTATATTTTTGCCTTCTTATGCAAAACGCCAAAATAAAAAATCAATCCTTGTGTCTTGTTCACTTCCTCTCCACTGTTTTATATACTGGTTACGCCACTATCAAACTGTATATAATCATATGATTGTGTATTTGTATTAACTGTATTTTTGTTTCAGTAGTTGGCATCGCAGAGTATCCATTAGTAATGAACAATGAAATAATTCAGAGTGCCGCCCAGCATAGTTTGTCAGCCACTTTTGGTGCATGGCATGCAACATTGCAAACCAAAGTACTTCACTTGACACTTCTCCAGGATCCCTTACCACCAACCCATATGTGCCTCAGAGTTCCCTTATCCCTCCGTTCATGATACTCACCCTACAGTAATGCTGTAGGACCCTCTGTAAATTCACAATCCTCACCCTGTCTTCCAAACGAAACAAATGCAACTCTGAATGCCCCACATAAATTGGTTAGACTGTTTATGGTGTCCACTCTTCTCATGGAGGTTGGAGTTCAGGTGGAAAGTTAATGGTCAAGACAGGTCAATGCCATTGTCTCTTAGTCAGCATATATGTCCAAACTAATTGGAGCTAACAGACCTTTCCTCTCAACTGACAATTGCATTACCCTGGCTGGAGCACTCATCCTTTCGAGGATCGACTACTGCAACTCGCTCTTTGCAGGATCCAGTGCCAGAAACATCAGCAAACTTCAAGTTTTGCTAAATAATGCAATCAGAGCCGCGCTAGACATACCCAGGCACGAGCACATTTCATCAACAAGACGCAACATTCATTGGCTCCCAGTACAAGACAAAATTAAATTCAAAGTCCTCTCACTGACCCATCAATGCCCATCGAACAATGCCCCTGCATACCGTTGCAATCAAATTGCAAAAATCCAATCCAACAGACCTACACCAGCCTAATCTCCACACCGAGATTCAAGAGACGGAAAGCTGGCGGATCTAGCTTCCTGGTGGTTGCTGCCCAACTTTGGAACACCTTGCCTCCATCACTAAGAATAGACACGTTCTTATGGTCCTACCGTAAAAACCTTAAAACTCTGATGTTCAAACAAGATGCCTGCTAATTATGCAACCAATCTATTACTGCCTGTGTAATTTATGTACATTTTGTAAATAGTGCAAACCTTAATGTTTATTTTTGTTGGGTTTTTATAGCGCTTTATGCCAAAGCGCTTTACATTTTAACAACAACAAGGATACAATAAAACAGCAGAAGCAATTACAAAGTATGAATCAAACCAGTAAAAACACTAAGTAGAACAATTTGCCTATGAAGATTAACGAGAGAGGAGCGGGTGGAGTTGGGGAAGGAAGTGCGAAACAGGAAGAGGAAAAGGCTGGGGAGGGGAGGAGAGGGGACTTGAGAGGAACGGAGCAGGAAGAGAAGGTAGCAAGGGGAGAGTATAAGGGAGGAGAGAGGAAGGTGGAGGAGGGGATTGGAGTGCCACGGTGGGGAGTGGAGATGAAGAGATTTCAAGGAGACACAAAAGGAGGAATAGGTGCGGATGGAACGGATAGAGAGAGGTAGGGAGTTCCAGTGTAGGGGGGCAAGGAGCTGAAAGGAACAGAAACGAGAGAAGGTCCAAGGGGAGGGGAACAGAGAGAAGGAAGAGATCGGCAGAAAGCAGAGAGCGGGAGGAAGTGTAGAATGAAATGAGCAAGGAGATGTATGGAGGAGCAAGATCGTGAAGAGATTTAAAGACAAGACAGAGGAAGTGGAATTTAAGTTGGGAGTGAAAGGAAAGCCAGCCAAGATGAGAAAGCGAGGAGGCGATGGAGTTGTGAGGCGAGAGAAGACAGAGGATACAAATGGCAGAGTGGTAGAGGGATTTGAGGGGGGCAAGATGGGAAGCAGGAAGTTCAAAGAGGAGGCAAGAGCAGTAGAAAAGACTAGAGAAGATAAGGGAGGAGATTAAAAGTTTAGTGGCATGGAAGGTGAGAGAGGAGCGGACTTTACGAATATTGAAAACGTGGTAGCGACATGCGCGAAAAATAAGAGAGATATGGTGGGTGAAGGAGAGGGAGGAGTCAAAGTAAATGCCTAGATTACGAGCGTGGGCAGAGAGGAAGATTAGAAAGGGGGAGGAGAACTGTGTAGTTTTTTTGGAATTCATTTTCTGGAATGTGGTAATATTTTGCTCGGCTGGGTGGATTTAACTGCAACAGCAGCATTTTGTGATTCGTTGTTGGAACCGTTTATAAGTGACCTTGCTCAATGCTTTGCATTGGCTATCTTAATGTATATATCACTCGTCTACCTGAAAGATGCAGTAAATGATATGCTATTGCTGTTTCACAGCGCCTTGTAGCCTGAACAGGACTCAGGACACAAGAATGACGTAACAGTTATAGCTGCAATGAGAGCAGAGACACCACTGTTAGCTGGATGTTGATACTTGGTCTCGAGGAATTGAACTCAACTTAGCGAAACTGGGCGCAGCGGGTGTTTTTTTTTTTTTCTTCTTTTACTCTAACAGGCTGGGGATGAAAGAGGAACCCCAGTAGTCTAATTGCTTTCAGGTAGCTGGTGAGGATCAATAAATCAATGCATGCAATCTGCTATCCACCTTGTCATTCCTGATGTCTGATCGTTAGCCAGGAGAATAATGCATACCCTCCCAAAACTGCTTAGGTGAAAGTTTTGTCGCACAGTACTGGTGTGTCCACAGTGAGCTGCTGTTAAACTATCCGTTTCCAGCCCTATTTCAATGTAAAACTTTCTTTTTCACCAGGTGCTGCCCCGACAGACCTGCGGCCTTTTTACTCACACGATCTTCTATAATGAATATCCCGGTGGATCCAAGGAACTGGACAAAAGCATCCGAGGGGGCGAGCTTTTTCTCACTGTCCTGCTCAATCCTGTAAGTGGCGAATATTTGATGGAAAATGTTTTCATGTTGATTAGTAATGTACAGCTTTTACTGTTTGCGCACCATAGGCCATTACTGAATTATGCACTGAAGTCCTGTTAAAAACAAGCATTACCAAAGCGAATAGTTTTATCTGTTACAAAGTCGAGACTGTATAGCCACTTTCTCAACAATTCTGCACCCATATAAGAGATTGCAGAACAGAGAAATTGGCAATACTCCCAAAAAATAAAAATAGGGAGTGAAAATAGCCCCCACCCTCAAAAATAGGGAAAAGACATGTAGAATACTGCACCCCCTGCTTTCACCCTCACAGCTCCATGAATATTCTTGGACCAGTAGTGCACGTAGTAGCACAGGAAGAAACTATTGTAACTGCCTGATTGGAAGAAGTAAACCTGTATATTTTAATGTGCATGTAATAACTATGTGCAAAGAAATATTTTTTAAAAATCCAGTTTACTGTTCACACATTTTTACTAGCTTTTAAAATACTCTCCTTGGGAATTCGACTTACATTTTACTCCCTAAAAAATCATTTTACCCCCAACTTTAAAAAATAGGGAGTAAAATACTCCCACTTGCAAATCTTATCTGGTGCACCAAGTACAATCGCTGTTTCAAAGAGAGTCTGAACTTAAATGGGTTAAATTCTCCGAAACATGCAATCATTTTTCATCTTTTATTCATCGCCATTGACCCTGCAGTGGCTTTTAAAATGACTGTTGGTAAGAAATGGGTTTAACATACTGGCTGGTGGCATGCACATGATGTCAATGCCATTTAAAATGTTTGTTTAGTTTGTTGTTGAGAAAATAAAATTTCTTTACGGTTGAAAGAATACAACGCAGCTGGACTAGCTGAATGCACGAGAGGCATATGGCGCAGGACACATCCCATCACTCCCAGCAGTTACCAACACGCCCGCCTCCTTACTTTCTGCTGCTGGTCCAACATTTACAGGCAAATGGGGTTTGTGTAGTTCAAAACCTTCAACACGTGAACAAAAAGAAATTGGGATTGATTATAAGGCACCAAGTGTTTCCACTCTCTAGTCTGTATGTCCTCTTCCTCGCATATGAATACTAGGATAGAGATTTCCAAGCTGTTTTTGCCTCCATGGGACGTAATATTTTTCTTTGCATGAGACCTACCACAAACGGGACGATGAACTGGATGCGACACCTGTAGATGAACTTATTTGTGTGCACCTTTGCATTGCTGTCATTGTTTGATGAAGGATCATCTACACATTTCCTTCTGTAAACTCAAGACAAAGAAATGACAAAGAAATCTGGTGCACCAATGCATAGTAGAACTAGCATTAGCAATGCCAACCGTTTTGGATTTTGTGCTACGTCCCGCCCCCTTTCCTCCATACTATATGGGCATCCCTCGCTAGGGACGGCAGACGCAACCTTTTTCACCAGAAAAACTCTTCTCCCACTTTAAATTTAGAGGTGCGCGGCCCTGGGAGCATGCGCTGCCCTGACTCCGGCACCACACCTCAGACTCCTTTTCCGCGCAGACGGGAATGGGCCGAATTCACCAGCGCTCCTGGGTTTGGCTTCAGCCATGTAATTCCTCGCGCGGATTCTTCCTCTATCTCTTCTTTTGTCTTTTTTCAATAGGTACTCGGTCCTCAGACGCCACTGCTCCTCCCCGGTGCATGTCGACTTCGACAGGGTTCAGCAGGTGCCCATCCTGCAACGGGTCCTTATACCAACTCACGCACCGAGGCTGTCACAGCTACCGGCCTTGGGTCCTCGGATCCTCCCGGTGCCAAGGTTGAGGGGCCACTAGGCTCTATTACCAGGCTTGCGCCCGAGGGGCTCTGCCCTTGTACCGGCAGCACATCCAAGGGTGTGCCTGAATGCAGCACCCCCGGGTCGAGGTGGATACACCTACCGTGCTTGGGCTCGAGGAGCGGGGCAAGTCGCACGCCGCTCACATATGAGACTTGGCAGAAGCTTGCACCAACGAACAGAGCAACACGTCGCAGCCACGTGGTAGGCAGCTCAACAAAATGGCTGACGTGCCTGAAAAGGACACCCATTTGACGCCTCTGCAGGACTTTGGCGAAGAACGAGTATCGAGGTGGGACTTGCATCAACCAGGTATGTGGCCTACAGCCTACCCTTATGCGCAAGGCTGTGTTCGCTTGCGTCCATATGTACAGGGTCGGCAGCGGCCTCAGTTGCCTCTAGTAAACCCTTCAGTGCCCTCCTCCTCCTCCTTTTCGGCCAGTGAGGACCTGATATTTGTGAGGTTCCTCGGCCTCATGAAGTCTCCAGATATGGGGGCTATCATCAAGGACGCAGTCAGGGAAGTCCTTCCCGCTATGCTAGCGGCACCAGAGACTCCTCTGCCGATGCCTCTGGCCCCGGCACAGCCGCCTCCTCAGGCTCCTCAGCCTACTCCAAAGGTGGTTCCATACCAGCCTCCTCATCTTCCTCAGCCTCCGGCAGTGCTCTCAGTGCCCCTGCTTCTGGCTCCGGATACTCCTCCTCCTCCACAGGATCCCCCAGACCCTCAGGATACTGATGAGGAGGAGGATTCTGACACGCAATCATCGGCCAGGGCCTTTCAGGAACCTATCTCGGGCCTGGCGGAATACCTGGGCCTCCCACAGCCGCAGGTTGAACAGCCGGCAGAGTGCATCCTCGCTGAAGTCCTCACGAGGCATCCTTCTGCCAGAACGGGGATTCCACTGCAGACCGACGTGGTATCTCTCGCCAAGAAGGGGTGGCTCAAACCCCACTCCGTCCAGCCAGTCAACCGCCGCCTGGACGCCAAGTACAGGCAGATTGAGGGGGATACACTCCTCAGTGATCGCTGCGGCATCACTGTACTGCAAGCCTCAGTCGTCCTCGTCATCTATGGCGCTGTTAGGCAAGGAGAAAACCTTGGAGGCACACAGTAAGAAGCTGTATTCCAATGCTTCCTTGCACCTGCGACAGGCCAACGCAGATGCCCTGCTGACAGCTGCTAAACAAAGATTATGGCGGGAAATTGCTGACTTCCTCCCGGAACTCCCCACCCACAGGCAATCATGTTTCAAGGTGGGGCTAACCGAAGCCCAGCTCGTGGCTCAGGATATCATAGAGTCCACTTTTGCACACACATTGATACCTCTGGACGTGCCACCTGTATTTCCACGGACATGCAAAGAATGGCCTGGCTCCGGGCAACCAAGTTCAACCCGGATGTCCAGGAAAGTATTCTGGACCTGCCATTCGAAGGCAGTGACCTCTTTCACTCCAGCACAGACAAGCAGATGGACAAGAAAAAGAATAGCTCTCAGACGGCTAAGTCTTTATCCATTCTGACAAAGACCACGCCCAAAGCGTACTCACAATCTCAGCAACGCTCGGATAAGGGTCGCTCATCTGGAGGCTTCCGCGGCTTCCAGGAACGGAGATCTAGGCAGCCGGAACGCTCGCCGACCCCTAGTCAGCAGAAGCATCAAAAAGGGGTGGGGGCAAGGGCTTTTTCCAGTCCCCCCTCCTCCGCCTATGCCTCCGAGGGTAAGAAGTCATGACAGACACACTCGGGTCCATGTGTCGCCAGTGGGGGGAAGGCTTGCTCTTCACGCACACTTTTGGTGACAGAACTTCGCGGACCCCTGGATCCTGTCAGTAATATCCTCTGGGTACCGTCTACCTATTCCTGCCTCTCTTCCCTCCTCTCCTCCTCTTCCGCAAGTTGGGACAGCAACTCTTTTGGCAGAGATTCGGTCGCTCGTCCTGAGCCAGGCCGTGGAGGAAGTCCAAGCCTCCGAGCAGGGCTCGGGCTTCTACTCCAGGATCTTTGCCATTCAGAAAAAGAACCAGGCTGGCCTGAGAGGAGTTCTAGACCTTTCCACCCTCAACCTCTCCTTACCTCTCCAGAGGTTCAAGATGGTGACGCCAGCTTTTATTGTGGAGACTTTATGCAAGGGAGACTGGATGTGCTCCCTGGATCTGAAGGACGCCTATCTGCACGTCCCAATCTGGCAACCCCATCAGTCTTTCCTATAGTTCAGGATCATGGGCTGCCATTTTCAATACAAGGTCCTCCTGTTTGGCCTTAACTCGCCCCCAGGATCTTTACCAGACTCTTGAACGCAATGGCTGCCAAACTCCATGCTCAGGGCCTCCATATATACCCCTACCTAGATGACTGGCTCGTCAGGGCTACATCTCTAGAAGCAGTTCACCACTCCTCCCAGGCACTGATGAACACACTACACAACTTGGGCTTTTCGCTCAATCTCAAGAAGTCACAACTGCAACCCACACAGTCGTTGACCTTCCTGGGCCTCATCTGGGACATGCACCCCGAGAGGGTCTTCCCCTCCGAGGACAAGATCGCGGCCATCAGGAGGGCCAAGTCCCACTTTCTCAGCAGTGGCGCAACCTCGGCTTGGTGGTACCAGCATCTGCTGGGTCTTTTTGCAGCGGTACTGTTGGCGGTTTGCCGTACAAGACTCATGATGAGGAGGATTCAGCTACACTTCGCAGCATCATGGAACCAGGAGAGGGGCTCTCATGCCGAAATGATCAAGATCCCCATCTGTTAGGAAGAATTCTCTGTTTAGGCTGAATTTCCTAACCTAGTGAGTCCCCCAGCAGCTTTGCTGGATTTTGTGGGGTTTATTGTTTTCTCCTGCCAAGAGTGAGACTCTTTTATCCTCACTCTTGGACATGACTTGAGAGTGTTCTCTGTGACTTGCTATGTGCTTATGGGCTGGGGGGGTAATTTTCCCCATAGGCCATCATTGGTTTTTGAATGTGTTACACAGCACCCTCAGTGCAGTAGCACAGGGGTGTCTTGGAGACCCCCAAACATAGACTCCACACCCTGGGACTGACTACTGTCTCCCTGGGTCTGTAAAGTTACCATTGACTTTACTAGTCTTAACTTAGGAACTTAACCAGTACAAACCATCTTACTGTGGAAGTACTAGTAGGGGCAATTAGATTGCCCCTGGGTCTGTTGTCGAGGGGGTACTGTCCCGTCCCCCCTCGCCGAGTTCTGGCTGGTGGCAGTGGATACCACGGAAATATTCCACCGGAATATTTCCCAATGGGATTTCCCATTGGTTTTTGATGCACCACTTTTTGGTGCAATGTTAAAGATACCGCCGGTTTATTTATTTAATATAAATTCACCGGTTGGGATTCTTTGCCGGAACTCGCCGCCAAAATGGCGTCTAGGTTCACTTCAGTAACCCTGAACCAGAGTCGAGCCTTTGTTCCACTTTTGGCGGGCTTCTGCACAGAAGCCCTCCAAAGTGGTGCCATTCTGTCTGGGTACCAAAGGGGGTGGGGGAGGGGGTTTAGGCACCCTGGACCGAGTTGCCTTGCCAACTCGGGTCGCACTCTAGTGTGATTGGCCCAAGTGGTGAGCCACCCCGCTCACCACTTAGCATGTTTGAGTGACGGCTAGGCTGTATGAATGGGGGTTTGCTGCATAAAAGCAGGGTTTTTGGGACTGGTTCTTCAGAAGTCGCCACAGGACCTAAGAAGCCGAAGAGGGAGAAGCCGAGCCGACCTGCCAAGACGACACCACCGGTGAAGCCCTGCAGAATCGTCTCACCACTTTTCCCGACGACAGAGGAGATCTCCCGCCGGAGAGTCTTCTTCCCTTAACTGGTGGGGACAACCAGTTGCTGCCTTCTTTTTGCCGTCCCGAAGCATCTCGTGGCCGCCTTGCCTGTGCCAAGCACCCCGGCAACCGGGATACCACTTTTTACCTCAACCGCGAAAGAGGGGTAAAAATCCTTTGTGACCGGCGAACTCCACGGCTGGCCTCATCCCTGGTAGTGCAACGACCTGCAGCCTTCCTCCCCGTCGAGATCACCTCTTCCTCGGGACGACGCCGCGACTTGCACCCACTACCAGGAACGACTACCACCGCTGGAGGAATCTTTCCACTTTTAAAGGTACTGTGATCCGCCCGGCCTCCCTTGCCACCGATTGTACGGGGTAGATTTAGCCCTCGGCTCTCGAACCTGGGTAGGTCTGGGACACCCTAACTAAACTTTTCAGAACCATAGTAAAACCGTTTTCTACTCACCTGCAAAGACTTGTGACATTGTGTGATCTTGGGCACATTTTCGCCTGGCTCCCTCTAACGCGGGCCCCGAACTAATTCCCCTTGTTTCACTATTGACTGTCTTTGCCAACCTTATGTGAAAAGTGTTTTACCTAACTGCTCTCTTTATTTCTGCCTTTTCCCTCCCTTTTGGTAATACTTGTTGGAGTACCATCTAACGTTAAGCGCTCACCTCTGGTTGGAAATAAGTGGTGTTAACTTAGAATTGTCCAACAAACGATTAGGGATGTACATATGAGTAATAGTAACTGTGTTTGACTTTCTTATCTTTTCTAATGTGCTAGTGTAATTTGAGTGTACCTTTTAATAAATAAGTTTATACTTTTACACCTAGCTCTGGTCAGTGTTTGCTTGTGCTATTGTACCTCTGTACCTATTATGTATCCTCTGTATACTGCCTAACTCTTCTTGAGGGAAGTCTGACTGCTCAGCAACAGCTACCACAGTGAATCTGTGCGGTGCAGACTGCTACCAAGTGGGTTTACTGCCAACACCTGTAGTCTTAAATCTTTTGCAGTGGTCCCAGAGGGAACTGCACAGGTTTCTGCCTAACACCATCTCTCTCCACCCGGACCTCACATGGTGGTCCAGGGACTGCAATCTGCGGACGGGCAAGCCCTTCCAGCCCCCCCCCCCCCCCCCCGTCCCTGAGGTGACGATTACCACAGACTCCTCCCTAGACGATTGCCTTCGAGGACCTCTCGGTCCATGACACGTGGACCCGTCAAGAGCAAGAATACCACATCAATTGGCTCGAGCTGAATGCCATCTGGTTAGCGCTTAGAGCCTTCCTCCCACATCTCAAGGGGAAGGGCTGTCCTCATCCAGACAGACAACTCGACCAGCATGTACTTCATCAACAAGCAGGGGGGGACCAGGTCCCCTGCCCTGTTCAGACTGGCAGTCAACATGTGGGAATGGGCCTTGGAAAACGACATCTACCTCATGGCAGTGCACCTTCCGGGGGAATCCAACCTGGAAGCGGACAGGCTCAGCAGGTTGGGAGCGGACAACAAGTGGCAGCTGAACGACCTTGTTGCACAGGAGATCTTCCACTGTGGGGGCTTCTCTCAGGTCGATCTCTTTGCCACCAGGCACAACAAGAAGTGCCCCCAGTTCGCCTCCTGGCAGGGGCAGGGCATAGGCTCCCTGGCCGACGCCTTATAGATCCAGTGGAATGGCATGTCAGCATACGCCTTCCCGCCCACTCCACTGATTCACAGAGTACTCTGCAAGTTCAAGGGGTCTCGCCAGATCAACCTCATTCTGATAGCTGCGTGGTGGCCAGCCAGGCCATGGTTCTCGGAGCTGCTCCGCCTCTTGGCGGTCCCCCAATCCACCTCCCGACAGGCCCAGCACATCTTTGGACACAGCAGGGGGGCAGGGTCCCCCACCCCCCAGAAGCTAGCCCTCACAGCGTGGTTCCTGAGCAGGTAACACTCAGCCATCTCAAGCCAATCTGGAGATCATAAAAGGGGCTAGGACCAAGACTACCAGAGCCCAGTATAAAAGTAAATGGACCAGGTTTTGCCACTGGGCTCACTCCAAGGACATCGACCCGCTGGCTTGCTCATTGGATGACGTGCTGTCATTCCCAGCCCACCTCACCAACTTAAACAAGGAGATCGTCCTTCCCACGTTCTTTGCGGACCCGAAGGACGAGCATCATAGTTCTGCACTTCCTTGATGTCAGGCGTGCCCTGAAATTCTACCTATACAGGACCAAGGGCTTCCGCAAGTCAGACGCCCTGTTCATCACCTTTTGAAGGCGCCAGGCCGGGCTATTAGGCCTCCAAATCCTCCATCTCCCACTGGATAGTCTCGGCCATCAAGGAAGCGTACAAGGGCCAGCATAGACCCCTTCCAGTGCACATGCACGCCCACGCGGTAAGGGCCAAGGTAACGGCCATCGCTTTTCAGCGTCATGTCCCCTGGCAGGTCATAAGCACGGTGTCCACATGGGCCATTCCCTCGGCTTTCTGCAAGCATTACTGTTTGGATGCCGGCTCCAGAGCAGATGCAGCATTCGGACAGGCAGTCCTCCGGAACCTGTTTGCTTGAGGAGGGTCTCCTCTCCACCCTGGGGCTACATTCAGTTGTAATCGCCCATGCAGTATGGAGGAAAGGGGACGGGACGTAAGAGTAATTATAAGTTACTCACCGTAGTGACTAACGTACATAGTCCCCTTTACTCCATATGTCCCACCATCCTCCCCCCCTAATATCTGGTGTCATTAGGCAATGGTATCTCTATTGTCGACGCGTCTTTGGGGACTGAGGTGTGGCGCCGGAGGCCGGAGTCAGGGCAGCGCATGCTCCCAGCGCTGCGCCTCCGCGCGCCTCTGAATTTAGAGGGGAAGTAGATTTTTCTGGTGAAAAAGGTTCCGTCTCCCATCCCTAGCGAGGGACGCCCATGCAGTATGGAGGAAAGGGGACTATGGACTAAGAGTACGTTAGTCACTACGGTGAGTAACTTATAATTTCACCAACACTCCTGGGTTTGGATTCCACATGGTTTTCCGTGGATACTGTCTTTTTTTGTCTTCTAATCCTTAATCAGGTACTCAGTCCTCTGGTGCCACGCTCATCCCCGGTGCATGTCCTTGGGCTTCAGCAGGTGTCCAGCCTGCGAGGGGCTCTTTCCCACATCTGGCCCCCCCACGCTCTGTGCCTCCACTGCCTTGGCCCAGACCACGGCTGGGAAGTTGGTACCACGTACAACACGCTTACACTGCACGCTCTGAAGAACAGGTTAGCTAGCTTCGTCACACACAAGTCCAAGGCCAAGGTAGGGCCACTTTTTCCATCGCACACCGCAAGGGTGACTCCTTTCCTAGGAAATGCCCGATCGGGAGGGACCATTCAGGTTCTTAAACCAGCACGGATACCGAGGCTCATTCAGCTACCGGCTGCCAGGCCGAGGGGGTCACTAGATCCTTATGGAGACAGTGCTGAGGGACTGTAAGGTTCTTTTACCGGTGTCAACCCAAGGGGCTACGCCCCATTACCGGACAAATGTCTGAGGGGACGCCTGTAGGCAGCACTACAGACGACGCAGCCGAAGGCACCACACCTACCAGGTCTCGACCTGAGGAGCAAGGTAGGCCTCATACTCCACTGCGAAGAGTTCAGGAGGAGGCCGGTCCCTGTGAGCCAGGCACCACGACACAGGCACGTGGCAGCTCGACAAAATGGCCACAGCGCCAGACAAGATCACCGCTCCTCCGACACATCCCCGTTCGGGGAACAGGTAGGAGATAGAATGTCCAGGCAGGGCTGGTCTTCACCCGGTACGTGGCCAACAGCTTATCCTTCAGTGTTGCAGGGTAGATATCCTCAGCAACCAGCAAGGCAGAGTACACACAGGCCCCAGCAGCCGCCTGCTACTCCGTCAATACCATTTGCCACCCCACCAGCCTGTGAAGACAGGTTTTTTGAAAAGTTCCTCACGCTTATGAGGTCCCCTCTGATCAGCTCCATCCTTCGGGATGTTATCAGGGACATGCTGCTTCCAGGTACTCCGCTAGCACCTATAGTCATTCCTCCTATGGCTCTGGTGGCTCAGGCCCCTAAGCAGCTACAGCTGCCCCCGTCGGGTCCTTAGATTCAAGCTCCCCAGCCTCCTACAGTTCAGGTGGTGCCACACCAGCCGCTGGCTCCGGTCTCCATACCTCAGCCTTTGACTCCCAGCACTCCTCCCGGGCACCAGACCAGCCGGACACCATGGTGCACACTGATGAGGAGGAGGACCCTGACGCACCTTCAGCCAAAGCCTTCCATGAACGACTTGCAGGTTTGGCAGAATACTTGGGGCTTCCACAGCCCGAGGTGGAGCAACCCGAGGCGGGGGTCCTGACCGAGGTCCTCACTCTCCGCCCGTGGCTACAACGAGATCCCTATGCAGAAGGACGTTGTTGCCTTGCCCAAAAAGGGATGGCTGAAATCCCATTCAGCACATCCCACCAACAGGCGCCTCAACCCCAAGTACAGGCAATTGGAGGGGAATATACTCTTCTTGGCGGCACACCCTCTTCCACACTCCTCAGTGATTGCCACAGCCTCCATCTACTCGAAGCCAGAGGCCTACTCAGCCACGTCTTCCTCTGCTGTCCTAGGCAAGCAGGAGATGATCTTGGTGGCGTATGGAAAGAAGGTCTATTGCAACGCCTCTCTGAACCTTTGTCGCTCTAACGCGGATGCCATGCTCGCAGCCGTTAACCAGAGGCTTTGCCGGGAAATAGCCGCCTTCCTTCTGGAACTTCCTGTACTCAGTCAGGCACCCTATAAGGCTGGGCTGTCAGAAACTAAGATGGTGGCTCAAGACATCATGGAGTCCACAGTGGTGCATATCGACACCTTATGCCGCGCCATCTGTATAGCCACGGACATGAGAAGGACGGCCTGGCTACGGGCTACCAAGTTCAACCCGGACGTACAGGAACCCATATTGGACCTTCCATTTTAGGGTAGAGACCTCTTCCATTCCACCACGGACAAGGAACTGGATAAGAACAGTTCCCAGACAAGGAAATCTTTATCCATCCTCACAAAGTCTACGCCCAAGACCTACAGTCAAACGCACCAGCGTTCGGACAAGGGTCGGGCCTTTCGGCGGGTTCCAGGACTTCCAAGAACGATGGTCCAGGCAGCCGGACTGATCTCAGAGTCGACACCACCGTAAACAGCACAAGGCTGGGAATAAGGGCTTCTTTCAGTCCCCCCTCCTCCGGCCCAGCCTCAGAGGGAAAGAAGGCATGACACTCCCCTCCGGTTCCACGTGTCTCCGGTGGGGAGCAGGCTTGCCCTTCACGCACAGCATTGGCGCGTTAAGTTCGCAGACCCCTGGATCCTATCAGTAGTGGCCTCGGGTTACTGCCTACCGGGTACCTCCCTATCCACCCTCCTCTTTCACTCCCACAGATTGGGACAGCAACTCTATTGGCAGAAATGTGCTTGTTGGTACAGGATCAGGCAGTGGAGGAAGTCCCAGGCTCCCAGCGAGGCATGGGCTTCTACTCCAGAATTTTCGCCATACAGAAGAACCACCAGGCTGGCATCGGAATTGTTGGACCTTTCCAACCTGAACCTTTCCCTTCCGCTTCAAAAGTTCAAGATGGTTTCACCAGCGCTTATTGCGGAGACACTGTGCAAGGGAAACTGGATGTGCTCCCTGGATCTGTAGAACGCATACCTGCACGTCCCATTTGGCAGCCCCATCGATCCTGAGGTTCAGGATCCTGGGCTTTCATTTCCAATACAGGGTTCTATCCTTTGGCCTCAATTCAGCCCCCAGGGTCTTTACCAAGCTTATGAATGCAGTGGCAGCCCTTCTCAGGGCCCTGGGGCCACCATGTATATCCATACCTCGACGACTGGCTCATCAGGGGGAGATCACCGGAGGTAGTACAACACACCTCCTCCACCCTCATGAATACACTACACGAATTGGGATTTTCTATCAATCTCTAGAAATCATAGCTGGAGCCTATGCAGAGACTGACTTTCCTGGGACTCATCTGGGATACGAGAACCGAGAGAGCTTTCACTCTGAAGACAAGATTGCAGCCCTCAAGAGAGCCGCAAGCCATTTTCTCAGCCGAGTGGTTTCCTCGGCTTGGTGGTACCAGCACCTTCTAGGTACCATTGTGGCATTTCTCCTGGCAGTGGCTTACACAATGCTCAAAATGAGGCGATTGCAGTTGCACTTTGCAGCCTCATGGAATTAGGAGCAGGGTTCCCAGGCGGAACCTGTGAGCATTCCTCCGGTTCTCCACCAGGACCTGATCTGGTTGAACACGGACTGCAACCTGAGGATTGGCAGGCCATTCCGACAACCAGTCCCGCAGGTTACCATCACTACAGACACTTCCTGGGAGGGCCCTGGACAACCACAGCATCAACAGAGCAGGAGGCCCATATCAATTGGCTGGAGCTGAAAGCCATCTGGCTGGCTCTCAAGGCCTTCTTACCAATCGTCAGTGGTAAAACTGACGGACGTCTCCACCAGCATGTATTGCATCAACAAGCAAGGTGGCACTAGGTCCCCTCCTCTATGCACCCTGGCGGTCAGCATGTGGGAATGGGCCCTGATGAATGGCATACACTTGAGGGCAATCCACCTCCTGGGGGAATCGAACCTGGAGGCAGACAGGCTCAGCAAGTTGGGTGCGGACAATTACGAATGGCAGTTGAATGATCAGGTCCTACAGGGAATCTTCAACAGATGGGGTGATCCACACTGCCCTCAGTTGGCATCATGGCGGGGTTTGTGTCCCGGCTCCCTTGGAGATGGATTACAGATACAGTGGAACAGCATGAACGCATATGCAACCCTCCTACTCCTCTGGTACACAAGGTGATCGGCAACATAAGGTAGTCCCAGCACCTCAGGATCATTATGGTAGCCCCTTGGTGGCCAGAGTGGCCCTGGTTCTCAGAGCTGCTCGGCTTGGCGGACTAACCTCCAATGCACCTTCCACTGGGCCCAGCTCATCTACTGTCACAGCAGGGGGCCACGGTCATCCACCCCACCCGCAGAAGTTAGCGCTAGCAGCGTGGTTCTTGAACAGGTCACATTAAAGCATCTGCGTCTTTCGCACGCTAACCTAGACGTCATACAGGGTGCGAGGAGCGATGCTACCAGGAGCCAATACAAAAGCAGGTGGACTATGTTTTGCCACTGGGCGGAGTCCACAGAAGTTGATCCTCTCACATGATCATTGGACGATGTACTATTCTTCTCTGCACACCTTGCACACTCAGTAGTGTAAATACACATGTTGCACCTATTTGGCTGCCATCGGAGCATACCGGAACTCGGAGGAGGAAGTGTTATCATCCTCCAACCCGGTAGTTAAAAGGCATCTGGCGGGCCTCAACAAGCTCTACCCACCTATCAAGAGGCCACACCCTATGTGGGACCCTAATGTAGTTTTGGTGCCTTGGCACACAAACCTTTTGAGCCAATGGCTTCCGCGGACATCAGGCTGGTCACCATCAAGACAGCCCTCCTGATGGGTCTTACATCTGCACGTAGGGTCAGGCACTAGTTGCTTTGGAGCCTTACACTACCTTTCACAGAGACTAGGTGGTCCTTAGAACAAACTCAGCGTTCTTGCCTAAAGTGGTCTCTTTGTTACATCTGGATGAGGAGATAGTGTTAACTACCTTCTTCGCAGACCCTAAACACGATGCTCAGAGGGTTTTGCACTGCCTGGATGTCAGGCATGCCCAGAAGTTCTATCTGGACTGGACCAAGAGCTTCCGCAAATCAGACACTCTCTTCATTACCTTGGGGGGGTCAAGGGCAGAATATCTTGCATCTGAGGCCTCTATAGCAAGGTGAATGGCTTCGGCCATCAAGGAGGCTTATGAAGGGCAGCACAAGCCGCTTCGGCAAACATGTATGCACATGCTGTCAGGGCCAAGTCCACCGCAGTCGCGTTCCAGAGGCATGTTCCGTCGCAGGTAATCAGCAGTGCGGCCACATGGTCCACTCCTTTGGCCATCTGCAAATACTACTGTTTGGATGCCAGCTCTAGGTCAGATGCAGCATTTGGACAGGCAGTACTAAGGAACTTGTTTTGTTAAGGAGGGTCACCTCTTTGGGCTACATTCAGTTGTAATCGCCCATACAGTGTGGAGGAAAGGGGACGGGATGTAGGAGTAATTATAAGTTACTCACCGTAGTTACTAACATACTCCTAGCCCATAGTCCCCTTTCCTCCATCCGTCCCACCCCCCCCTAATAAAACTGGTGTCATTAGGCAATGGTAATATTGTCGAAGCGTCAATGGGGACTGAGGAATGGGGCCGGTGGGCGGAGTCAGGGGAGCGCATTGTCCCAGGGCTGCGCGCGCCTCTAAATTTAAAGGGGAAGAAGAGTTTTTCTTGTGAAAAAGGTTCTGTCTCCTGTCCCTAGCGAGGGACAACCATACATTATGGAGGAAAGGGGACTATAGACTGAGTACGTTAGTCACTATGTTGAGTAATTCATCATTTACTGGATATTTGTAAAGCGACCTCTGCCATTGTTATGGCCTCGAAGCGCTGTTGTGCGAGCAGTGCTTTGGCATACCGTATTCTGAACAAACAAGAAAAATAAGAGCTGTACATTCCCTTCAAAAAGTAATTCGAATGTAGGTGTCTGTTCAGTCACTAGCAGAGATTACTAGTTTAAAGACATTATACTAGCTAGACAGTACAGGTTGCAGAGAGGATTGCTAGGTCAGTGATTATGTGAGTAGTAGATGGGCCCCCTTTCCTCTTCAAGTACATTTTAACAGGTGGGAATGCCCCCTTTTGATAGGCATTTGATATTAATTTTAATATAAAAAAATGTTGATCAAAAAGATTTCAACATATCAAATGTGTATTTTTATAGGAAATGTTTTGATATGTTTTGATGGGAAAAGGGTATCATTTATATCAGTTTGATATTAAGTTTATATTAAAATAATTTTAATATAAAGTTTATATTAAAATGTTCTTAATATGGGAGAGTGCGTGTGTGCTGTTCCTTGGTCGAGGGCATAATGAGTTGAGGCGTTAACCGGTGCGTGTGAGGTGTTGGTGACTCTTTGATGACGCAGGGCTGGGTTGTGACCGTGATGGTATGACTTGCTATATAAAGCTGGCCTTCGATAAGTCTTTGAATAATTTTATATTTTTTCTATTTATAAAATCAAAAAAACAAAACAAAAAATGTGCTATCAAAAAATTTGGTTTGAGATCAAAAATGTTTGGTATCGAAACAAAATTGTATATAAAAAGTTAAAATAATTTGATATCCATACCGGATTTTGTCATATCAAAATTAAAAACAATTTCTATATACAAATGTTTAAAAAATTGTATATACCGAAATGAAAAAATTGTATATCAAACATATTTTATATCAACATTATATCATATTTTTTCATATCAAAATTAAGAACAATTTTTATATACAAATGTTCAGAAAGTTATATAGCAAAATTAAAAAATGGTATATCAAAATTAAAACAATTTTTTATATAAAGTTACACAAGTTTATAACAAAATTTAAGATATATCAAAATCTTTTTTTATATCTAAATTGGAAGGAAAAAAAAATGTTGTATATCAAAATTAAAACATTTATTATATCAACATTTAAAAAATCATCATTATTTTGATAAACCTTTGGATCATTTTATATAAACTTTATATTCTTTTTATTTAAAGCTGGAATACATTTGATAAGCCCTGAATACATTTTTATGAACTTTATATAATTTTAATATAAAATTTGATTGAATGGGATAGGGTGACACAGGGGTGGACTTTAGAACCCAGGTATATAGCTTTTTTGCAAAGGGTTGGAAAAATGTTTCTTTTTGAGTTAACCAAGGGCTATTCAGAAAATGGTGACTTTGATCAGCTATAGCTACGACGGGGGGTAAAACCACCCCCAGGAGCCCCTGTGGATTTTATGGTGTCTGATGATCTGGAGATTGATCAGGACTTACTGACGGAGTGTGAGTCCGGGGAGCTCTGTGAAAACATGGCTACACTTTCTGTTGACAGCAAGCCGTCACTGTTGCGACTATGGGGGGAGTCTGTTGCAGATTCCATTCAAAACATTAAAGAGCATGTGACCATAACAATGGCTAATCTGGGTATGGCGACCTGGAATGGCGATGACGCAATCATGGCATAACCAACAGCGTTCGATGTGGGCACTGTAGACAGTGGATATGAATCTATGGTTTTGCAGGCGGCCACGGCGACGATGCCAGAGACGGATTATGCCCTACTGCCCCATTAGAAAACACGGGGGGACAAGCGAGCCCAGGGTATCGGATGGCGTGCTATCCGGTAAGTATGTTTAAAAGCAATTGCGTGTATTTTGTAGGGCGTAAGAAGTAGCTGTAGTTAAAACTGTGCATATTTGTTTTGTTTCCAGCATTTAACCGATAAAGTGGTCAGCATTGACGACAACCCGGATGTAGCAGAGACCATCAATATTTACTGTGTTTGCTGTTCAAACCAAATTGAAAACTCGGAGGTTTCTGAAACTGTCCTGTGCAAGGCCTGTATTTCGCTAATGGAAACTGATGGCGTAAAAAATTATATGGTTTTAGCAGATGTGACCTGGATCGATATCATGGCTATCAAAGGTTTTACGTCCGTTGTTGTGAAAACATGTTTAAAACAACACTTTCACAGATGGTGCCCAAGGCACAAAATTGATGACCCCAGACAGGATGCTCACTAATGTTTGGAAAAAGCTTAAACGGATAATTTGCTATGTAAAATGTCACATGCTGAGCTACAAACGCATTGTAGAAATTATGCACTTGACACAGGCGCTAACATAGCTGAGGGCTGGGCATGGGGCAGTGAGATGTATATCTAGAACATTGTGGGCAATACAAATGGCGAATAACCCCCTTTTGAAAATGGAGCAATTTAGACGGGGTTGCCTGATGTGTGTTAGCATTATTGAGAAAACAGTTTGTAAATGGGGGGGATAAAGTATACCAAAGACAATATGGTAGAGCAATGTTCATGGAACCTTGTAAACTGGCCTATGAGGCCTGAGATTGTAGATGTTTTCATATGTATTTGCAGGAAATAAAAAATGTACATCTGTTGAAAAGTGATCAATTCAATGTGAAACCAGCAGTTGGATGTGTATAGCAGTTATTGCTGGATCTACTTAAAGAGCGGCTGGATACAATGTCCAAGATTGCTGTGTTATCTGGAAGCACAATGACGATATACAGAAAATGTAACAATCTTTTATGCATCGCAAACATGTGAGTCAACAGCAATCGCCCACTAATGGACAACTACTGGCAAACGCATCACAAAGGAGGTCATTTCGATTTAAGGTTTCCAGGCGGGTCCTCATTGCGAATAAATGTGGCCAACCTGCAACAAAGTTTTCGAGGTGTTAAAGGCCACTGGTTCTTTGACAGGGAACTTTATGAATTTCTGTCAAACATCTCTATATTATGTATATCTGCTTATCAACGCAGTGAGACGGGCAGTGTATTAAGTAATTGATAATACATTGAAATTTGTATCAGAGAAGATCATTGTGCAGCAGGTGATAACTCCAGTTATTCAGTGTGAACAAATACATGTTTTAAATATGAATAAAATCAGATATTTTATAAAACCTGGTTGTCTTTTTATGTTGAACGGTTACGGAGGGCAAACACGCCCTGTATACAAATAGCAGAAATATATGATGACATAAAGATGGCAAGTGTTTATAACCACACCTGTGAAAATAAAATCAACATTTGAAAACAGGATTCTATAGCAAGATGAAAACCAGTCTCGCTAAAAGTTGATGTCCCCCAGCTCAACATAGCTGATGGCACCCAATTAACAAGTGATGTGTGTTATTATACATAGTAAACAGGACCACTTAATAAAGAAAAATACCGGTTTTATAAATTGTCAAAATATTTCATTTATAAAAAGATACTTAATACAGAAATGCAAAATACACGTGTAAAAATATTTATTGTGATCGAAAAGAATGAACATGCTGCTGCAAATATGCAAAATCTTAGACATTCCTTTGTGAATTGTAAAAATATTTTGCTTATAAAAAAAGATAAACTTAATGCAGAAAGGAAAAATACATGTTTTAAAACATTTTGATGTAGTAGAAAGAATAAACATGCAGATGCAAATAGTCAAAAGCTGAGACACTCAACTTGAAGGGACGCGGCACAATTACAACTGCAGAAGCTTTGTGAAAAAGCGAGGGGTTGGTAGAGGTCCTTTAGCCATATGGGTGGGTCAACCCGTCTGCTGCCAAACATAACCCTGAGCGTCTTTTGTAGAGTGACAGTGTTAATTTACCACTGTTTTTATGGTGCACTATAGGTGGATGTGTAACGACGATAGACTGTGTGGTGTCACACGCATCTCCCTGTACAAAAGATTGCACCAGATCTTTTAAACTGTCGAAATGTATCTGGGCCATGTTAACATTTAACGTTATACCTTTTACTTTCATGTTGACGGTTCCTAGGGATGTGCAATAGACGTATGTTTTGGGCACCGCAGATATGAACTCCACAATGTATTCTTCAGGAGCTAGCTCAGAAGTCAAAATTCCTAGATAATTGACAGTGGGCGGGTTGAAATCTCTGGTCAGCTGACAAAAATGTGTGTTGTCTGAACTTGTTGGGTATTCCACGGCAGAGCACCATCACAGACAAGCCATTTCATCATATACGAACATACAGTTGCACACGTCCTAAGAAATATCAAATAGATAGGCGTGAAGCACTTCAGGGTCTGTGATTATGGCTGTGTTGGGCAAATTAACTTTTTGCGCAAACTTAGCCCACAAAGAATTAAGACATAGTTTTGCCTACAGCCGCCGAGCTTGGGGTGTCCTCAATGTGTTCCATACGCAAGCATATGCCCTGATGTTTATAGTAATCAATGTAAACCCACTTCCTGAACCGCCGCATAGCCATCCGAACAATACTGTCTGTATCGTTTTTCACCACTGCCAGTTAGGGTGTCTTGTATAGAGATGTTCTCTGTTTTTGAGATGAATAAGAGCCGCTGAATAGCCGACGTGGAATAAAGTTTTTGTCGACTGATACGAATCATGGGGCAACAGTGCGATTGATTTGGGTTTTAGATATAGTTGTCTGTATATCGGCATACAACTAGCCAGCATGATATTTTGAAAAAGGTCTATGTGTGACACGTGTATTCCACCCTTTATAGGTGTTCACAACGAGTCATTTGAATGATGCCGTCCCTACCAGGCCATAAAATGGTCTGTCTCGCTAGGCATCATGTATTGAACCCTAGATTGATCCGGTGGTGGGAATGGGCCTATGTAGTTTTGGTTAGCGGCTGTGTTAAAAAGATGGGGAAAGGAAACCTTTGAACCGGGAAAGCTAAAAGCTTTTGGAAGCTTGCTGAGTTTCATGGGCAAAAAGTTCAAGCAATCAGTGCATTTGTAGAGGCACCACAAAGATGGCCATTAGCTAATCACCTTGGGTGAAAGGTTTTATTTGAATTTTTTTTCCCAAACTAGCTTTCTCAACACAAAATATGAATCGTATCCTTTGGAATTATGGGCTAGAAAGGTATAACCCATGAATTTGCTTGTTACCAAGGTGCTTATAAAGGTGGCCACACAGGTGTCCTTTGTAAATTCCCAATAACTATCCCCTGTTGGATGAGTGGCATAGATCAGTTCGGTTGGTGTGGTATATTTTCTTGGCGGGCCTCCATGTTGTATATAATGTAGTTCTCGTTTTTATTTTGCGGTCTGCTGGCCGTCATGTAGCACAGGTGTTCAGCTGTGTTGACAATGTAAACTTTGCACACTCTACAAATCACTGTGACACAGTTGCGACCCTCGGGAAGAAATGTTTAACACGCTGGGCAATCAGTGCGCGGCTCACACCTGACCGCCCTCAGTGCTGGTTTTTGAAATTGTGTCTCTAGACCGGTTTGAGACTTCGCAAACTCGTGACACCGAGTGCATTTTGCAGGTTTTTCCTTGAGCGTTTGACATTATTCTCCTAGACGCAAGCAACAGTGGTATTGGCAACTGTGTATATTTGTTTTTGGAAATGTGATGACAACGCTGGCAGAGGTGTTTATACCCCAGGAAACCTTTTAGATTCCCTACACTATAGAAGTGGTTGTCATGGTGTAAAACATATAAAGTGTTTTTAGCTGTTTTATGCGTTAGCGGGAAATACCACAACGCATGGTTGTTAAAATAGTGTGTCTTGATGAGTCTATTAAAATACTCTGCAAAGATATTCAGTTGCCCAAAACCTTCCGTCGTGAGTCCCAAATCTGTGTGCACTTGCATATCTTTCGGACATATGGCGGCGTCTGTCATGCTTTGCGGCTCGATTAAACATATGAAACTAGACCCCAGACAGAGATTTAGGGGTCTTTGATGATGCCTTTGGATTTTATGATGTGGCTGTGCAGAATTTTACTCTGAGGCTTATGAGCATCGCCGGAACAGGGCATGACAACTAACACAATGATTTTCGGTGGCGCAAAACAGAAAATCTCAGTTTTACTCTGCAGAAATCTTTTTAAATTTTCCAAAAACTGAAAAACGCAAAAAGTATCCCGATTTGATTGCCTTCTAAACAAGGGTCTGTTTAAACCATCAGCCTACATTCTTATTTGAACGAAATCATTGGGCCTAACAGTTTCCAATATTTGCTGGGCTACGGTTACCACAGCATCCGTTATGACCGATATCCCGTGCCCCATGGAGCGTAAGTGATCCAAGTTTATGAATCTAAATTCCTTGTAATGCTCCATGGCTGCAAATGTTTTATAACTTCTTTGATAAGTTTGCACCCTTTCCAAATACACTGGATCACCCGTCTTCTGGGCGGGGGGCTGATATCTGCGGTGTGGTAGCTGGATCGCGTTTGGATATAACTTGTCATGCCTTTATTAAGATTTTAAATAGGCGACCCCTCTGAATGCTAGTTCCAGCCCATTTTAAGTTTTTTAGAGCACTGTTGAAACAGATATCCGCCTCCGCTTTGAACAATTAGTCCATCTGTAACAATCGGTTTGTTAGCAGTCGTGTTTTTAATTTGACTCCATCTCCTGAGGCAATGGGGGCTGTGAACTTGTTCTTGAGGTGGTTTGAGAGGGGTTTCTAGCTATAACTTTGCAAGGGTCCTCTGATATGTTTAATATTTTGGATATTTCCTGATCGGGTGCGGACCAAGATCTGGATATATTGGGTCCCGTGAATGTTTGTTGAATATCAGCTAAATAGTTGGCTGAAAAAACACTGATGGTTGGTACGCTGCGTTCAACAGCAGGGGCTTTGTTTAGCGTTGCAGCAAGCTGTCTCTATGAATCTTTCATGAAATGCATTATAAGACCCTTGTATAACAAGGGTGTTGTGTTGAGCAACCGGACCATTGTCTATCGTAATATCTGCCTGCAACCCTATAGCTAATTCACAAGCCTCCGCAGCCAAGGTACTAGTATCACCACCCATGCGCTCTAGTAGGGTCAAAACAGCCCCTTCTGCATTTTCAAAAGCATGCTGAACCATAGATTGTAAAATCTGCTTCTTTTTACAGTAGGGTTTTAAACTTTACACAATGCTCAGTGAGCTTCTTATAATTTTGTTTAAATTGGGCTTCCACATCTGATTTTTGCGACTTTTTCCCATTCTGTTGGGGGTCTGTTTGAGCTATGCTGTGTGTTAACCTGATGCATGCCCGGACTGGTTTTACACATAGGGCTACAGCCCGCAAAAAAAATTTGAACTCTTACTCAAAGATCGCCAGTCACAGCATAGAATGCGTTTTTACATTTTTTTAATTAGCCTCTAGCCCAGTTGGTTTTGTATGATGCCTCTGTTAAACACTTAAATAAAAGTCACCAAATGCTATGATGCGAGTCAACATTCTGACGACTCTTGCCTGCTGCATTGCCTTTTTCTGCTCCATTTCCAGTGCTATGCTGTCGATACTCCACTCCTCCTTCTCACATCACTGAGTGTCTCACTGCCATTCAAGATTGGTGTGCTGCCAACGGCCTCTATCTGAATGCCAGCAAGACGGAGATCATTCTCATTGGCACACCTCCACCCACCTTTCCCCTCACTCTATGGCTGGCCTCCCTTGGTCCTCCTCCCACCCTCTTCTGTGAGGCTAATAACCTCAGCGTCATCTTTGACTCTTCACTTTCTTTCTCAGCCCACATCTCCGATGTCTCTTAAAAAGTCAAACTTCCTACTGCACCTTCTCAGAGGCACTAAGCCTTTCCTTTCCCCTGAAGTTCACTGTTTCCCAAGCTTTGGTTCTATCTAGGTTGTACTATTGTAACAGCCTCTTTTTAAAATCTACCCGCCTCTACTCTCCGCCCTCTGCAACTAATCCAGAACAGGACTGTAAGACTTGTCCTTGGCCTCACGCCCTGGGATCGTATCTCTTCAGCTCTGAAATCTCTCCATTGTCTCCCAGTGGATGCAAGGATTAAATTAAAAACCCTCTGCATTGTCCACAAGGATTTCTGGGGCCGTGGTCCAAAATAACCTTCAGCTATCCCTTCGCAAATACCTCCCTTCTCAAGCTCTTCACTCCTCTACCTCTAACTCCCTCAGGGTCAGTCATTTTTCTAAGAAACAAGCTGGGGGTAGATCTGTCTTTGGCTGGGGCCTCCCTCTGGAACAGCCCCCCTGCCACTCTGAAACTTGAGGAGAACCATCTTCGTTTCAGGAAGCACCTCAAGACCTTCCTCCTTGCTTCTGCTTTCTCCCCTCCCCCCTCCTCTCCCATGCTATTCTGCCCTCTCTCTGCACTGTGCTCCTGGCCACCCTCTGTCTTCCGGACCCAGGTACCTGCTCACCTTGTCACCCTCCCGCACTGCCTCCCGGCCACCCCCTGCACTTGGGTCTGTACCTGTATCCATGTAGGCCCCCAGATCAAACCCCCCCGTTTTCTTTGCATTCATTCAGCACTTGCCCTCACTGGCTGCACTGCCTTGAATTTGTTGTCTTTATCATTTTTTATGTTCATTGATCTGTTTTCTCTTTTGCTCCGCACTTTCCATTCCCCCCAACCCCCTTGCACTTTCCCCTCTCCTTCTCCCATGCACTTGCGAGTTCTCAATGTCACTGGGCCTAGTAAGATCATTGTTTTTGTGTTCTCTCTTGTTCCCCTTGCTTGCTTGGCCGCGCTCTGAAACACTTGTGTACGAGTGCGATATAAATAAAATGTATCATATCATATAACATTATCAGGTTTAAAATGTGATTGCAGTCAACGGCTGTTCATATAAATAGCTGTTTAATAACTGCACAGCCCTACTTAAGTATATTCACAGATAACGTCTGAGAATACAAAGTGATTTTTATAATCACAATATTGAAAGCAAACTATGAAGAATGTGACAGCCCTTTCCGCAGTAAAGTTACACCACAACCACGCTGTGACTCTATTTTGCTAAACACACCAGAACCTGGCTTAAATCACATTTTTCCTACCGTCAACGAACTACAGGTTGTACATTTTTATTGTTTGATTTTTTCCATCTCATAAGCCTCGGCGCCAAAAACAGTGTTTCATAAATGAAAAGGCCCCCTAGAGCCAGGCATTTATTTTGTCTGTTGCCCTATAGGCAGTGCTAAAAAGTTGTATACTTTAACGCTCTAGATTAGTGTTCATTTCTACAACGGGCCATCTAAATGTCACTCTTGGCTACTTTAGCGAAATATGCTTCAAAATAATTCAACACGTTTAGCTGCTGTGTTAATAGCAAACATGACTCTACAGATCTTTAGAGTTTTCATAGTGACAAATATTTGAGTATTAACAAAACATGTACAGGTATCAAAGTGCAAGCTTCTCGGGCGAGTTTAAATCACTGCAGATGGCTACCCTTTCAAGCTTCTAAAAGTTGATAAAACTAACATTACTATATCTGCGCATTTCTATATACTGTTAAGTGCTACGTGTAAACCTACACTGAATTGTAAATAAAAAGCTTTAAAATAAAAAAAAAACATGATGCAGTATACATCTTGAAAACTGTATAAAACACTTGGCAGAATGAAGGAACGAAGCACCAGCGTTCCAGTGAGAATGGGAGACACAATGCGGTCGCTGGAATGACAGCACAGGGACTGCAGTGACCCAATAGGAAAGAATGACTGTCATGACCCTTGCCCCTGGCCCTCACTGGCAAGTCAGACTTCCAGTTAGGGCCAGGTCAAAGGCCATAAAACCTCATCCAAGACTCTCTTGGAGTCAGTCCAGGCTCATAACCATCATGAAGACCAACAGTAGAATGGGACGATTTACTTGGGACTATTTAACTTGCGGGGGAGGGGGAGGTTTAGCCCACATGGAGGCACACACATAGCTCAGTTACAAGAAACTGAGCTATGCGGTCTAGTCTTTTAGTCTTTTGGGTGTGGCAGGCCTGGGGCTATTTTACCTGGACTACTTTACCTGAGACTATTTAAACCACACCCAAACAGCAGAACATGCTTTGCGTTATTCTGTTGTGGGCAGCGTAACGCTCACTGTGTCCAGTTCTTTGATGCCAGTTTACCTGAAACCAAGGACCTGCAGAGAGAGAAAGAACACTACGATACTTTCCTGGAACAGTATCCTGTCTTCAATCCATCGCCGACTTCAGTTCCAATCACCTGAAAGTACGAACTCCATCATCCGGCACTGCATGCATCCTGGAATACCATAAACTGGAAAGAGGAGAAAGAAAGACAGCATTAGTAAGCGTTTACTCACGTTTCCTTCCGAATGAAGAAACCCACACAATTCTTACCTGGGTAGTCATCTCATGCTCAGTATCATTGCTGGAACATTACGGCGCCGTGCGAGGAACATCGCAACCTGCAAGGAGATAAAAGACACAGGTTAGCAATATAAAAGGCGAAACAACGCTGCGCATCGGCCATTACTCACCGGACAGCATCGCGCACACCGCGCTTTCGCCTACCGGCCCATGCTCATCTTCAAACTGCATGACAACTCCAAAATACCTTTCCATACCTAAAAGGAAAGAAGCAAGACATTATTATTCGAACTAAGAGGAACATAAGAACTGCATATAAAGACTGTAAAGCAGCAAACCTACGGAGTCGCAGCAGGCCTGGATTCCCACGGGGTGGCTTGCACAAGTGAAGTAACTTGGTCGCTGCTTGCCCCCCACATCTACGCGCCCCTGCCACGAGGAGCAGGACGGAGAATCCACCTTCTACAATATTAAGGTGAGGAGAGGGCCCGAGGGGGAGTAAGGAGTTGAGGCCAAGGGAGGTGGGAAAACATAAAGACAACCTAGTATTGAATCCAGCTCTCCTATATTGCAGACCCATCTTTAACCAGAGGCCTTACCAAGGGACCGGGAGAGGGTTCGAGTGTGCAAATCATACGACCAGGGCTCAGTGGCGTCCCCATGGATACCAGGTGAGCGTAACAATGACAGAGTGCCGAGTCAAAGCTAAAGGCTAGATCTCCGAAAATTTTGGGGCGAAAGCCGCGGAGCAGAAACGTGGAGAGGAGCTGCAGAATAGATGGCGCGGGGCCGTGGAAAAAAGAACAGCTCAGTAGGAAGCAAGAGATGGGGAACAAGATAGGTGGCGAGTGAAAATACAGTGCAAAGCACAAAATGGGCTTAGCGTCTTGCCCGGGGGCTGGTGAGCAGAAGGGTTGCAACGCACCCGCGATGTGGACCTGCCGTTCTAAATGCTTCCAAATCCCGGCGGCCATCTTTAAGAGACTAGACCGCCTACATAGGAAGCGTAATGGCATTCTCGTGCGTGGAGCAACTTCCATGGAATGCAAAGTCATATGCCCTTGACGCCAGCGTTGCTATAGGGACCGCCTTGGAGTTGTGACAGACGTACTGGGAAAATATGCATGCACATGCAGTGCGAGCTATGGCCGCAGCGGTTGCATTTCAGAGACCGGTGCCAATGGCATGTCATTAGTAAGGCGACCACATGGGCTTCCCCATCGGCCTTCTGCAAGTACTACTGCTTAGACGTTTGTGCCAGGTCAGATGCATATTTCGAACAAGCGTTCCTCAAGAACTTATTTGCAAAGTAGTTACACTCGTCCCAAAGGGCTATATTGTTTGTAATCACCCATACACTATGGAGGAAAGGGGACGAGCCATAGGAGTAATTAAAAGTTACTAACCGTAGTGACTGACTTACTCCTAGTCTATGGTCCCTTTTCCTCCATACGACCCTCTGTGCGTCCCCCAAATAAGCAGTAGGTTAGGCTAAATTAGCTGTCTGGCACATTCAAGTGGACTAAGACCAGGCACAGGAGGGTGGGATCTATGGCGGCATGGTCATGTCTGTAGCCACGCCTACACGCACCTGAAATTCTAAAATTTAAAGGGGAAATGCTCTTTTTCCAGAGGAAAAAAGGTTCTTGTCCCATCCCTTTGGCGGGACGCCCCATACACTATGGAGGAAAGGGGACTATGGACTAGGAGTACGTTAGTCACTTTTAATTTCTTTATGTGATTCTCCATTGAGCACTTGCCTGGATTGAATCCTACCTGGCAACTCGCCAATTCTCTGTCTGCTGGAGCAGAAACCTCTCAACTCACTCCTCTGTTAGTGTTCCAAAGAGCTCTGTCTTTGGTCCTCTCCTGTTTACACGCTACACCTCTTCTCTTGAGTCACTGACCTTCTCCCTTGGCTCCTCATACCAACTCTTTACAGATGACACCCAAATCATCTTCTCTCTTCCTGAACTCTCCTCTGATTGCTCTATCCAAATTTCAAACTGTCACTCTACCATTAAATATTTCTGATGTTAAAATCTACCAGCACAGAGGTGCTTTCTTTCCCTGCAGTATACTCTCTCATCTCTTCCCCTGCCTATCCAGTTCCCACCTGACCCTCTCCGCTACTCCTCTTCAGCTAGAAAACTGTGTCATGTACAACTCTTCCCAAACCTTCTCTACGTTCATCTCCAAAACTGCAACGCGGCTCACTAAACCTCCTGAATTTTAGGCAAATCCGGCATCTCCTTCCTTTTAACACTACCAACCATCTCGTAACCCCTCTTGTATTCTGTAAACTGGACTACAGCTGACCAGACTGCACATGCATGTGGCAGTGAGTGCCTTGACCTCTAGATGAATTGCATCAGACAAAAATGCATCTTATTATGTGAAGTTAAGCAAATATGCATATGATGCAATGCATCTTGCTAAATGAAAAGTTCAGCAATATTTTAGGAATTTAAAATGGCACATTTGGTGGTTCAAACGGTCAAGAACTCTAGTGGTGGCTGGTGAGTGGCATATGTACTCATTTCTGCGGTGTAAATATTAAGCAGTAGTGATCTAACAAATTAGGGAGAGTTCAGGGCCATTATTTCCCTCTTTCCCCCACAACCACTGCCTCCCCCTGACCGCGTTCTCCCCGAACACTTTTTATTTAATGGCCCAAAGTGGTGCATTTTACAGTACACTTTGTCAAAAATGTATGTCAAAAGCTATGCAAATTACAGTATTCTCCAGATGTAGAAATATGAACAAATTCTGTATATGCCAGTTTGTCATGAATCCCCGAGTTCTGCGCTTCCGGCACACACTGTGGTTCCGCACAGAGTTCTTGGTAAGTATGTAACGGGCTAGTTCTGTTCACATAGTTGCGTCCGGGAGGATGTCACTTCCATCAAAATACAGATATCAATCCCTGTTGCTGGAGGCTCGGTGCGTCGCAACTTGCTCAAGCTGCCCTGGCACTAGTTCCTCCTTGATCTGTTCCTTGTCTTGCTCTTTGAAACCTGCTCTTATTCCTTCTTTGCTTACTGTCCTTGAATATTGTTGCTCCACAAGAATCCTGCTCCTTCCTTGTATACCATGGTGGCCATTATTTTGCTATCATTTTGCAGCCGGATGTTCTATGAGAGATTTCGTACCTCGGGCTCCTGCTTAACAGTTGATCTTCACTCTACACTACATCTTGCTGCCGACAAGGGTTTTTTATTCCCCAGGAGGGTTTCCCCCTCATTTGGGATCTGTTAGGATGAGGCCTGGCTGATCTCCACAGTACCTTGATAGTGGAATCAGATTGGCCTCCCCCAGAGTCAGACCTTCTCTTCGATTCCCAGAGCTGTCACAAGTCAGAGATAAGGCCCTCTAAGGTGCATGAACTTGACACAGGTACAGTAGCCAGGAACATTTTCCATTGCATTTACATAATGCCTGTGCCCGCGAATATATGATTGCATTGCCGCTGCAAACTACACTTCATGATTCCGGTATCCACAATATATGCCAGCACTGTCAAGCATATGTTCATGAGGCCTGTGCCCACACTATATGCCAGCATTATATCACTGTAAGAATACTCATGCTGGCTGTGCGGAATTCGGGTGGTGGATTCGATATGATTCCTTATCAAAGGTGGGGGCCATTCAATTGTTTTCTGCAAATACAATGTTGAAAAGAGGGCCTAGTAAGTGGCAGTTTCCATCCCTGCATTACAAACTAATGGACAGATTGGTTTTATGAAGGAAAGGAAAGTAACATTACAAATGTTCCATGCTACCGCTCTCTCCTGTGATGGTAACTCAAGCAGGAGAATGCAATGAGCCTGAACGATATCTTTTCCAGATGTTCAAAGGAGGCAAGGACATTGTGGTGTCTCTACCAAAGCACCATAAAGGAGGATTGAAACAAAGCAATGGGACAATCACACTTTCACAGCTTTGGCCTTGCTTTTGCTCTTTTGCTCCAAAACCTAGAGTTTTTCACTTTTGCGGGAAAGAATAATTCTTCCACTCTGATAGCATACCATGCAAGTGAACAAATATTGCCTAGAGGCATGATATATTGCAAAACAGCTTTTCCCCTGCACTCTGCTGTCACTTTGGGGCTAAGATATCCAGCTGGAGAGAACCGATCAGCAGTTTTGTGGCAGAGGGTGGGCGTCGCACACTCACTCTGACATACCCATTCACACTCCGATTATAGTGTGATGAGGTCTGACCCAACCGTTGAAGGTTCTCGAAGAGCACTCACAACCATTTCTGTTGATGCATAATTGGTAAAGCTGTAAGAAATCTAATTTATAGGCCTACATTGACATTTCATCTCTGGTAAATATAGCTTTGCTCAATATTACAAATCCATAAAATCTATTTGAAAAGATCACTCCGATAATCCAGGTGAGGTTTACATTTAAATAGAATAGCTTGTGCACAAAATGTTTGGAAGATGGGTGTAATCTGTTTCATATAAATCTGCGTTTAAATGCAAGCAGGGTAACCCAACCAAGGCATCAATAAGTCACTTATACATACAAGCAGCACATCATTTCTTACTTGCCAAGCGACAAATATCACTAGCCAATAACTAGTGGCGAATGCAAATTGTGCACTGTATATATATTTCTGGAGCTTGTGGATCTGCTTAGATCACATGCTCTGCATAGTCCGACATCGAGTGGAAGTCGCAGAGTATTACAAGATTTGTTTTCGAAACTCAAACGGACTTCGACAGGGCGTGATTAGTAATACTATCCCTATTGTGACGTTTACTGTACCAATGGTCCTTCACACATCGAGGTCCCTCAAATTGTCTTTTTCCGTCATTGAAGTCGGTCGCAAATGCAGAATTCTCTACCAGGCTGATGCCTTTGTTTTACTAAAATGATACTGGGAGAATTTCTTCCTTTCCTTTGTTCTCCTCGCTTCACGACTGCTCATCCACTCGATGGCTCCTGACGAACACCCACAGCATCGACAACTGATCGATCAACGCCAAGATGCAGCCTTACAGGCCTCTTCGTGCTTCGGCCCATTACAGTAGGGAGAGCGGGGGGAGGTTCTCTATACTGACTCCTTTTAAAGAATGTTTATCCCATTAGCCCCTTTCTTCGGCTAGCTGCCCTTTTAAAACACAATGGACAAACCCCCATTTAAATGTTGTCCCTCCTGCCACCGTAGATTCCTGTCGAAAGACATGCACTGAGTGTGCAATCACTGTCTGCCGAGGGATCACGCCAAAAAGCACTGGAAATGTCTGCTTTTTCAGCCAAAAACCCTGACGGAACGGTGGAAGAAACGCTATGCAGGCTGAGGCCCCCAGGGACGGAAGATTCCAGCAAGGGCAGCTACAGAGTCATGAGTGACGCCGAGGGTGATCGGGAACCGTCGGGACCCTGAGTGCAGGCCCTCAACTCAGAGAAGCAGGTCGGCAGTCCTGTGATGGAGAAGACACCCGGCGGCCACAGCACAGACAAACGCAAGCACGCTAAGGACATACCCCACTGCCGACTATCGAAAACACCATCGACCATCGAGGCCCATGCAGTGACCAGGGATAATGCCTCAGGTTCCTCACTGTCCTCTGGGTACAAGCTTTAGACTTCTGACGGTTCCTGAAAACTGAAAGCAAAGGTCGGTTTGTACACCGCATATAAAAAGGCCCTCCTTTTGCGGGCCGAACAGGTGGTGAAAGGTGTCTCCTAAATAACACTGAAAATACAAGCGTTAATTAAAAAACACTAGCGCTTCACTACTAAATGCAAGGTCGCTGAAAAAAACACATTTTGATGCCCCTCGCCCCCAAGGTCACCCAGAGTTTTCTACTCCCTTAGACACCTACTCTGACACTTACTCTGGGGCTATGCACCATAGAGAGCATTCCCTCAAAGCCCACCCCTACTAAAGATGCTACTCCCTCCCAGGGCCCTCTCATATCAGGCTTCCCACCAGAATGTCTTTTTACACCAGAACAATGTAATACAATTTTAGGGAGAATGTCCTGTTTCGTAAATTGACAAACACCCTGACCAACTAATGGCACCTAGAGATGCCTCACAGCCAGGGGCACCAATGGAGCCGCCCCCTGCCAAGAAGTCTTGCCTTGAGCCACAGCCGAGCACCTCCGCTCTAGGCATTCCGGCCTTGGCTTCCCAAGACACCACTCTTTACCAAGACCCATCTCAGGACTCATATTATGACGACCAAGTAGGGTCTCAAGGGGTCCTCTATAGCCAGGACCAAGACCAGTACTACAATGATGAAATCTACATAGTACATTTGCAAGACCATCAGGACCAGCTGGTTGCAGACTCGCCAGTTGACAACCAACCCAGTACAACTAATAGTTATTGAAGGTGGCACAACATTTCAACATCGACACCCAGGAGACACAGGTCATTAAGGACTTTGTGGAAGACATTCGTGTGGTGCTGGAAATGCATTGGAGGGACACGGCTCCCTGTACTTGTCCTGTAGTCCTTTTTCATTTGTGTTCTGTATTGTTTTCTGCCCAGGAGCCCATGTCGGGATCCTGGCAGTGCAGCTCTTCCTGTTTTTGGTTTGGTGTACAGACCCATGGGATACCCTTATGGCACCCATGGGTGGGGGTACAACCCTGTGCCCCTAGTGTATGTTTTTGGGCACCTGTGTGTGGCCCACCAAGCAGGGTATGAGCTGGTGGCAGCTCCATGCTGAATTCTACAGTGCTCTGAGTATCCTCCATTTTGGGATACCCAGGCCCTGCCATTGGAATCAGTTGATTCCTGATAGGAAACAAGATGGCCCCTGTGGCCTCTTGCTTTCTATTGCCTGTTACCTTATTTTCCCAAAGTCCTGGGAAGCCCCGACTGTCCCTTCCCCCTGACTGGCTGTTGGGTGTAAGTTCCATATATGGTGGTGTTGTGAGGTCCAGGCCAGACTGGCTGGAGCCTTCCCTGTGACTGTATGTTGTGGGTACACCCTGTGGGTGGGACCTGGGTGAATGGAGTGTGTGACCAATATGCACTTCTTGTTGTGGATGTCTGGTTTCTAGTATGAAGTACAGTGACTAAGACAGCCCTGCCCGAAACTGATATGAATGCAAAGTGTAGTGTTGAATGGCTGGGTACTTGTCCCAATACACATTCCTTGTTGTGAGTGTCGGAGAGGGAGAATTGCCTGAATGCACTGTATGCCTGATTGGCTGACTGACTGCTGAATGCCCTTCTGAGTGATTGCTTGCCTGAGTGTGACCCAGCAGAATGAATGGGAGATCAACTCGTATATCTGGGGGCCTCTCACTGCTGGAATTCGTTCAGAAGCTGAAGTTGAAACTGACGCTTCATCTCTACAACCAAGCATGAAGAAGAAGGTTGGCTGCTGTCTCCCTTTGCCGAAATCTGAAAGCTGTTTTGACGTTGAGACTGATCCAAGAGAGGAAGCCCTCTTCCCGTGCTCCACGGGACCATCTAGCACCGCTAACCTTCGCCAAAGCTCTTTGGAAGTCAGACCCTCGACAGGCTGCCGACCGGAGACGGGGACCGCCGAGGAGAACAAAGACAAGCACCGGACATTCCGTTCACCGTCGTCGACCAGGGTTCGCAGGTTTGCTATAACCACTGGTGGCCCGTCAAAGCCGTGTTGCCCAGAAAGGGGACCGCTTGACGCCGTGCCACTGACGACTGAAGCCGCAGCACTCCTTTGCCTAAGTCTTTTGATTCATAGATGCGCTTGTCCGCACCACCGCCGCCTTATCCCACTGGAGAAGGCCAAGCCGGTGACGTGCCGATGAGCATCCGCCAGTGCGGTCCTGAACTATCGACATCGAGGTGCCCCGCACGCCTCTTCCTTGCAGGACGTCTTCGATCCATCGATGACGAGCACCGCTGGAACCGAAGCTGCCACCTCGATGCAGAGTTCACTTTCTTCGAGGGATCTCGATGATCCGTGGCTCCTGCTTTGAAGGGAGCCTCTCAAGAAGGATCCGTCGACGACCCGTCGTCGAACTCTGCTATTACAGGTACATTGGGGTGGTAGAAACATTGTAGAAGGAAATAAGACTAATTAAACAATATATGGATGTCGTAAACCCAAGACTGGCCAAACGTAGCAACAGGTGTAACATGGTTGCTGGTACAATTGGGGGTGGTTCATTGAATAGATGTCATCTGTGTCCCATGTGTAAATGTGTTTGGTGTGGCTACAGGGCATCTACAAGGCACAAACATCCAGGAAACTGCATCTCCCAGCAGTCCCATGGCCAAGAATTACAGCCCCAGCGGCCCGGGCTTCATTTAAAGAAACATTCAGCACACAGAGCCTGCAAAGGCCTCAGGCAACACCCAGGCCGACGCCCGAAGCAACACGCATGCGTGAGATGGCTATTGCGCATGCCCAGCCAGCGAACGCTTGTTCGCGCTCGATATTGTTCCCGAGAGGACGCATCGTACTGAGCTCCAGTGAAAACCTTACGCGGGGCCCGCCATCGCTGCCAGGAAGACATCCTTTGGCCCTGCGTTACGAAAGATAAGTGCCATTCTTTGTTAAAACGTTGCGGAGCATACTAACTTGCTTAACTAACTCCGGGAAGGCTCTGGTTGACTGTTTGACAGCCGCTAGTTTTGGGAAACACTTGTTTGCAAACTTCAGATACTAACCCAGATGCATGCCGTAGTTCGCTCGCAAGTTGCGAGCATTCCATGTCTAGGTGAAAAGCAGTATCCACGGCACACGAGAGGAACAAACTGTTTCCTTTTTTATCAGAGAATTCTTACCGATTGCCGAGCACCAGCTGCCCACACAGACTGCACTGGCGGTCAGCAGAGCAAGAAGGGAAAGCCAGAGCGAAGTGCTTTTCTATTTCCATGTTAAACCTTCTGAATGCAATTATCTTGTAGTTGTTGGTAGTGCCAGAGCACTCATCTGGTGCGCACTTCTGGGTCAAAAAACCTTATTGTGTCTTCTCAAGTACAAACGTATGTGCCCACATTCCGAGCCTGAATGCAAGGTTCCACTGCACCTGCACTTGTTTCTGTTTACAACTCAGTGCTGATAGAACTGAGCAAGGCTTTTCCCACAGAAGGTAACGCATGCATGAAAGATGAATGCGAGTGTGAACACTGAGGTAAAGAATGAAAACCTCAGCGAAATAATTGACAAAACGGGTTGCAGAGAACAGAGCCAAGGAGCATGCCTTTCCCTTGGACCCCTTACCTATCCACTACCACTCCCTAATCCTTAACCCAGTTTTCCCATTAACCTCTACCTATCCAATCCATGGACCCTAACCCTCTTTCCCCGTTGGGGTCGCGGTGCCCTGCGTTATCTAATCCAGGCGCCAAGACTACCAAGGGGAGGTAGGAGTTCTTGCTGCTTACGCGCTGGACCGGATTACATCCTGACAATGGACTGGGCTTGTGATATATCTTTATTTTCCCAGGTGGGGGGGGGGGATCTCCACACAGAACTGTGTCTAATGGTAGGGGTCAGTATTCTGCCAATTGTTCTAACCAACTGCTTGGGTACCTTTATCAAGTGATTTGTGTGACATTTAACCAGAGTACAGTTGATGCACTTTAATGAAATTTAATAATTGTGGTACCACTTAGAACTGTATATATTAGCCATTGTAGATTTACTGAGCACAAAGTTAGTTATTGTGTACATGACCTTGAAACTTAATTATATAAAGACTGTTTTAACTAATACAGTGTGTGGACATTCCTTTGTGGGGGCTCGGGGACTACACTGTACTTAAGAACCAGCCTGCATCGCTTCCTGCGAAGCTAGGCCCGGATTGCTCGTCCATTGCTACCAACAATAGATAATCTTGGCTGGGGTCCTCTGTGCCTCTCCTCTACCATATAGAGCGCAGGAGTACAGACACCTCCCTCCAGTCTTTACAATCCTAGAGGACAAGGAGGCAGCCACACAATTCATACCTCTCCTGCAGTCAGTCCAGAGACGTATTCAACACTCCCAACAACACCTAATCTTACAAGGGTGGTCACCCCAAGGATAGAAACTATTCAGGCCCGCGCCCACTGACCCACTGGACATTAGGGGCCAGATCAGACCAGATTCCCTGGTAGTTACCACCACCACCAGAAAAAGTACACGCACTCCCCTGGGCTCAGCAGAAGCCCCACCAGACAAGGAAAGTAAAAAGATGTATACATTTGGGGAAAAAAAGTTGCTTCCTCTGCAGCGTACTAGATAAGAATCGCTAACAATAAGACAGTTAGCTAGTTACGGCTGCCACAAATGGGGCGAGCTGGAACTAGAAGCCTTCCCATAACCACTTAGGGGCCCAACTGCTTAAGACTATCTGAAGGCGAACAATCTTGATGCAGCGTATAACGCAGGACGCAGCATAGCGGAATGGATGCTCATTATGTGACATGCCTGGCTTAGGCAGTTATGGTTTAAGCTAGAGACCCAAGCAACCCTCCTCAGCATGCTAATAGAGCCAAATGTACTATTTGGTAAGGTCGTAGAGGACGCCCTAAAAAGTGCCAAGGACGGGTATGACACTCTTAAGTCCCTTGGACAGCAACAGACCTTATTCCCAACGGGGTTCCTCAAACTCAGAGATTTTTGGGGCCGAGTTGGATCGCGTTCCTCGGGCTACTCCCAGGGAGGACAGTCCTCGTCCTGGAACCAGTCACAATGCCAAGGTTCCTCGTCCAGCTTTCAAAGAAGGAATAAAAGAGGCAGAGGTAGAGGCAGAACCTCACCTGGGAGAGACTCAACGTCTCCCAAACAGTTACACGCCATTTCAGGTCCCCTCCCATGCCGAATCACTCAATTCGCCCACGATTGGGAGGGGACAAGTGGGTGTTGTCCACCGTGGCAGGCGGCTACTGCATAGAGTTGCTTCAGAAACCACCATACCGCCCGCCAAAACAAAAGAAACTAACAGAAAAATCCATACTGCTGTTGGAGATCAAGCTCTGCTCAAGAAGAACGCAATAGAAATCATCGTGGCAAACCAGGTAAACAAGTGTATTTATTTACTCAACATGCTTCCTTGTGCCAAGTAAAGACCTTACCATGCGCCCAGTATTAGATCTGCGCCCCACAAACAAATATGTCAAACCACAAAAGTTTTGCATGACCATGCTTGAGGAGGTGATTCCACTCCTGAAACGGGGGAGGGGGACTTCATGGCGAAATTGCACATGAAAGATGCTTACTTTCATATTTCAGTGCACCCTGCGCTCAGAAAATACCTGCGTTTCAATATGCTGAAAGTACACTACCAGTTCAAAGTACTCACATTCGGCATTGCCTCTGCACCAAGAGTGTTCACCAAGGTGCTCGCAGTAGTGGCAGCACACCTCTGCAGAAAGTCCATCCCAGTATACCTTTATCGAGGCGACTGGCTAATCACCGGAGAATCTCCTCAAATTTGCAAGTTAAATACACAAAAAACAATAAGCCTACTCTTCAGTCTGGGTTTCTCTGTCAATGAGAACAAATCAAGCCTAGTCCCCAGCCACTTAAACAATTTATGGGGGCTATTCTAAACACAAAGGAGGAGCTGGCATTCCCCTCAAACGAGAGAGTACAAAATATGCTGTTGCAGGTACCTCAATACAAGGTCGGTCGCCAGAGAACGGTACGCAAAGCAATACGCTTGCTAGGGATGATGGCCTCTTACATTTACTTGGTTCCTCACGTGCGCCTGTGTCCAATGCAGGAATGGTTAGCGAAACAGTGATCTCAGGCAAGCGGACAGTGGGACAATCTAGTGGTGTTATTTCGCTAACCCTGATTCACGCTCTTTGCTGGTGGTTCAAGGACAACATGTTAAAGGGAAAACCTTTTCACGCTGCACCAGCTCAAGCGATACTAACTACAGATGCCTCACTCACTGGTTGGGGGGTGCACTTCACACAGCCTATGGACAGTGGACACACGCTACTGCCCAAAGACATATCAACTTCCTGGAGCTCTTGGCAGTCATCAAAGCTCTTCAGGCCTTTCAGCAACGTCTACAGGGTCAGACAGTTCAGGTCCTCACAGACAGCACCACAGCCATGTTCTATCTGAACAAACAGGGGGGCACACACTCTAAGTCTATGCAAGGAATCCCAGAAAATATGAAAGTGGGCACTCAAGTGGAACATGTTCCTAACATCTCAACATGTTCCAGGGGAACTCAGTTCTCTGGCAGACACTCTAAGCAGACACCCACTGCCAGAAGAAAACGAGTGGCAACTAGACAGAATTATCCTAAACAGAATATTCTCGCTTTGGGTTCACCCCACCGACCCCCCACTAGATTTATTTGCCACAAAGCAGAACGCACAATGCACAAACTTTGTGTCTAGGTTTCACCAGCCAGGGTCCAAGGGAAACGCCCTGTGGATGAACTGGTCAGGGAAATATGCTTACGCTTTTCCCCCAACACCACTCCTGAGCCGGATAGTGCTCAAGATGCACCAGGAACAAACAACCCTGATCCTGGTTGCTCCTATGTGGGACAATGAAACAATCTATATTAAACCAGTCATAGAGGGGTAACCTCTTTTCCTCATGTACAGTCTCTTTACAAATATCGACTAGACATTCAATTAATTCATTTAGCAAAATCAATTTTGTCATACACATTTAATAAAATAAACACAATCTCAAAAATGTTTCCACATGAAATATATTTAAACAAGTGGCAACAAAGCACAATTCATTCTAAAAGAAAAACCTAGACTCACATAACACATTCTACTACCACTCATTCATACTCTCCATCTTTAAGTCTCTAACCATCTTTGGTTAGATGTAACAATTTAGCTGTTTACATTTTTTTGGTTTTAGGTCTGTTTCTCGGTCAGCCCATCTGGGTAGATGCACATCTCACAGATCACAATTGTCTACATGTGTTTCGGTTGTTCCCTCGACCCCGACTAGGGTCCTCTTCGTATAGCAACCTTCTTTAGGACAAACTGACAGCAGACCTGTATGCTGCCTTTGGATTTATAGGGACCTGGGCTCACCCTACCTCAAATTGAGATCTGTGAGATGTGTATCTACACAGATGGGTTGATCGAGAAACAGACCTAAAACCCAAATAAATTTAAACAGCAAAATTGTCACATCTAACCAAAGAGGGTTAGAAACGTAAAGATGGAGAGTATGAATGGATTGGAGAATGAGTATGAATGAGTGGTAGTAGAATGTGTTCGGTGAGTCTAGGTTTTTCTTTTAGAATGAATTGTGCTTTGTTGCCACTTGTTTAAATATATTTCATGTGGAACATTTTTTTGAGATTGTGTTTATTTTATTAAATGTGTATGACACAATAAAATTGATTTTACTAATTGAATTAATTGAATGTCTAGTTGATATTTGTAAAGAGACTGTACATGAGGAAAAGAGGTTAGCCCTCTCTATGACTGGTGTAATATAGATTGTTTCATTGTTTAAAGCCTACAAAACCAGTTGTGATATTAGGCATCCCCATTGTTTTTTGACCATCCTATGTGGGAAAGACAGCCTTGGTTTCCACATCTGCTTAAACTGACGTTGTGCGGCCCAATCAAACTCCTGTGCCCGTACAACATGTTGACACAACACAAGGGGGCATCCCTCCATCCACGCTCACAATCTATGAACTTGGCAGCTTGGCTCCTAAAGTCATAGTTTGGCCACTTAAACCTTCCACAAAGGCGTTTGGATGTCCTTAAAGATGCACGAAAACCCAACAACAGGCACTGTTATTTTAATGAGTGGAAAAGATGTGTGATACGGTGCACATCAGAATCATTAAGCCCATTAGAATGATCTCCAGCTAACATTATACACTACATACTTTACTTACTAGACTCCAGCCTTGTATTTAGTTCTTTAAAGGTGCACCTAGCTGCCCTATCGGTTTACACCACTTCACAAAGCAATGTGGCCTGGTGGAAAGTCGCTGTCACTAGGGAATTTGTGGAAGAGGTAAAGAGGTTATACCCCCCCCCCAGTTTTCAACCCTCCCCGGGTTGGGATCTTAATGTTGTGCTCTCCAAGCTCATGGGTCCACCCTTTGAGCCTATGCACAAGGCCAGCCTAAAGCCATCCTGATAGAGAAGGCGATCACATCAAAAAGCGCCATCTCCAGATGAATAGTCAAATGCATACAACTCTGCTATACCCTATCCAAAATGGTTCTACCTTTTACCCCAAGGGCACACTCTACCCGAGGTACAGGGGCTACCTTAGCTTTAATTGCAAACATCCCTCTAGACGCCATCTGCAAGGCTGCTACATGGAGTTCCATCTATACGTTTGCACAGCATTTCTGCATTGACACACATTCTAAAGCAGATTCACAGGTGGGCAAGTGGTTCTAAAAGATCTCTTTGCCGCTGTACCTTCTAACTTCCCACCTCCTTCTCCAGATACTGCTCGCTAATCTAGCAGAGCATGTGATCTAAGCAGATCCACAAGCTGCAGAAGGGATACATTACTCACCGTAATCATATTTCTGATGCTTCTATCTGCTTAGATTCACATGCGACCACCCTTCCTCCACTACTGGAGTAGAAGGCGCATCAATGTTTTCTGGGTTATCACTGTTTCTGCTTTACAACATCTGTACTCATGCTATACTTCATGCAAACTCATGTGAGAAACAAACATTCGTGGGGATTATGTCCTCCGACGTATTCCACATCTATGAAAGATAATCAGCACAGCTGTGCTGCTTCGGAAAAATTTTCGGCGTCTGCGCCCTTCGTCGATGACGTCGATACGCTGTCCTCGAGGGCCTCCGTCGAGCCGACATCACCGAATGTTATAAGTAGGCGCGCCTCGGTTCTTCTACTTTTGGATCAGTTCTTCGAACTTGGTTTACTTGTGAATATTATGTCTTCATCTTCTTCTACCCCGCGGTCGGGCTTCAAGAAGTGTCGGGACTGCGGTTCCAAGATGTTGCTTACGGACCCGCACAACGTCTGCCTCTGGTGCCTCGGCGAGGACCACACCACCGATGACTGTGACGATTGCCAGTCTTTGACGTCGAAGGCCTTGCGGGAGCGGAAGAAGAAGATATCTGTAGGTATGGTTTCCAAACCCCGAAAGTCGAAATCTGCTGGGCTTTCGACCGACGATTCGAGGAGCGACTCGCCATTCCTCTCTCTCTTCTAGGCACTCGCGGAAGCGCCGTCACCGGTCACCTTCCTCGTCCGAGGACTCCGCCAGACGGCGGGTAGCTTGTCCCAACAAGCATTCCTCTCCTGCGGAATGGGACGCATTTCGTAAGGAGATGATGGTGATTTTCGATTTGCAGGGCTCTTTTCTGTCTGCACCTTCGAGAGAAGCCCGCAAGGAATGCGCAAGGGCCACCACTCGCACGCCTTCGGGCTCGGGTGGTCGGCGCGATCATCGGGAGCCGTCAAGGTCCCGATCGGACTGTTAGGCAGAATCCTGTGCGGTTCCCTTGGGGAACACTGCAAAAAGATTAAGACTACAGGAGTAAGCAATAATCCCAATTGGTAGCAGTCTGCACCACCAAGATTTACCTGGTAGCGGTGGCTGAGCAGTCAGACTTCTCTCAAGAAGAGTAAGGCAGCATATAGAGTATACACAATCGGGCTAAAAACACAGTAGAGCAAACAAACACTGACCAGAGCTTTGTATAAAAAGTATATAATTATTTATTTAAACCACACTTTAGGCAATATACTAGCACACCAAATCAAAAGCAAGTTAAAACACAGTCAGGTAAAGTATACACACCTCCCTTGATAACTATCAGACAAGTCAGAGTTAAAACACCACAATTTGTTAAACCGATGTGAGCGCATAACCTGATGGCACTCCAATAGTTCAGTTAAAGGGGGAGAAAAGGTAGAGCATAGAAATAAAACAGGTCCCAATACTTTTAGGAGTTCTCAGCAAGGGAATAAAAGGCAGTATATACTGTAGAGCCAACGTTCATAGGCCAGGCTCACTTTAAATGGATCAAAGCGAAATGTGCCCAGGATCACACGGTTTAAAATGCACTAAAAGTCTTTGCAGAATGTTCAAAAGAGGTTGGGGTGATTCAAGAAGGTAAAGTTAGAAGGTCTGGGGCCATCCCAGTTGGAAAGCCACGGATTTGAGGGTCACCTTGGGCAAACCGAAGAAAGGGAGGCCAGGCAGGACACAGTACCTTAAAGAGAGAGGAAGCTCCAGCGGTGGCAGTTGTTCCTGGCAGTGGTTGCAGTTCGTTGTTTCGACCAGGGGAAGAGAGGATCTCGTTGAGGCGGAAATGTGGAGACGTTGCACTGCACAGGGATGAAACCAGCCGCGGAGTTCGTCGATAAAAGGTGTGTTCCTTTTATTTGCGGTCAAAGTGGTGAAGCTTGGCTATCCGGCCGCCGGGGTGCTTGGCACGGGGCGATTCGACCAAGAGATGTCTTTGGAAGGCGAAAGGGGTGAACTGGTTGGTCCCACCAGCTCAGAGGAAGAAGACTCGTCCAGCAGAAGATCTTCTCTTGTCGTTGGGAAAGTGGTGAGTTTGTTGCAGCAGGGCTTCACTGGTGCTGTCGTCGTTGCAGATGGCTCAGCTTCTCCAGCATTGGATCTTTCATGGATTCACATGCTTAGAATATTCCCCGTCGTCAGACTGGGAACCCTCGGTACACATATATAGTCGTTTCCTATAGGAAAGAACTTCCGACACTTGTGTGTCCTATCCACATCTACGTCCTCTCTGGGGCCGTTCACGCATGCCCCGTAGGACGTAGCGGTATAAAAGCCCCGCCCCCGCGGGTCCCGTCAGATTTCAACCGTCTCCAAAGATAGTGGGATCTCCTCACGTAGTCTCTACTGCTAGATTTTTCGTATTGTCGTACTCCTGTGAGTTTGTTAATTTTATCGGAATGTCGGGAAAACCTCTATTTCGCCCGTGTGCCACGTGCGGATTGAAGAAGGTTTACGAGGGGGACGGTCATTTAGACTGTATTTATTGCCTCCACCCTCACCACTCGGCAGACCAGTGTGAAATATGTAAAGGTTTTTCCCAGAAAACCCTGAAGGATCGAAATCGACGGCTGGTATCCTGGTTAAATGACGGTGCGGGAGCGTACCCTCAGTCAGAGGTGGGCTCTGTGCGCAGCGTGGCCTCTGCGAAAACATCAGGAGCCCCTCGACGCTCAACTTCGTCGGAACCTCCGGCTAAGAAGTCTCGACCTGCGGAAAAGGACGTTCCACGAAGTCACTCTTCTAAGGACTCTTCTAAAGACTCTGCAAGATAGACATCTTCGTCAACTTCGTCGAAGAAAGGAAAGGAGAGGCCTAAATCCTCCTCGGGCGATCAATACAGATCAGCCACGAGTAGAGATTCGGATAAACGCAGGGAGAGCGCTGTGAAGGCGGGACCGCCTAAACCACCTGCAGGCCCAACGTCGACGACGACGAACCAGTCGGTGTCCTTACTGCCGCTGACGCAGTCGATTTCACCCGTCGTCAACCCAGCGACGACCTCGGCGACGATGTCCTCGTCGACGGAAGTTCTGGCCTGGAGACCAGAAGTATTTGATATGGGGTTGCCTGACACATTGCTACACCGGACTCAGTGGTGTCGTCGGCGGCGACGAGAAAAGCAAAGGCCCAACATAAATGCTCTACCCCTCCAGATAATGAGGCGAGGCGCCAAGACGTGTTTGGTAAGAAGGTTCTTTCTGTGGGGGCCTCAACGGTGAAAGCAGCTAACTCCCTGGCGATTGTGGCCAGATATGACAGGGAGATGTGGCACAGACTGGCACCTATCCTGGACCACCTCCCGGAAGAACATAGAAGAACGGCGATGTCCCTGGTTCGAGAAGGCAAAGAAGCATCGAATCATGCTATTAACATAGCGGTGGACCTGGCAGATTCGGGTTTTAAACAAATAAATAACAGAGTTGTTCTAAGACGCCAGGCTTGGCTTAAGTGCACCAACTTCAGACCCGAAGTACAGTATAAAGTTTTGGACATGCCCTTCGAAGGTGATCTTCTTTTCGGAGAAAAGGTGGACGAGGCCTTGAAGGGCATGAAGGAGGACTCAGATACAGCACGCTCGTTGGGTTCTCTCCAGAGTGGTAAGCCCTTTCGTTCTTTTCGTCCCTTTAGAGGAGCATCTGGAAACTCAAGATTCTCAGCAACCAGGGATAGATCTTTTGGTAGATCAGCGTATCCTTCCCAAGGATATAGACGCGCCTCTCAGACCTTAAGCCGGCGCAGAAACTTCCAGTCTTCCAAGAGACGACCAACTTATTCGTCATCGACGAGCAAACAGAAAGACCAGCAATGACGGGAAGCGTACCGTTCTGGGAGGAAGAGTGTCAAGCTGCATCGAGGAATGGGAGACCATCACAACAGATCAGTGGGTTTTGGACACTGTGAGGTACGGACATTCCCTACTATTCAAATGCAAACCTCCAAAATGTCCACCAATACACCTATCCCAGCCACATCTAAACATCTTGCGGCAGGAAGTAACACATGTTACAGAAAGGCGCCATCGAATTAGTCCCTGCATCGCAGAAAGGCCTAGGGGTATACTCACGGTGTTTTGTGGTAAAGAAGCCAAACGGAAAATGGCGCCCTATTCTCGACCTGCGAGACCTCAACAAGACCCTACAGAGTCAAAAATTCAAAATGCTTACACTGCAGGAGGTGATCAGATCCGTCCAAAGGAACGATATTTTGGCGTCACTAGATCTACAGGACGCGTACTTCCACATTCCGGTGTGTCAAAAACACAGGAAGTTTCTGAGGTTCATGGTAGGTCAGACACACTACCAATTTGCAGTGCTCCCATTTGGTCTAAAGTTCTCCCCAAGAACGTTTACAAAATGTTTGGCACCTGTGGCAGCCTGGCTGCGAAAGGGAGGGCATCATGTATACCCGTACCTCGACGACTGGCTTGTGAGGGGATCCTCCCCAGCGTCGACCAACGACAGCGTACAAGCCACCTTACAACTTCTGCAACGACTGGGGTTCGCAGTGAACTTCGAAAAGTCTTCTCTAAAGCCCTCAAGGAGCTTGAAGTTCTTGGGAGCTCAATTCGAAACCCACTCGGGAATAGTGAAACCATCCCTAGACAGAATATTGAAGATCGAACTGACGAGTCAACTTCGCCTACAGAGCACATTTTCCGTGAGAAAATATGTGGCAATCCTGGGTTCCATGGCTTCGTGCTTCCACCTAGTAGCAAACTGCCGATTGTTCATGAGGCCTCTACAGGAGTTCCCACGGGCCGGTGGTCAGACAGGATAACCGTCGACGACGAGGGTGTCATCAGATCCCTCCAATGGTGGAAAATCTTTCACAACCTGGACAGAGGGGTTCCTCTACAAGAGCCGGAATTTCAGAACACCATCATCATGGACGCCTCCCTGACGGGCTGGGGAGCACACATGAACGATCATCAAACCCAGGGCAGATGGTCTTCGACCGAATCGCACTTACACATCAACGTGCTGGAACTGAGGGCAGTGAGATGGGCCTTGAAATCATTCCTTCCACATATCAAAGGATCAAAAGTAAGAGTGCTGACAGACAACACGACAGCCATGTTCTACTTGATAAAGCAAGGCGGCACCAGATCCAGGACCCTTTCGGCGGAAGCTCAAAAGATCTGGCACTGGGCGTTGAAACACAACATATCCTTAGTGGCTTACCATCTCCCGGGTGTGAAGAATGTGCAAGCGGATTCCCTGAGCAGGACAATGGCTCAAATACACGAGTGGGAGCTGGACACCGGTCAGCTACAAATAATCTTCGAAAGGTGGGGGACCCCCTCAATCGACCTCTTCGCAACGAAAGAAAACAGGAAATGCGAACAGTTCGCGAGCAGATGGCCTCAAAAAGGATCCCTGGGGGAAGCGTTCTCGTTTCCTTGGACGGACAAATTCCTGTACGCTTTCCCTCCGTTCCCCCTTATACGGAGGACAATCCAGGGGATTCGCAGGTACAAATGCCGGGTCATTCTAGTGGCACCGTATTGGCCGAGACAACCATGGTTTTCCAACCTCCTACATCTGTCGTTGGAACAGCCTATAACTCTCCAGAAAGTGCCGAACCTACTGTCCAGGGACAAGGGAACGGTGTGGCACCACAATCCGGACAGCCTCAACTTAACAGTATGGCTCCTGACTTTTCAGAGTTTGGCAGCTTGAAAGTCTCGTCGGATTGCCGGAGAATTCTGCAGGCGGCTAGGGCCCCTTCGACTAACAAATCATACATATGCAAATGGCGAAGGTTCTGTACGTGGTGTCAAACACAGCACGAAATTCAGCCTTTAGAAGTAACCCCTGAACAAATTCTTCTGTATCTTCTTCACCTAGCTGAGAGTGGGCTGTCATCGTCGTCCATCAAAGTGCACTTGGCGGCCATTTCAAGGTTTACGAGGAGGAGACAGTCTTCACCATTATTCAGTGACAGACTGGTGAAACATTTCATGAGGGGTCTCTTTAGAACTTTCCCCCCTACGAAACGGTTCCCACCGTCATGGAGTTTAAATGTGGTGTTGGCTGCCTTAATGAAGCCTCCATTTGAGCCAATGTCCTCTTCATCCATGCAGTTCCTATCTTGGAAACTGGCTTTCTTAATTGCATCGGTTAGAAGAATGTCGGAATTACAGGCATTGGTCATAGACCCTCCATATATGAGATTCTTTAAGGACAAAGTAATTTTATCAACTAACCCTACTTTCATCCCGAAAGTACCGACAGTCTATCACAAGCACTCGACCCTGGTCCTTCCTACTTTCTTTGCGTCCCCGTCGTCGGCGGCGGAAAAAGCCCTTCATACTCTGGACGTCAAAAGGGCGTTAAAATTTTACCTGCAAAGGACGCAAGATATCAGAACTACCAGACAGTTGTTCATTGCCTACGGTCCGTCGACGAGAGGAAGGGCAATCTCCAAGCAAGGCCTGGCTCGTTGGGTCTCTTCGGCAATTAGTTTTAGTCACTCCAAGGCTGGGAGACCCCTACAACGACGCCCTAGAGCCCATTCCACGAGATCGACAGCCTCCTCCGCGGCTCTATGGGCGGGAATTCCTCTGACAGACATCTGCCAGGCGGCGGCATGGTCTGTCCCACACACGTTTACACGCCACTACTGCCTGGAAAGGCAGCACGCGGATGAGGTACAGATGGGAAGGGCAGTTCTGCGCCATCTGTTTCAATGAGTTAAGCCAAAAACGGTTAAGCTTTTGTCTTTTGCCTCGTCTATTCTGGTTCTTTAGTGTGTCTGTTTTGAGCAATATATGTATATATATGTATGTATTATGAATATGTATATATCGGAAAATATGTTGCTGCCTACGTGCCTATATATGAGGTTTTGGGGTGTTTTTTGTGGTGTATGTTACATTGCATTCTCACCTCCTTCTTTTAGGATACTGCTATACAATCTATTCTAAGCATGTGAATCCATGAAAGATCCAATGCTGGAGAAGGGAGTAGTTTCTTACCTGTAACTCCATTTCTCCAGCGTTGGTATCTTTCATAGATTCACATGCGCCCACCAGCCTCCCCGGAATGCAATGTGCAAGATATGTGCATAAGCAGGTTCTCCTTTCTACTTTGGAGGGGCTGAAATCTGACGGGACCCGCGGGGGCGGGGCTTTTATACCGCTACGTCCTACGGGGCATGCGTGAACGGCCCCAGAGAGGACGTAGATGTGGATAGGACACACAAGTGTCGGAAGTTTTTTCCTGTAGGAAACGACTATATATGTGTACCGAGGGTTCCCAGTCTGACGACGGGGAATATTCTAAGCATGTGAATCCATGAAAGATACTAACGCTGGAGAAATGGAGTTACAGGTAAGAAACTACTCCCTTCTTCCCTCTTTGGATTCTTAGGTCCTGTGGCGACTTCTGAAGTTCCAGTCCCAAAGGCCCTGCTTTTATGCAGAAAAAACCCCATTCACCAGCCTAGCTGTCAATCAAACATGCTAAGTGGTGAGCCGGGCACCTCACCACTAGCCCAATCAGAACAGAGTGTGACTTGAGTTGCTAAGGCAACGCAGTCCAGGGTGCCAATTCCCCTCCCCACCCATCCTGTGGAACCCAAACAGAGTGGCACCATTTGGAGGGCTTCTGTGGAGAAGCTTGCCAATAAGTGGAACAACAGGCTCGACCTTGGTCAGAGTTACAGAGACGAACACGAACGCCATTTTAGAAGAGAGTTCTGGCAAAAAGACCACACCGTTAATTTAATATTAAATAAATAAACTGGCGGTATCTTTAACATTGCACCAAAAATTGGTGCGTTTAAAATCAATGGGAAAATCCCATAGAGAATATTCCGGTGGAATATTTCGCGTTGTAACCACTGCCACCAGCCAGAAAACTCGACAAGGGGGGGGACTGGACAGTGCCCCCTTGAAAACAGACCCAGGGGCAATATAATTAACCCCTTCCAGTACTTCCACAACATGATGGTTTTTTACTGGTTCTGTTCATAATTTAAGACTAGTAAAGTCAATGGTGAGTTTACATGCCCTGGGAGACAGTAGTCAGTCCCAGGGTATGGAGTCTATGTTTGGGGGTCACTATGACACGCCTGTGTTACTGCACTGAGGGTGCTGTGTAACACATACACAAAAAACAGATGATACCCTATGGAGTAAAAGACCCCATAGCCCAAAATCACACAAATAGTCAGAGACATACCTCAAATCATGCCTAAGAGTGGGAGTAAAAGAGTCTCACTCTTAGCAGGAGAAGAAAACAAACCCCAAAAATCCAGCAAAGCTGCTGGGGGACTCACTAGGTTTGGGAAATTAGCCTTATAAGAGAATTCTCCATAACAAGGACAAGGTAGATCGCTCTAGCCATGCCCGCTCCAGGTCCCGGTCCTCGACGCCCTCGAGACCGTCGGAGCCTGTGAGGTCTTCGAAGAAGACATCAACGCCATCAGCGCCATATCAGTCTATTGACTCTCTCGGGGCTCTACTACCGAGGACGTCATCGACGCCATCAGCGCTGAGGCCGTCGAAGGACACACTCAGGGATCCGGCCTTGAAGCCGTTGTCGAAACCGTCGGCGCCTCGCTCGGGGTCGACGGAATCGGCGTCAACGCCCTCGCCGCCTTTTGAGGAGGCTTTTTCGGGAAGTACCCCGGAGACCGGTGGATACACTGAGGAAGGCCCTGAGTAAGTCAGTGAGGCCTGTGCTTGAGCCTGTTTCTGTGCCCTCATCCAGGGATTTGTTCCAGACTCTGGATTACATCTCTGAGGTGGATGAAGGGTCGGATGTGGAAGGTTTGGTTCCTCAGGAGGTTCCGGATGAACTGTTGTCTGGTCATAGCCAGCTGGAAGACCTGCGTCAATCCTTGCATGACGCCAGTGGTCTGGACACCTCCCCGGAGGTTGAATTTGGCAGGCCTGAGCCTGGTACTCGGGCCGAATCTTCATACAGGCATCTCATGTCGAGGGTGACAGAGTATTTGGGGTGGTCTGCTCCACCATGGATTTTCTGCAGGATGACCTGACAGATATTTGGACCAAGGTCCACCCACTGACCCGGTGCTGCCATTTCATATGGCCTTACAAAGAAGGGTGGCGGCGGCGGCTTGGACTGCTCCGGAGAGTCTCCCGGCAGTGAATAAGTTGTTGCAGAAAAAATACCGTCCAGCCGGTGGCGACCCTGGCTACTTGTCCTTGCACCCCACTCCGGAGAGTTTGGTGGTGCAGGCGGCTACCGCCCCAGCAAAGCAGGCGTCGTACCCTACCATACCTCCTGATGGGGATGACAAGCGCTTCGACGGTTGGACGAAGAAAGTGTTTTCATCTGGGGGTATGGCTTTAAAGGCAACCAACTCTGTTTGTGCCTTGGCAAGATTCACTCACACTCTGTGGAATTGTGTATGTTTGGCAGCTGAACATATTCCCGAAGGGGAGGAACGGGATGGTTTTCTTGCCCTCGTTCAGGATGGCAAGGATGCCATGTGTGAATCCGTTCAGTCTGGTCTGGACGTGGCAGACTGTCAGCCATTCCATGGCGGCGAGCACCGTGATGCGCAGGTTTGAGTGGTTGCGGAAGTCGGTGTTTTCTCCTGATGTACAGTCCCGGCTTCTCAACATGCCCTTTGATGGTGACCATCTTTTTGGCAGCAAGGCTGATGAGAGCCATGAGAGGTTGCAGACCTCCAAAGCTGCAGCAAATTCGTTGAGCGCTGCAGTTAGTCAACTTCTGCCTTTTCGTCCTAGGGGACAGCAATGGAGGGGAGGTTCCTTTCCATACTACTCGACCTTTGGTAGATCGAGGGGAGCTGCCAGTCAAAGGGGCCAACGTAGAAGTACCAGAGGTGGAAAACAAGGTACTCGAGGTGCCAATGCCGCTCGGCAGTTGCCTCTTTGCCCTCAGGCACTGCCGCAGCCGCTTGAGCTCAGTCATGAGGCCATGTCCCATGGTTCGCCGGTTGGGGGAAGGCTGGCGCAGCATCTTGTAGAATGGCGTGCCATTACTTCAGATGTGTGGGCTCTGGAGATCATAGCCCAGGGCTACTGTCTACCATTCCAGCAGAGGCTTCAAGACAAACCACCAGGGAAACTCTCTATGAAGAGTCCGGATCCGCTCCTTGCGCAGGAGATCAAATCCCTGCTGGAGAAAGGCGCCATAGAACTGGTGCCTGTAGCGGAGAGGCACAAGGGAATGGTATTCCCCATATTTTTTGATCCCGAAAAAAGACGAGGGATTGAGACCCATCATGGACTTGCGTGGTTTGAACAAACTCCTCAGGAAGGACAAGTTCAAGATGGTTACTTTCTGTCAAGTCCTCCAGGCCCTTCAACTTAAGGACTGGCTGGTGTCTCGCGACCTCAAGGATGCTTACTTTCATATGCCGATTCATCCCAAGCACAAGAAGTACTTGAGGTTCGCGGTTGGAGACTCGCATTTTAAGTTTCGGGTCCTGCCGTTTGGATTGACCTCCGCCCGAGGGTCTTCACCAAGCTCATGGTGGTGGTGGCAGCGTATCTCAGGAAAGGGGGATTCACGTCTACCTCTGTCTGGACGATTGATTGATCAGGGCGCGCTCTCCCGAGCAAGTCCTGGATCATCTGTCAGTCACCTGCCACTCTCTTCACAAGCTGGGCTCCTCCCTCAACTTAAAGAAGTCCCACTTGACACCTACCCACCGGCTCCAGTACATTGGAGCAGTGCTCGACACATCTCTGGGGCAGTGTTCGCCTCCCCAGGTGGGGGCTCATCACATTCTGCAGATGGTGGACATGTTTCAACGTGCCCAGAGTCTCCCGGCATTCGAGTTCTTGAGGTTGCTCGGCCTCATGGCATCCTGCATGAGGATCCCGTTCAGGTGCCGCCCTCGGTCGCCCATGATCTTCTGTGGTGGGCAGTTGAAGGCAGTCTGTTGAAGGGGGCTCCATTTTGGCTACCCTGGCCGGAGGTGACGATCGTGACGGACGCATCCTTCACAGGATGGGTAGCTCATGCCAACGAGTTGACAGTCAGCGGTCGTTGGTCTCCGTCGGAGTCCAGACTCCATATCAATCTGTTGGAGCTCAGGGCTGTCAGGCTAGCCCTGAAGGCTTTTCTGCTGTCTGTGCGGGGGAAGAATGTCCTGATTCTAATGGACAATACAGTGGCCATGCACTACCTCAACAAAAGGGAAGGACAGGGTCTCTACCTCTGTGCAGAGAGGCGATGCAGCTCTGGTTCCGGGCCATCCAGCAGGATATTTTGATCTCGGCAGTTCATCTGGCTGGAGACAAAAACGAGGAGGTGGACACTCTGAGCAGGCAGAGCACGGTCTCTCACGAGCGGGAGCTGGCTCAGGAGGTTCTCCTGGAGATCTTCGCCATTTGGGGGACCCCACAAGTGGATCTCTTCGCCTCCAGTATCAACCGGAAGTGCGAAAGATTCTGCTCGCGGGAATTTCCTCCAAGAGGAGCCTTAGGGGATGCGTTCGTAGTGGACTGGTCCTTCCCACTGCTGTATGCATTTTCTCCAGTCCCCATTATTCCGCAAGTGCTGCAGAGGTTACGGAGGTTCAGTTCCCGAATGATCCTCATTGCTCCGGCATGGGCCAGGAGAGCGTGGTACCTGGGCCTCCTCGGCATGTCCATCTGCCCTCCACGCCGTCTTCCCTACCGAGACAATCTGCTCTCACGGGAGGGGGGTCAGGTTCTCCATCTAGAGGTCAGGTCTCTCAATCCTCATGCTTGGTTTCTGAAAGGTTGAGGTATAAGGATTGGTACCTCCCTGAAGACGTGATGGAGGTGTTGCTTTCGGCCAAAAGGCCAGCAACTAAATCCCTGTACCGTTGCCCGTGGAGAAAGTTCTGCGACTGGTGCAGGCTAAAGAATGTGGATCCTTTTTCATGTTCCATTCCTGTGGTTCTGTCTTTTTTGCTTTATTTAGCCCCCAAGGGCCTGCAAGTGGGTACCATTAAGGGTTACCTGGCGGTGCTGTCCATATTTAAGCGCTCGTCTGAGGAGTGTTCTTATTTTAAGATCCCTTTTGATTTCTCAGTTTCTGAAAGTGCTAACTAATGTGTTCCCACCCTCATCTTTCCAGGTGCCCGGTTAGGATTTGAACTTAGTTCTGAAATTTCTAATGGGAGCTCCGTTTGAGCCCTTACATTCTTGTCCTTTGAGACTGTTGACCTTTAAAACTGTATTTTTGGTTGCGGTTACTTCCGCTCGCAGAGTGAGTGAGTTGCAGGCATTATCCGCCAAGCCACCTTTCACGGTGTTCCATAAGGAAAGGGTTGTCCTTGGGGTTCGTCCTTTACTTCCGAAGGTTGTGTCGGACTTTCATTTGAGCCAGAAGGTCTTTCTTCTGGCGTTCTATCCTCCTCCACATCCTGGTAAGGAAGAGGAGAGGCTCCATAGGTTGGATCCTAGGAGAGCTTTAAGTTTCTACAGCTCACGTATGTCCCGGGTCAGAGTGGATGATCAGCTCTTTGTAGGATACGCTGGAAGGCGTTTGGGTCAAGCTGTTACTAAGCAGACCTTGTCCAGATGGATTCATTGACAATCTCGGAATGCTACCGTCTGGCGGTGTCATGTCTGCTCTCCCACGTTCCCCGGCACCCATACGTCCCCCACCAGATTCCTTCCCCGCTCATGTCCCGCCCAGATCCTCCCCGCACCGCAATACCTGCCTCCCCTCCCAACAGCATTGGGATGTTTCGGTTACGCCTCTTTCCTCCAGAGGACTCACGGGGGGACAAGGATGGCGGGCGTCGAAGATCTGGCAACTCTGGTCACGCTGGCGCTGGGGATCACCGGGTTTTACTGTTCGTGGCCGAGACAGACCGCAGCCCTCACTGATTGGTGCTTCCCGGTCATGTGGGTGCATGCAGCGTCGCTCGCATGGACCCGCGACATTGCAGACGTGCTCACGTGACCAATTAAGGAAGTAATCAATATAAAAAGCTACCGGCAATGCAAGGCCACGCTGCTCAGCTGTTTTTGCTGACAGTGAGTGGTGTTACGAACTCTTGGTTTCTTTTTGCCAGATTTTGGACCTTGCTAATAGACTTTGGACTTGTTTTGCTTGCCCCTTTGGATTTGGCGTACTGGAACTCCTGCTTTCCTGGTTTATGGACTACTGCCTTTGTATTACTGACTTCTTTGGATTATACCTCGGCTATTGAAACTCTGCATTTCTCAAGTGGGAAGCTATCACCTCTTCCCTTTTCATCAATGTGCAATCAGCATCAGAGTTTCCACAGGTACTGGGTAATACCTGTTCATCTTGCTGCTGTTGGGTTCCCTGCTTCCTGACTTCCACCCTAGGGAGGGACAGGACGAGATTTGCTTTCCTTACTGAAGCTTTACAGGCTATTCTGGTAGGTGTCATTTCATTCCTTGTATTAGAGAGTTGTTACAGACATAGTTGTAAACTGTTCATGCTTGATTGCTTATTCCTTTGCAGCTGCCTGGTTACTCATGTTCCTGCTTTCTGCACCTGTGGCCTCAATAACTGGCCAGGGGGTGATATTTGACCTCTTTCTGGACGGTGCTTGGGGACGGAGGTATACATAGTCATCGCGTAGCCTCATCTGACAAATCCTTGACAGGCGGGTAAGGACCCTCTGGTAGGCTTATGGGCCCCTTCTACTATGCGTGTGGCTGCCTTCACGGCTCTGCAGAGGGGTGTTCCCATTCGTAACATCTGTGAAGCAGCCACATGGGCCTCTGTCCATACTTTTGTAAAACACTACTCCCTTGATTCTATCCGTGGGCAAGATTTGGCCTTTTGGCAAGGTGGTCCTCTATCCTGCAATTTAATTGGGCATTCTAAAATTCTAAATTCTTTTCCCACCTCCATACGTTGGTACTGCTTTGGGAGTCTGTCATAGATGTGGAATACATCGGAGGACACAATCCCCTCGAAGAACAAGTTACTTTCTTACCTGGTAACGTTCTTTCGATGGGATGTTCCTCCGACGTATTCCACATCGCACCCTCCCAGCCTGCCCCTCTACAGAATTTCTTATCCGATTGCAGCTTACGTTTCCGCAAGGCTTTCTGTAGTCATACTGGCAAAAGATTGGTGCCACACATTCTGGGAAAAAACTACAACTGAGGCTACGGGCGTCTTGTGTCCTACTTATAACATCCGGTGACGTTGGCTTGACGCAGGCCCTCGAGGACAGCATATCAACATCTTCGACGCAGGACGCAGGCGCCGAAAATGTTTCCAAAGCGGCACAGCTGTGGTGATTACCTGTCATAGATGTGGAATATGTTGGAGGAACATCCCATTGAAAGAACGTTACCAGGTAAGAAAGTAATTTGTTCATCTGAGGGACCCCGACACATGTGAAGGACCATGCATACAGTACACGTCACACTAGGGATGGTATTGATAATCACACCCTGTCCACGTCTGTTTTTGAGTTTTGAAATTGCTGATTTAGAGATGGTCCCCTTCCCTTCCTGTGGCTTTTTTCCTGGTAGCTTTAGTCCTTTGTAGGTAGTATGTGACAGTCCTTCGTACATCTGGTGAATGAAGACTATTTTCTGTTGCGTTTGTGCGGTGTTGGGAAAACGCAGGAAGGTCTACGGACCGTTTACATTAAATTTAGATATACATTTGGGTGAAAACCGTGGGTGTGCACGTAATAACTTGTCCGTGGTGTGAGAAACCAGAAGGTGTCTCGCCCACTAGTCCCCAGGGGTCTGTCATCCAGGTGGCCAGGACATGGCCATCACTTTTGGATTCAGTTCCTGGGGGTGGACCAGTGCGAGAGGAGTGGGACACCGTATGGTGAGCCGTTGTATTCCCTTCCCTGAGACACCTTTACCCGACCCTACCAGGTAGGATACCTAGGAACTCTACCTCCTCCAGCCCCCTTACAAAACGAACACTTTCACATGGACAGCCCGCTATGGGAGAAAACAAACTAACACTCAAGCAGTATACCTGACGTGTCCCAATACAATGGTCAGGTGAGGTCAGGCAATTACTGACCATTACACACACCTGACTCCCATTAAACGTCCCCACATGGATTAAAGGCAGAGCACGAGAGCACACTCTGAGCGAGGCAATGCATGCGAGGAAACAACAGTTTCGGGGCAGCAGCTGATCGAGAGACGCAAGATGGCAAAACAGAAGGGGATCGCAAGTAGGGAAGTTCCCTAGACCTTTTCGACAAGGAACCGTTACTTTCCAGAGTTCTCGAGATTAGAAAGTGTAAAGGAAACCAGGCTGAACAATCCTGAATTGTGTGTCGGAGATACCCAGGGCCCTCCAGCGTCAATAATCAGGGCGGGGTGACATAGCAGCAGCTACTGTGGTACCGTCCTTTGCTCCAAGAACAAAGCAGCATCAGGGAAATCAACACAACCGCTGAGTTAGGGAGACCAAAACAAGACTGGTCTATTTTGAGGCCAAGGATGCAAGCGGCAACATTCTATGGCGAGTGCTGGAACGAACATTGTTAAAACGTGTGTGATAAAAGACGCAAGTAAAGTTGACTGAAGAGTGATTGAATTTTGAAACCAAGATACAATACTGTTGAGAGTGGTCCAGCACTGCGTGGGTGCTCAATTGAAGGTCTCTGTACGGTATCCAGGCCAAGAAGTGGCCAAAGTGAAAGTTGAAAGAGTTATATGTCTGCAAAGAATTGTGAATCGGAGTGGTCATGCGACGGGTCGAGCAAAATCCTGTGCACAGTCTAAAGTCTTCGATTTTGATGAAGTAAAGAAAGGTTGGAAAGTAGATAAATTGACCTGAGCCCTGCGGATGGAGACTTATTGAAGGTTTTGTGTTAAGGTGGGTCTGAGCCTGGTGGAGGGGGACCTGAGATTTATGAAATTGTCTACATGTGAAATCCTAAGAAGGAAGGAACTTTAATGGTTGTCGCATCAGGCCCTCTGAAATAAGAAACTTTGAATGGCAAAGGGACTTTGACACATAAGGCCCTGATGCTGAGGTTTTGAACTGCATCCTTGTGCCAAAGAAGCCAGGGTGTGCTAAGTTCGAGTGTGCCTCCTTGTCCCGTGCTAAAAACATAGAGAAGAGGAGATAACGGCTCAGATATCCTGACATATAATTTCTTGAACACTTTTCTTTTGCATATCCTTGTTTCCCACACTATTTGTATTTAGAAGTAAGGATTGGCAATAGGTTTATTAGTATAGACACTTTTATTTTGACAAGACTCTACTAGGGCTGTTATTATTATTTGATGGTAGTAACTTGCTCCCATCATTACATTTAGGATTAGATAGTTGTTTCCAAACCCAATTGAAGTTCAATGAACACCCTTGAACGGTGGTCACTTGTCTGGTTTACTGTTTGATACCATGCCTTCTTTACAGTGGGTAACAACAAAGGGGTCTTGTACTGCTAGAGCTTGCAGTTCACTGACTCTTCTGATAGATGTAATAGCTATGAGGAAAGCTGTCTTATAGGTGAGATGTTTAAGACTGGCTTTGTGCATAGTCCCGAAGGGGGCACCCATGACCCTTGTTTGTACAGTGTTTAAGTCCCAGCCGGGAGTAGGATTAGAAATTGGAGGGTATCATTTCTTAACACCTTCCATGACCCCAGATCCAACAATTGGGCCAAATGCTGCATAAGGCTGCCTTACATAACTTGGCTAAATGCAGGTAAGGCTACTCTACAGAACTGGGCCAAGTGCAGAACACGGCTACCTTACACAACCAGGCTAACTGTAGAATATGGCTACCTTACACAATTAACTGAAAGCAGAATATAGCTTCCTCACACAACCAGGCTAAATTTAATAAAACTTTATGGCCAAAAGCATGCCTCAGTTTGGTACGACAACTCATTCCATGCTGCCACAAATGGTGTCCGGACTGGGATGCTGCCCAATTGATGAATAACTTGGGGGACTCGCAAGACTGTAGATTAGGGAAAACCAATAAATTAAAAGGTCTGTTAGGCAGAATTACATGCAGTACCCTTTGGGAACACTACACACAATTAAGGCTACAGGTGTAAGCACAATCTCACCTTTGGTATACGTCTGTACTACAGTTTTATGGTATCCGGGCTGAGCAGCCAGGCTTATCTCAAGAGGCATGTGAGCAGTACAAGGTGTTACACAAAGGACTTGCAATCACAGTGGTTCAAACAAACACTTAATCAAGGTTTCTTGGTAAAACAATATTAATTTATTTACACTTTAAGTTAGAAAACATTCCACTAGTTATAAGCAGCTCAATATCACACTATAATACACCACAGTACCAAACCAATACTTTTCTGAACAAGTTAGGCTCCCCTGAAGTGGGAGCAAAATGGCACTTCAGTAACTTTAAAAAGGGGTAGAAAGACAAAGGTTATAAGAATCAAACAGTTACTTTCATAGGCAGGGCAAATAGTTTGTCACTGCAAGAAGAAATTCATTAGGCCTGGGCCAAAGTCAATGGAGCAGTGTCTTGGATAGGATAGCACAGTTCTGGTAGTAAACAGTTAAGTCTTTGTCAATGTTCTTAGAAGTAGTTTGCATGAAAAAGAATTATACGTCGGCTTAGGAGCGAACAAGACTCCAAAGTTGGGAAAGTTTCACAAACTTTCACCGCGGCAAAGAGGATTTCTCTACCGCATTTACACAGTACCTTTTGAATGAAGAAAAGCTGAGGCAGTTGTTCCTGGCAGTCCCTGCAGATGTCACTGTTCCTGAGCCTCAGTCGTGACAAGAGGGAAGACGTTGGAGGGTTCCTGCACTGCCCGGTGAAGGAGCCACAAGCTTGGGAAAAGGTTGGTTTAAGGTGCGAGTGCCTTAAAGTCCACAAACTGGTATCCTTCTAACTGGCTATCTCGTTTTCAACAGCACTCTGAAGAAAATTCGACCAATATGGAGATGGTTTCCAGGTGGCTTGAGAGTTGGTTTTTCCCTCCAGCTCAAGGGAAGAAGTCGTCCTTGAAGGGGCTTCTCTGTTGAGGGAGTTTCGGGCAATTCGGACCTGCAACAGGACTTCACCGGCCAAACCAACGGTCCAGTAGTTGCAGCAGTCTTCTTCCTTCAGCTCGTCTTCGGTTCTTTCGTTCCAGTGGTCGACTCTGCCTTCCAAGTCCCAGAGACCTGCTTTTAAACAGTTTTCTCCCATTAATTCCAGCCTAGCTGTCACTCGCCCAGCAGGATGGCTGTCCTTGCCGGACAGTCAGCCAGCCAATCACGCCAGAGTGCATTCAGGTCTCCTAGGAGACTTAGCACAGGGAGTTTCAGGCACCTCCCTCACATCCTGTCGACCCCAGACACTCAGGCGCCAGAGGGGGGCTTCAGCACTGAAGCCCGCCAAAGGCAAACAAACACAGGGACCAAACCTAGTTTGGCGTGCGGAGACGAACACTAGAAGGACCTTTCCAAAAAGAAATGGCGAAAAAAGTCAATGGGAACCTGTTTTTACAGAGGGAGCTCAGACGCCATCTTGAAATGGTCCGGTGGATTTCAGCTACCGGAGTGTTTAAACTTGTCGGGGAAATCATGGTAATACCACTGCCACTAGCCATTCTGAGAGGGTAGCTTTTGAGGGCTACATGAGTTTTCTAGGCATAGGGAACACTAGGTATTCCCTCCCGCACTCTGGTGTAAAGCCGTGTGTGCTGGGTCTAGCAATTTTAAAAAAGACTAGCAAAGTCAATTTAACTTTACATTCACTGGGAGACAGTAGTCAGTCCCAGAGAAGGTATTTAAACCTTGGGAAGTGTAAAAGACATCCCTGTGCCACTGCACTGAGGGTGCTGTATGACACACAAGAAAAAGATGATGCCTATGGAGTTGTCTAAAACTCCATATCCAAAGAACACAAAAGTAAAACACACATCAAAATACATGAAAGAGTGGGAAAAAAGGCTTGCACTCTTTCCAGGAAAAAATGAAAGTCCTAGAAATCCAGCAAAGTTGCTGGGGGTCTCAAAAGGTAAGGGAAATTAGCACATTTATGAGAATTCTCCCTAACAAAGTCCAACCTAAAAATCCCTATAGGGAACCTGGGAATAAAACCTAGCTTATCCTGATTAGCTGTAAAAACATCTGCAGTTACTCCCTTAACTTACTCCTACTTACTGGGTCGAGTAGAAAGGAAGTAAGTCTGGGGAATAGGAAGAAAACATCCTGAAGCAGTAGAGCCCATGGACGCCGCCCCAATGAATCCAATAGAGGTCTTATTACAACGCCTGGTAGAACACCAAATCCAGTCGGACCAACCATTCCACGAAGCATTGGCTGGTTACCGCTCTTTTTCCCCACTTAGCAAGCCCCGCCCACCTGGTGCCTTCCTGGTTGCCGCTCTTTTTCAGCTTCTTTTCCTTTGCAGATGTGGAGTGGAGTGCAAGTGGATCTAGGTCACATGGCCTAAGCCCTGCCCACCTGGTGCCTTCCAGGCTGCCTCTCTTTTTCCCCACTTAGCAAGCCCACCCACCTGCTGCTTTCCTGGTTGCTGCTCTTTTTGCCTCCTTAAGGAGCCCTGCAGCCTCTTTTCCTTTGTAGATGGGAAGCAGGTGCAAGTGGATCAAGGTCACATGGCCTAAACACCACCCACCTTCTTAGCACTTCCTCTTCCTTCCTGCTCTTAACTCTTAGATCAAGGGCATCTCTCGCCCGGGTGTCCGAAGTGAAGGGCAGACAAAGAAAAGGGCCATTCCTGTTTGGACCTGTTCGGACCCAGAGCCCAGCCCCCCTGCTCAGATAGCAGGTAAGTGTTAGGGAGAATTCTAATATATGGCTAATTTCCCTCACCTAGTGAGTCCCCCAGCAGCTTTGCTGGACTTCTGGAATTTATTTGTTTCCACTTGGTAAGAGTGTGAGCTTTTCCCCCACTCTTACCTGTGTTTTGCCATGTGTATTTCTCTGTTTTTATGATTGTGGACTCACTCTGAAGTACACCACTTCAGTAGCCCCCTTCATTTGTGTGTGTCACAGCACCTTCAGTGCGGTGGCATAAGGTTGTCTTTGAGACTTCCCCCGACTCCATTTCTGAGGCTGACTACGGTCCCCCAGAAAAGGGTGAATTTGCCATTAACTTTGCTTAGTCTACCACAGATCCAGTACCCCCCATCTTCCATGGAGTACTGTAAAGGGTTAATTCGTATCCCTTTTTATCTGTACCTCCTAGAGCATTGTTTCGTTCTTTTAACATTTAGACTTGGCTGGTGGCAGTGGTATCTACCCTAACTTTCCTACTGCGATTATATTAGATAAACGTGGTATTGTTCTTGGCTATTATATTAGCCTCAAACATAAACCCGCTGGACCAAATCGTCTTTCTTTTGGCTCCGGTTGGGTTTATTCGCCATTTCTTTTTGTTAAAGTCCATCTTGTGTTTTACTTTGTGCGGCAAACTAGGTTTGCCTTCTTTGTTCACTGTCTTTTGGCGGCCTTCTGCTAAGAAGCCCTCCACCAGGCGCCTGGGTGTCTAGGTGGGCTGAATGTGAGTTAGGGGTGTAGTCACCCCCTGCACAGTGTATCGTCGGAAATCCAAGTCGCACTTTGCCATTATTGGCTGAGGTGGTTGTCCGGGCTGGACAACCCCCCTGCTGGGTGATTGACAGCCAGGCTGTGTGAATGGGGGTTTTGCGCATAAAAGGCAGGTCTCTTGGGCTAGAAGTCAGAGAGTCGGCACTGGAACTACAAGGAACCGAAGAGAAGCGGAGAGAACGACGGCTGCTGCAACTATCCCGTCCCGGTGAAGCCCTGCTGCAGTCCTGAGCTATCTACCCTTCAACGACTAAGAGAAGATCCAGTCCGGAGTCTTCTTCCCTTGAGCCTGGTGGGGATAACCAGCTCATCTTCCACAGCCAGAGGATCCTCTTCCTTGGTCGAAATCGCTGCACACAGCTGTAGTGGTCCGGGTAGCCATTTGAAGAGCCTCTACTGTTTTTAAGGAGCACACTTTTTATTTGTTGTCGCTGCTGCCGGCTTCATCCCTATGTGGTGCAGACCCCCTTCAGACGTCCTCCTTCACAACGAAGCTCCAGGAATCGTGGGTCTGCGGGAAACCAACAGGAATAACTGCCAGGGCACCAGCTGCACCATTGGAATAAGGTACTGTGTTCTGCTTGAGGAAACTGGGTGACCTTTTCTTCATTTCCAAGGCTTGCCCTTGTCTTCCCTCCTTCTTATAACTTTTGCTTCCGAACATTGACAATATCGAAGTACTCTTGGCTACGTTGAATCATGAACTATCTGACTGTGTGATCTTCGGCCACAGGCCCCCGGTGTCACTTGACCCTGGTTCCGGCCCTTTGACTACTCTTGTCACGGAGTGTTTCTCGATTCTTTCTGCCTAACCAAAATATTGCCTGTGATTTTTGCCTCCAACTCCTCTGGGTATCTCAGGTGCTAAGTGTGTTTTTGCCCCGGTAGCATTTCATGTCACGGATACGCGTTTATTTAGTAGACTGAACTGTCAAAAAGTGATCGCAATCGTATTCACTGTAACGTGTTTTGTTCAGAACACTGGTTCATTCCAACACAGGGTACTTACCTTGAGACATTCTGTACAAAGTGAATTGGTTAGTTGTAGTATATTTAACGTGTGGTTTGTGATTAAGTTTAATAGAAGTGTTGTGTTTATAATGAATGGTTTAAAAATAAATGTACTTATATTTTTCTACCTGAAACCTTGAGACAGTGTTTGCTTGAGTCACAGTAATTGTGGTCCCTTTGTGTAATCTCTGCTACTGCTCTTATACTCTTGAGATAAGACTGGCCGCTCCGCCACTGCTACCACTCTGACATAGTAGTACAGGCTTGTACCAAAGGTAAAACTTGTATTGCCATCCGTAGTCTTAATTGTGTGTAGTGGTCCCTAAGGGAACTGCACAAGATTCTGCCTAACACTGGTGTACAGCGGTGAGGATTTGGAAGTAGAGTGATTACACTTGGAGTGCTGCTATTGCTTGGGTTCAACTAACCACAAGGCTAACAGCACTAATTCTATTTAACTAAAAAAAAAAATCATGTCAAATATGGAAAGCTACACTGAAGAGTCTTTTACTCTATACTGCTGAGGTTCTGAGAACCATGTGTAGGGATAAGAATCTCTCTGGTAAAGGAAAGAAATCTGAACTGGTTGCAAAGTTAATGGGAAAAAGCCTGGAGACTGGGTCAGGAGGACCTTCCACTCCAGCAAATGTGGATTTTGATGTTTCTGATTCTGAGAGTGTTACTTTAGAAGAAGTAGATGAGGAAACCCTATAACTCCTTTGCCTGCTCAGAAAGCACAACCTCTGTCCACAGGGACCCCCACAGGTCCTACACTTACTCCTGAGTTTATTTCACTTGAGAAAATGAGACTTGAATTGGAAGTGAAACGTATTGATGCACAAACTGCCATGAAACATCAAGAGTTAAGGCTCAGAGAAATGGAGCTGAACCATGAACGAGAAATGAAGAAACTTTCTCTAGAAAATGCTTCTCACCCAGAGTCCTCTAGGTCTTCCAGCCCTAAGAGACCCCATATGCCAAAGGAGATGATTGGTATGTATGAGACAAAAATTGATGTTTTGGATTGGTTAGCAATGTTTGAGTACAATCATGGGAATCAAGGTATCTCAGGGAATCAGTTGATTCCTTGGCTTTGCTATCGGCTCCCCCCTGTTGCAAGTGATGCTGTAATGGAACTGGGGGAGGTGGATAAACAGGATTATGAGTGTGTGAAACTAGCATTAATAGCTAGATTTGGGAAGACCCCTTCCGAGTATCTTAAGAGGTTTAGAAACCTCAAAAAGCATGATGGTACCCCTTGGGCTACCTGGGTGTGTGAATGTTTGAAAAACTTAGATGGTTGGGTTAAGGTTTACAAAGTGAACACTTATGAAGGATTGAGGAATCTTGTAATGTTGGAGTCTATTTTTGATGTCTGCTCTCCTGAGTTTAGACTGCAATTGGCTGATTCAAAGGAGATGGATCCTAAGAAACTAGCTAAGGCTGCTGTCTTGTGGGTTACCAACAGGGCTACTCACAAGGATTCTGGGGCTACTCGGAAGAAGGATGAGGAGAAGCAGCCAAAGAAAGACAACAAAGAGAATTCCAATAATTCCAATCCAAAAGAGGGCCCCAAACATAACCAGGGTAAGCCACAGGGTAAACCGAATCAGACTTTTGTACCACCTGGTTCCACACCAGATGGAGGTTAGAGCACACCCCAATTCCAGAGAGCATTTGGGAAATGCTTTGTTTGTAGGTTACCTGGCCATGTGAAAGGAGATCCCAAGTGTAAGGGTAAACCTTCAGGGATCAACACTGTCTCCTTAGCCTTCTCCCAGGTGGATGAAGTACCTATGACCAGTGGAAACTTTCAGCTACTAGCTGATGAGCCCATGAGAGTCTCAGCTAGTTATTCTTTAGTGTCCTTGGGTCTTTGGGAACAACAGAACTTAGATGTATATAACTCAATCCCAGATAATACTAAAGAGTATTACAAAGATAGTGTTCTTGTGAATGGTCAGGAGACCCCTGCCATCAGAGACTCTGGAGCCAGCAAAACTGTGGTTGATGAATGTTTTTTCGAAGTGGAGGATGTTGCTTAGGCACCCAAACACTTAACCAAGTTAGCTGGAGGCCCTGTGCAAATGGTTCCCCAGTTACCAGCTCTCATCCAGTGTAATGACATGACTGTCAGGATACCTGTAAGTGTGCAAAATAACGTACCTGGGAGGGTCCTGCTGGGTAATGACCTTAAAACTCTTGGAGTTGTCTAGTACCCCCAGGGCCCCCAGAAGAAGGAAGCAGGAGCTCACAAGTTCTGCAAGGGAGAAAACCTTGAGAGGCTCTCCTGGGGACATGATAGAGGAAACTATCACCCCAAGTCCACAGGACCTACTTGCTGCCATTGCAGGACAGGAAAGGACAGGCAAACCTAAGTCTGCCAGCAAGCAATCCTGTGCCCAGAAGGACATCTCAGAGACTGTCCAAAGTCACACCTGTGACTCCCACACCAGCTGAGGATGAGTGTGAGGTTCAACCCTGTATGGTCAAACTAGATACTGAGGAATCGGATCTAGAAGAGGATCTTGCCTTGGTAGGAGATCTTGACCCTGTTGACCATCCTGAGTTGCAGTCTTTACTGGTAGAAGGTGGACCCAACAGGGAAGATTTCAGTAAGGGACAAAGAGAGTGTCCTACCCTGGAAGGTCTTCGCCAACAGGCCACTTCCCAGCTCAATGGGACTGAGCCTGGGAAGTATAGGTTACACTGGGAGGATAACCTCTTCTACAGTGAACCAACTGAGTCAACCCCTGGAGACTACAAAAGACTTGTAGTACCTCTAGTGAACCAACTCAAGTTTCTTCAGTTAGCCCATGAGGTACCTTTGGCTGGTCACTTAAGTTTTAAGAAGACCAAACAAAGGTTATCTCTGCACTTCTACTGGCCTAAGATGGGTACAGAAGTAGACAAATTCTGCAGAAGCTGCCACACTTGCCAAACATCTGGCAAGAGTGGGTCCAAGAATGTGGCACCCTTAGTGCCTCTCCCAGTGGTGGGAATTCCTTTTGAGAGGGTTAAGATTGACATTGTTGGTCCTCTTGACCCTCCTACATCTTCAGGCAACAGGTTCATCCTGGTTGTAGTGGACCATGCCACTAGATTTCCTGAAGCCATACCTCTGAGGACTGTTACGGCTCCGGCTGTGGCTAAGGCCCTACTTGGTATTTTTACCAGAGTAGGATTTCCTAAGGAGGTGATATCTGACAGGGGATCAAATTTTATGTCCCACTACATGCAAGCCATGTGGAAAACCTGTGGAGTCACCTATAAGTTCTCAACTGCCTACCACCCCCAAACCAATGGACTGGTAACAGAACTATGAAGAGCATGAAAGGTGCTTTAGAAGAACCCTTTAGAAGAAAGAGGGACCTTTTATTGCCATGCCTTCTCTTGGCTTATAGAGAAGTCCTTCAGGAGGGAGTAGGATTCAGTCCCTTCAAACTTCTCTATGGCCATCCAGTCAGAGGTCCATTGGCCCTGATTAAGGAGGGGTTAGAGAGTGCTCCTTCCGCCAAGCCAGTCAGAGTGACTGACTATGAGATAGGTCTCCGGAGGAGAATCTCACACATGATGGCAGAGGCAAGTGACAACTTGAGCGCTGGTCAAGCTCTGGTCAAACATTGGCATGACCAGAAGGCTAACATGGTTGAGTTTACTCAAGACCAGCTTGTTCTTGTTATGGTCCCAACAAGGCAGAGGGCCTTGCAGGACAAATGGATAGGACCCTTCAAGGTTGTGGGTAAACTTGGAGAGGTGAACTATCTGGTGGACTTATCCTAAGGAGGCTCCCAGAGTCTTTCACACCAACCGTTTAAAGTCTTATGTCTCTAGACCTGACATAGGAGCTCTGCTTCTAGCTTCAGCTCAGGAGGAGGAGGAGAGTGAACCTCTGCCTGACCTCCTCAGAGGCTTACCTTCAGATGAGCAGGTGGAAGGAGTTAATCTTTCTTCCAGTCTCACATCTGAATAAGAGTGCAAGTTACTGTTAAATCAGTTTGCCTCCCTGTTCTCACTTTCACCAGGCTTGACCCCTTGGGGCCAGCATGACATACACACTGGTGACTTTTTGCCTGTCATAAGCAGGGGGTACAGAATGTCAGACAATATCAGATCCCACATAAGGAATGAGGTCAACAAGATGCTTGAATTCTGGGTTATAGAGCCCGCTACTAGCCCATGGTCTAGCCCAGTTGTGCTTGTACCAAAGGCAGGATCCAAGGAGTTGAGATTCTGCGTGGACTATAGAGCTCTAAATGCAGTCACCACGACTGATGCCCATCCTTTACCTAGGACAAACTTGGTGCAGCCAAGTACCTCAGCACATTTGACCTAACGTCAGGCTATTGGCAAATAGCCCTGACAGAACATGCCAAGGAGAAAACTGCATTCTCCACCCCAGCTGGCCTCTACCAATTCAAGGTAATGCCTTTTGGATTAAATAATGCACCTGCTACATTTCAGAGGATGGTCAATCAAGTTCTGAATGGGATGGAGGACTTCTGCATGGCATGCTTGGATGAAATTGCAGTGTTCAGCCCTACATGGAAAGAACATGTTGAACACCTAGGTAATGCATTGCAGGCTCTGGAACCGGCCCATCTGACCATAAAGGCAAGCAAATGTCAAATTGGTCAGTTCAGTGGTCTACCTTGGACATGAGGTCAGAGGAGGTGAAATAAGGCCATTGCCTAGCAAAGTACAAGCTGTACAAAACTGGCCCACCCCTACTACTCAAACCCAAGTGTGAGCCTTCCTAGGTCTCACTGGGTACTATAGGAGCTTCATAGACAACTATGGGACCATAGCTTCTCCCTTGAATGTCATCTCTTCTCCCAAATTTCCTAAAAAGGTCAGGTGGAATGAGGAGTGCAATCAAGCTTTTGAAGGTCTAAAGAAAGCCCTTTGTCAAGCTCCAGTCCTAAGAGCTCCTGACTATCACCAACCCTTCATTGTACAAACTGATGTTTCTAATGTGTAGGTATAGGTGCAGTCCTTAGTCAACTGGATGAGAAAGGTAGGGAACACCCCATTTGTTTCATCAGCAGGAAGTTAAAGTATCCTGAAACAAGGTGGGCAACAATAGAAATAGAATGCTTTGTTATTGTGTGGTCACTGAAGAGGTTTAGACCATACTTGTATGGATCTACCTTCATCATTCAGACTGACCACCAACCCTTGAGATGGCTGATGCAAATGAAAGGGGAAAACACAAAATTACTCAGATGGTCAATCTGCCTTCAAGGATTTGATTTTTCCATTGAGCACAGAGCAGGAAGTCACCACCAAAATGTTGATGGTCTCTCTAGGAGGTTTGTAACCGACTAGAGGTATGAAGTCCATCCAGGAGTGGATTATATCCTCCTGTCCCTTAGTCTGGGAGGGGCGAGTGTTAGGGAGAATTCTCATTTATGGCTAATTTCCCTCACCTAGTGAGTCCCCCAACAGCTTTGCTGGACTTGTGGAGTTTTTGTTTTCACTTGGTAAGAGTGTGAGCTTTTCCTCCACTGTTTTGCCATGTGTATTTCTCCGTTTTTATGATTGTGGACTCTGAAGTACACCACTTCAGTAGCCCCCTTCTTTTGTGTGTCGCACAGCACCTTCAGTGCCGTGGCAAAGGGTTGTCTTTGAGACTTCCCCCCCCAACTCCATTTCTGAGGCTGACAACAGTCCCCCAGAAAAGGGTAAAATTGCCATTAACTTTACTTAGTTGGGGGGGCGTGGCCAACTGCCGAACGATGTGCAGGTGAATTCCTGGAGCTCCCGTGCAGCCGCTGAAATCCGCTCAAAATCCTGTGTAAAATCCCCACGGATGGCGTAGAAATTACTGGGGAACGAAGTGGAAGTGCTGGGGTAAAGAACAGTCTGCTTAAGGAGAGATACGGAGTGAGGTGCAGTCCTTGAGGCTTGCCGAAAAGTCTGGCTCCTCGGCAGGAAGAGACGCCTAAGATGGTCCCTGTGGTGCTATGAGATCGAGGAGGCAGGGCCGCGTGGAGCCCGTGGACGCTGGTGACATACTGCGCCCTCCGAGAGTAGCAGAGGTCCTGGTGAGCGTGGAGGTGTCCCTGGCGGGGGTGGAGGAACGGATCCTGCTTGGCGAGACATGAGGTGCGGATCGGGTGGAGGGCGGCGCAGTGGGCCGCCGTTGGGAGCCACGCTCCGCCTCTCAGTGAGCAGCGCAGGGCGGCTTGAGGAGACGGTGGCGGGAGGAGACCCGGCTGGGGGTTGAGCACCGTTGTCTGGAGAGAAGTGGCTGGGAGTGCATGGAGCGGAGGTGCCGGCTGACTCGGCAGTTGGAGCGGATGGATAGAGTGGTGCCGCGAGGAGAGGACCCAACTGCAGAGCAGAGAGCCAAGGTTGCGGCACTGCGGGCCCGGCTGCTGGGGTATGGGTTGTGAGACAGTACCTCTGGTGGAAGGAGTGAACGGGGGCCCGCACGGTACGACCCGCGTGGGGCTGTCGGCCCACGGGCAGAGACACTAGCAGCTGCGTGGACCTGAGAGGAGAAGGGGCCCAGGTGCTGGCCCTGCCGAGAGATCACGGAGGCTGTGGAGGACATTCTCCCTGTGCCGGTGGGGGAGAGCAGGACGGAGCAGTGACTCCCCTGGGTCCCTGGAGGCGGTGGAAGTGTCAGTAAAAAAGGCCTCCAAGGTGGGGGGTGGAGGGTCTGATCTCTGGCTTCCCCCCCTGTTGGGGGACTCTTGGGGTCTCCCTGCCTCCCTCTGGGCTGCCTGAACGTTCCTCTCCGGCTGGAGATCACCGAGCGCAGTGTGGGGAAGGGGGCCACTGGGAGCGGGGTTCCCCCCTGAAACTGCTGGGTGTGGTGATTAGAAGGGTCGTTTGAGACTGGGTCCCTGGCCGAGTAATAGAGCTGGTACTGGGGACTGCTGGAAAAGAGGGGGGCGCCGGTCGGAAGAGTCTGGTGGATCCAGACATTTTGGGCACGGGGGAACCAGCTGAGGACAGAATCGGCGGGAGTTGGAGACTGCTGCGAAAGAGGTGGGCCCCTGAGGGAAGATTCAGGTGGAATAGGTGAACTTAGGCACGGGGGTGCCAGCTGAGGACAGATCGCAGGATTCACGCCTGAGGGGGTGCCAATAGGAGCTGGTTTACCATGGGCAAAAACCAGCAGTGGATGGATAAATATACGGAGGCAAGGGACAGGCCCCAGAGAAAAGAGGGACCAGATCGACAGGGGGATCCCTCGGGGAGGAAAGAAGCTCTGTGACCCTGGATTCGCTAATGGAGGCGATACAGGTCTCCGGAGATGCTCTTCAGGAGAGCATCAAAGAGTTTTTTTTTTTTTTTTTTTAAATGTATTTTATTTTATAACAACCACACAGTGCAACAGAACATAAATAGAACACATCAAGCCACAACAAAGGCCAAACAACAGATATGAAAAAGAGAAGAAAGAAAAAACAGAACAGAATTAACTTAACAATCCCCTTCCCTCCCCCCTATGAGCCTGTAGGGTGTCCACCATCATTGTCCGTTCCGTGTGGTGGGGTTCCGTCGCTCTCAGATCCAGCTGAGGTCGACCCCGTACTAAACAGTTCAGCCAATAGCACCTTCCATGCCGTGAGGGAGCTCACCTCTTCCTCCCCTCCCGCCCTGCTGGCCTCCCACCATGCTGTCGTCTCGGCGGCAGCCCATTTCTGGAGGTCACGCCACCATACCTCCACCCGTGGCCTCTGACGATTCTTCCATCCCATGGCTATTCTGCGTTTGGCAAGTACATAAGCCAAATCTTTAAGCTTCTCCACGTGCCGAAGCTTGCGCGCCCTGGGATACCCTCCAAGCAAACAGGCCCAGGCCGAATCTATCTTAAGTACAATGCCCCTCCCTGCCAGCTTCTGCGCCACTTCACTCCAGTAGGTTGCAATCACAGGGCAGGCCCAGAACATGTGAATCATATCAGCGTTCTCTGTGTTACACTTGGGACACGCCTGGCGCCCAGCGTCTCGAAATCTGGAAATTCTCAGGGGGGTCATGTATGCCCTATGCGTAATATATAGTTGTATCTGTTTAAACCTGGCATTCCTCGATACTTTTTTGTGGTACCCCAGGGCGCGCTCCCACTGCCCATCCGCCATCGGGGCCCCCATCTCTGTTTCCCATTCCAACCTCAGGTACCCCAAATCCTTCCCAACCTTTGCCATCAGCATCTCGTACAGCCTGGAGACCTCATGCCCGCCCTCGGATGCGTCATACATAATCACCAGCGTTGCATCCGGCTCGTCGGCCAATACGGTCTCGGGCCAAGTGCTCCGGACCTCCCTGACCACTCTGTGGAACGTCATGTATTGCCCCGCATGCAGCCCCGCCCCCGCCTCTAGATCTGCGAACTCCGCCAAGGCCCCATCCTGCCAAATGTCACCCAAAGTGACCAGCCCCACTGACTCCCAGTATGTTCGCAGGGTGGCCCTAAGCTGTCCGTCTTCCCTTGCCAAGGCCACCAGCGGCAGCTGCGGCATGCACGGCAGGGGATCCCCCATCATCCGGCAGGCTCTTCGCCACATGTTCCTGCCCAACGCTAGCATCTTAGGACGCCCCCTCATCCATGTGCTGGATACCCAAATAATCTCTCGCAGGTAGAAGGGGGAGCAGTCCTTACCCAACAGTCTATGTTCCGGGGTTTCGTCGTCCGAAAGCCACTTGGCCACGTACTGCAGCTGCGCTGCCACGTAGTAGGCCTCAAAGTTCGGCAGCCTCACGCCGCCTTTCTCATGAGCCTTCTGCAATTTCCACATTGCGACCCTGTTACGCGTGCCCTGCCATAAGAAATCTCTACATACCCTATGTAGTCTAGCAAAAAACCCCTTGGGTATCATGTATGGGATGTTATTGAAATAATGCAGCAGCCTAGGTAGCACGACCATCTTAAGCATAGCACCCCGGCCCATCATCGCTAAGGGTAGTTTCTTCCAAAACCTCATGCACTTCTCGATCCTCCCCACTGCCAATTCAGTATTGTGCCTGTGTTCCTCCCCGGTCGTGTGGTATACGTCTATGCCAAGGTACCGAAAGGTGCTTGTCGCCCATGGGATTCGCAATACTGGCAACCTCTCAGCCGGTATCCCCACATAGCCGCCCAGCGGGAACAGAGTGGATTTCCGAGGGTTGACCGCTATGCCAGAAAGCCAAGCAAACCTCTCCATCACCTCCAAGACATATTGCAAGTTCTCTTCAGGGTATTGGAGGTACAACAGCATATCGTCGGCATACAGGGATATCAGATGGCTCTCCCCCCCCACCTCTATGCCCACCGGGTCATACTGTTGCCGGAGGTAAATTGCCAAGGGCTCAAGGGCCAGGATGTACAACATTGGGGACCAAGGACATCCCTGCCTGGTGCCTCTACCTAACTGCCACCTATCCGACACTACTGCCCCCGTACGAACTCTGGCTAGAGGCGCGCTATATAATAATTCGGCCCACCTCCTGTACCCTGGCCCCATTCCGAAGTGATCCAATGCCGCCAACAGCCACGGCCAACGAACAGAGTCGAACGCCTTGACCGCATCCAGCGCCACTATCGCCATTTCGCCGTCTTTGCTACATCCCCATTCGACCACTCTGTGTAGGCGTCTATGGTTGTGGGTAATGTTCCTGTCCGGGACATAGCCCGTCTGGTCAGGGTGAATCAGCTTGCCTATCACTCTCCTCATTCTAGCCGCCAAGACAGCAGTTAGGATCTTGCTGTCCTGGTTCAGCATCGACAAGGGTCGATAGGAGCCGCAACCGTGTCCCGGTGTATTGTGCTTGGGGAGTGGCACTATGACCGCTTCCCTGAGTGATTCTGGTAGCTGTCCCAGCTCAAACGCCTCATTAAACATGTCCAGCATGGGTGGGAGTAGGAGAGCATCAAAGAGTTACGAGTGGATGTCTCTCTGGTGAGGGCCGACCACCACAAAGTGTGCGAGAGAGTTACGGAGGTGGAGCAGAGGGTCAGTACGGTTGAAGATGATGTCCAAAAGCTGAAGAATCAGGTGGCGGGCCTTATAGGCGCAACTCGAACACTGGAAGTTAGAGCTGAGGATGCTGAGGGACGCTCCAGGCGCTGTAACATCCGTCTGGTCGGTGTCTCGGAGAGGGAGGAAGGCCCTAGTGCAGAGCCCGTCGTGGAAAATCAGATCTTAAAAGTCCTGGGGATCAAGGGCCTGTCCAACCTCTTCACTGTGGAGAGGGTGCATAGGGTCCCGGGCTGGCCTCCACCGCCGGGTGCCCCGCCGAGAGTGCTGGTGGCCAAGATCATGAACTTCCGGGCCCGAGACGCCATTATGCAGGATGCTCGCAGGGTGATCGGAAACGCAAAGTTGAGGAACTTCCCGGACTTCATGCTTGAGGTGCAACGTCAGAGGAGATCCTACGATGCGGTGAGGAGCCGTCTGCGGGAACTCAATCTAAAATACATGATGTTTTACCCATCAAAGTTGAAAGTTTTGTCGTGGGGGGGAGGGGAAGGAGTGGTTTTTCACCGGTCCGAGAGAGGTATGGGATTGGTTGGTCATGAGGCAGTATAAAGTGGATCCCTCTCCGGATGGTCTCAGTGTGGGGGCGGCTCGGGAGTGTGGATGAAGCCCAGCAGGACACCGAGGAAGGAGACCCCAGTAGAAATTGGTTTCCTGGGAATGGGGTGATACTGGAGAGGAAGGAGGGGAAGATGTAGGTGGGGCTGCACGGGGCAGATGGTGGTACCCCTAATTTAAATGACGCTACTAACCACCAACCCCAAGGGAGAGAAGGAAGTGGAGTGGAGCAGGTTAGTGGGTCTACTGTTATGGTAGGAGAAGGGGAGGGGAACGGAGGGGAGGGATAGGGGAATGGGGAGGGGAGGGAGAAGGGAGGTGGGAGGGTCTGGGAGGATAGCACCAAGTTGGGGTTCGGTGCAGGAGGGGGGGGGGAGTTGGATAAGACCACTGGGTGTGAGATTTGGCACAGCAGTTAAGAGTGAGAGGGGGAAGGTGGGGTTGGTGTCGGGTGTACAGGAGAGGGGCTGATGTGGGAGCAAATTCCGATATATTGAATGAGTAAGGTAGGAAGTTTGAAAATTGGGACATGGAATGTCTGGGGGCTAGGGAACTATCGGAAGAGGAGGAGGGTGGGGCAATATTTGAAAAGGCAAGGGATAGAGGTGGCCCTGTTACAGGAGACGCATGCAAATGCAGAGGTATTGGGGAGACTGCAGAAGTTGTGGGGAGGTCAGGTACGTGGTACGACGTACTCAAGCCAGGCGAGGGGGGTTCTTATCTGGGTGGCAAGGGGGGTGCCACTAAAGCTGGAACGGGGAGTGACGGATGGGGAGGATAGGACAGTCCTGGTGCGCTGTTTGTGGGAGAATAGGTCACTATGTTTGGTTAACTCGTACGCGCCTAATGTGGATGACGAGGAGTATTTCCCCTCGGTGTTGTGCATGATGGGGGCCGATAGAGGGGAAATTACAATATGGGGTGGAGACTTTAACTGTCACTTGGATGAACGGTTCGACGGGTGGGGAACTAGAGGGGGGCCAAAGAAATATATGGAGGGGTCTCTATGGGAGGTAATGCGGGAATTGGACCTGGTAGAAATTTGGAGGGAGAAACACGGGCAGGAAAGGGGTTACTCTCATCATTCGAGTGTGCACGGTTCATACTCGCGCTCAGACTATATGGTAACAGGAAGGGAATACTGTCACTACTTTGGAGAGACGACGTACTTGGGGCGCTTTCTATCGGATCACTCTCCCCTGGTGACGACGCTGTGCGGACCCAGTGAAAGTCCCCTGCGGCGGTTGTGGCGGATGCGGAGGGAGGCGTTGCGAGATAGGGCCTTTGTGGCAGAGCGTAGAGCGGGGATCCGGTCGTACTTTGATTTAAACGAGGGCACGGTGGGCACTAGAGGAGTGTTATGGGAGGCCTTCAAAGCGACCACTGAGGGAAATGCTTGGCCATGATAGTTGGGATGACGAAGCGTCTCTTAGAGACGTTAAAACGGACGGAGGCCCAGGTAGCGGAATTGGACAGGGAGGCGGTGGGGGGGCTGAGGTGGGAGAGACCCTGGTGCGAGCACTGGAGCTCCATCAGAAGACCCTGTCGGAGTTGTCACACTTTGATGACAACAGACGGGATGTTAGACTCCACGGGGAAGAGGACAAGGCGGGCAAACTCTTGGCATGGCTAATTAGTAGGGAAAGTCTGTGTCGAGTCATAACTCAGCTCCGATCTAATACGGGGGCGGTAGTTGGGACGCAAGAAGAGATCAATGCAGCCTTTGTGACATATTGTAAGGAGCTTTATACAAGTGAGGGAGGATATGTAGAGGTGGAGGACCTCATGGAGATGCTCCAGTTGCCGAGACTGGGTAAAGACCTTCGGGAGGAGTTGGAGGCCCCCATAGGGGAAGAGGGCATTCGATGGGCGATACACACTATGAGGAGGGGTACCGCGCCGGGTAGTGATGGACTCCCGGTGGAGTTCTACGAAGAGTTCGCTGACCTTCTGGTCCCACAACTTCAGAGGGTTTATGAGGAGGCGTTCCAAAGGGGGTGCCTCCCAGAATCTATGAGGGATGCGGTGATTACGGTGATCCTAAAAGAGGGGAAAGATCCCAGGGATTGCACAGCATATCGACCCATCTCGTTATTAAATGTAAATGGGAAAATCCTGAGGAAGATTTTGGCGGCCAGGTTGGCGGTGGTTGCACCGAATCTGATGCATCCTGATCAATGTGGGTTAATAGGAGGCAGGAATACGTCGGGTAATATCTCCCGGTTACACCATGTGATGGATCAGGTGAAGTCACAAAGACGGGACATGGCGATAGCGACATTTGATGCCATGAAGGCGTTTGATTCTCTGGAGTGGAAGTGTCTGTTTCGGGTGCTGCGGGAATTTGGGTTTGGGGAGAACATCTGTAGGTGGTTGGCCTTGCTATACACTAAACCGCTAGCGATGGTGAAAACTAACAACTGGGTGTCGGAGACATGGGAGTTAGGAAGGGGGATGAAGCAGGGGTGCGCGGCTTCCCCAATTTTATTTTCTAGTGGCTTTAGAACTGCTGGCGGCATTTCTGCGACAGGAAATGGGGGAGGCTGGAATTGAGGTGGATGGGCAGAGGCATATTGTATCCCTCTACGCGGATGATCTGTTATAATATGTAGGGGACCCCAAGGTATATCTTCCACACCTCTTTGAAATATTTCACAATTTTAGAGCTATGTCGGGGTTCTGTATAAATCCGGAGAAATCATTCCTGTTTCCGTTGGGGGGGGCGGGCTACGGGAATGCCCGGCGGAGGAATTGCCAGAGCTAGGGATAAAGTGGGAGACTGAGTCGTTTCGATACCTTGGGGTGCGGGTGTTCCATGAAGTGGTGGATACGTTTGTGCATGATACAGGGAGGGCATTATCCAAAATAGGTGACTCCATCCAGATCTGGAAGGTCCTACCCCTTTCGCTGATGGGTAGGGTGGCGTTATGTAAAATGGTAATCCTCCCGCGGTTGCTCTACTTTTTTACGAATATACCGTATGTGGCAAAGAAGGTGTTTTTTAAAATGCTGGATTTTAAGATTAGGGAATTGCTGTGGGACGCGGGTGTCCTTACAAACTCTGCGAAGAACTAGGGAGGGTGGGGAACTGGGCCTTCCGGACTATGAAAAGTACTTTGTGGCGGCACAATTACAGTCGGTGCTGGTGTGGGATCAACCAGAGGCAGAACTCCTTGGGACACTGGTGGGGCCTTTGCAGTTGGGTTGTAGGCCGGTGGAGCTCCTGTGGCGCCCACTGTGCAACACGGGGACGGCCGTGATATTTGAAGCGGTGAGGGAGACATGGAGGATATATATGGGCGGTAAGGGGTCGTTATTAGAGTAGTCTCCCATGGGGGGTTGACCAGAAACTCCGCCAGGCAGTTGGGAGGGTGGGGATACAGGGATTACGGGAAAAGGGATGTGAAAAGGTGGGGGATCTTTTTGAGGGTGGGAAGCTTGTTACCTGCAAGGAGTGGTGCGATAAGTTTGACCTGCCACAGAGAGTTTTTCTGGCATATGGGGCGGTGGTTTGGAGGATGGCGGAGCTATGGCAGGGAATTTCTGAGGTGCCGGAACCATGCCCGGTGCTTCGAGTACTACTTGACCAGATGGGGGAGGGGGCGTATCTCACGGGTATACAAGGCTCTTGGGGAGGGGACGGCAGAGAGGGAGTTGAAAGTCAAGGAGAAGTGGGAAGTGGATATGGGGCTCTTGATATAGAGTGAGGAATGGAGCAGGTCTGGGACTTGGTCCGGAAGTCATCGAGGAATCCCCGCTTCCAGTTGGTCCAATTTAACATTCTGCAAAAGGTATATGTTACCCCATTGGCGCTCAAGGCGATGAACGGGGAACACTCGGGCGAATGTCCCAGGTGTGGATCGGAGGAGGTAGGGTTCTGGCACATGGTGTAGGACTGCGGAGTAATAATAGAGTATTGGGACGAGGTGCTTAAGGGAGTGAATGAGCTATTGGGAATCTGCCTGGAACGGTGTCCGGAGATCTGTCTGTGGGGGAACCTACCGGGGGGCGGGGAAGCGTAACAAGCTACAGAATAGAATGGGTCGGTTTCTACTCATATTGGCAAAACGCTGAAAGGCGGTAGCGTGGAAATCGCCCCAGGGTCCGACAATCCAGTTATGGAGGAAGGATGTACAAAGGTGGGGTTTATCTGAGTTAACGGTGCTGCAGAATATGGAGGTGGGGGTGGGGGGAGTATAAACGGTCCATTGGTCCCAACTGCTGAATGATCTAGCAAAGGATAATGTCTTGCGCCCACCATGAAGTAGCATGTGCGGGGGAGAAGGAGTCACGAGGGAGGGGGGAGTTCGGAGATGTGGGTGGAAGGTGGATCAGCCTCAATCTCACCGAACTGTGGACACTAAAGCTGGACTGCTGTGACCAGTGGAGAAAGGAGGAATCAGATGAGGCTTGGGGAGGGAGGAGAGGGGGAGTGGAGGGGCGAGGAGTGGGAACTGGTTTTATTGTTGCTTAAATGTTGCTAATGTGTGGGGGGACTGATACTTGGGGGTTAAGGAGGGTAAGGGGTAAGTTGTGGAATTGTTATAATAAAATACCAATAAAGAGCGTTTAAAAAAAAAAAACTTAGTCAATCTACCACAGATCCAGTACCCCCCATCTTCCATGGAGTACTGGAAAGGGTTAATTTGTATTCCTTTTTATCTGTACCTCCTAGAGCATTGTTTCGCTCTTTTAACATTTAGACTTGGCTGGTGGCAGTGGTATCTACCCTAACTTTCCTCCCGCGATTATATTAGATAAACGTGGTATTGTTCTTGGCTATTATATTGGCCTCGAACATAAACCCGCTGGACCAAATCGTCTTTCTTTTGGCTGCGGCTGGGTTCTTTTTGTTAGTCCTTCTTGTGTTTTACTTTGCACGGCAAACTAGGTTCGCCTTCTTTGTTCACCATCTTTTGGCGGGCTTCTGCTAAGAAGCCCTCCACCAGGCGCCTGGGTGTCTAGGTGGGCTGAATGTGAGGGAGGGGTGTAATCACCCCCTGCACAGGGTATCCTAGGAAACCCAAGTCGCACTTTGTCATGATTGGCTGAGATGGTTGTCCGGGCTGGACAACCCTCCTGCTGGGTGATTGACAGCCAGGTGATTGACAGCCAGGCTGTGTGAATGGGGGTTTTGCGCATAAAAGGCAGGTCTCTTGGGGTAGAAGTCAGAGAGTCATCACTGGAACTACAAGGAACCGAAGAGAAGCGGAGAGAACGACGGCTTCCGCAACTATCCCGTCCCGGTGAAGCCCTGCTGCAGTCCCGAGCTATCTACCTTTCAACGACTAAGAGAAGATCCAGTCCAGAGTCTTCTTCCCTTGAGCCATCTGCAGTTCCTCCCCTCCCTTTCTACACCCCTCTCCCTCTGGTGGGGATAACCAGCTCATCTTCCACAGCCAGAGGATCCTCTTCCTTGGCCGAAATCACTGCACACAGCTGTAGTGGTCCGGATAGCCATTTGAAGAGCCTCTCCTGTTTTTAAGGAGCACATCTTTTATTCGTTGTCGCTGCTGCCGGCTTCATCCCTGTGTGGTGCAGACCCCCTTCAGACGTCCACCTTCACAACAAAGCTCCAGGAATCGTTGGTCTGTGGGAAACCAACAGGAACAACTGCCAGGGCACCAGCTGCACCATTGGAATAAGGTACTGTGTTCTGCTTGAGGAAACTTGGTGAATCCCTTTTCTTCATTTCCAAGGCTTGCCCTTGTCTTCCCTCCTTATAACTTTTGCTTCCGAACATTGACAATATCGAAGTACTCTTGGCTACGTTGAATCGTGAACTATCTGACTGTGTGATCTTTGGCAACAGGCCTCCGGTGTCACTTGACCCTGGCTCCGGCCCTTTGACTTTTGAACTCTTGTCACTGAGTGTTTCTCGATTCTGTCTGCCTAACCAAAATATTGCCTGTGATTTTTGCCTCCAACTCCCTCTGGGTATCTCAGGTGCTAAGCGTGTTTTTGCCCCAGTAGCATTTGATGTGACGGATACGCGTTTATTTAGTAGACCGAACTGTCATCGTATTCACGGTAACGTGTTTTGTTCATAACACTGGTTCATTCCAACACCGGGTACTTACCTTGAGACATACTGTACAAAGTGAATTGGTTAGTTGTAGTATACTCGACGATTATAAGTTTAATAGAAGTGTTGTGTTTATAACGAATGGTTTAAAAATGAATGTACTTATATTTTTCTACCTAAAACCTTGAGTCAGTGTTTGCTTGAGTCACAGTCCCTTTGTGTAATCTCTGCTACTGCTCATATACTCTTGAGATGAGCCTGGCTGCTCCGCCACTGCTACCACTCTGACATAGTAGTACAGGCTTGTACCAAAGGTAAAACTTGTATTGCCACCTGTAGACTTAATTGTGTGTAGTGGTCCCTAAGGGCACTGCACAGTATTCTGCCTAACAGTAAGCATGCACCAACATGTGTTTACTTCCTCTGTCCCCACAGGCCATCCCCACCCCTCTGATCCCCCTGTGATGTTCCCTTGTGCCCCCCCTTCTCGCACACGGGTGTTGCCTGTTTTGCTTGATTCTTCTACCCTGCTCCCCCCCTCAACCCCTCAACTCCCGACCTTACTTCGGCAGGAGTCTGTCCTGATACATTCTGGTTTCACCATCAGTCAATGCTGGATTTGAATTTTATAGACTTCATTGATTCACGGTGCGTCACCCTTTCTCAACTCTCATGCTGGACTTCCTTTGCATCTTGTACTCCTGGTGGCCCTAAATCATGCTGTTCCCATCTTCATCTTGTATCCTGGCTTGCAACATTATGTGTTACTACTGACTTCTGCAATTGTATTCGCTCTCTCCCCTCTTGCTTCCCCAATCTTTTTGACTGCTTACTCTGTTTTCTCCTCCTCCTCCTCTCCCTTTCTCCCTTTTCCTATCTCCTCCCCTCCTTACTTTATTCTATGCACTTACTCTATCAGAATTGTTCCTGGACCTAGTATGATAGCAACCTCGTCTGTCTCTCCCCCGCCCTTACTTGTTTCTCGCCACGCCCCCTCTATCACTATGTGAAATGTCGTCCGGCCTAGTATGATAGTCGCTTGTTTTGTTCCTCCCCTCCCTTTCTTCACCGCTCTACCTCACCTTTTGTGTTTTTCCAGCTCTACCAGAAATGTCATCGGGCCTAGTGCTGTAGCTGCCTGTCTGTTTCCATTTCCTTTCCACTCTCCCCCTCCCTTCCTTATCTATGTCTTCGCTCTTGCACTATCTGAAATGTCGTCGGGTCAAGTATGATAGTTAATTTCACATCCTTATTTTTCATGGCCTGTAAGAATGTCATTGTATCTTCTCTATGGAGAATCTTTAACTGTTTTAGGCATAGTCTGCAAGAGATTGCGATCTCACGGGGGAACATCAAGGCCACCACCCAGTCCTCTGGGTCAATAGTTTCCCACCCCCACTTCCCATTTTGCTTTGAGACTGGACAATTCTGGGGTCGCAAAAGCTGTTATTGTTTGATATTTGGTAGACGTAACTTTGGTGCTTATGCGCTCTAACAGGACATTCCGTTCCAGTGGGGAACATTGTGGTGTTTCTGACGAATGCGGAAGGGGCGTATGTAATGCATGAGTGATTTGTAAGTAGTAGTATTGTTCTGTGTCTCAAAAGCCAAATTACCTTCGCAATTCAGCAAAAGAAGAGGAGGACTCTCCTTCAACCATGTCACCAATAGTATTTATACCTGCTTCCATCTGCAGTTCCTCCCCTCCCTTTCTACACCCCTCTCCCTCACCTTTTTGTTTTCTCCGGCTCTACCAGAAATGTCGACAGGCCTAGTACGGTAGTCGCCTGTCTGTTTCCATTTCCTTCCCACTCTCCCCTCCCTCCCTTCCTTATCTATGTCTTAGCTCTTGCACTATCTGAAATGTCACCAGGCCGAGTATATAGTTAATTTCACAGCCTTACTGTTTGTATTTACCCTTGTTCCCTCCCTTGCCTTGAAGTGCTTTGAAACACATTGTGTATAGGCGCTATATAAATAAACTATCAAATCAAACTATCATATCATAGAATGACTGCCACGCACCATCGCTGAATCGTACTCCATGGAATACTCCAACCTATAGGGAGGGGGCAAGGGGCAACCTTGGAAATATTTTCCTTAACTTTGAGAGGTTGGCACAGCAGTTTGGATTGATGGAAGAACTAAAAAGCTGCTACCTCGCACCACTCTTAAACGGAGAGTTGCAAGCATCCTACCAGACTTTAGATCCCTTAGGCATCACTTGGTTCCATAAAATAGGGACTTCTGCACCGGGTCGGACAGAAGTGCTGATAGATGCTCAAGAAGCCCCAACGAAACACCATTAGAGCTAGGAGCACGCATCCAAAATAATCTCTCCAAATAGTTGGGTAAGAAGACCTTGCCAGAAGTGATGGAGGCGTTGGCGTTAGAACTAGTTAACAGGCTTCCAACATTCTTGCATAAGGGGGGCACTCGAGGGCTGTGCCAAGATTGCTACTCCACTTTGAGCTCCCGGCTCACCTGTCGCCAATCCGGTAAAAATCCTACACCATCGCTAAAGTAGTGGCAGTCGGCACTACATATTCACAGTAGGGACCTGTGGGGTAACTGGGGGGGCTCCTGTGGCCTGCAAACACTGGTACACAGCTGGAGGCTGGCGGAACTGCAGAGAGGCGTGGAGCGTGAGGACTATTGAGGGGAGGTGGTCTACGGCTGGGCTGGGGGCGAGCTACTGTGGGTGTGAGGCAAAAACGATGACCCACTCTACAGCCAGGTGGCAACACAGGAGTCTCCCCTGCTGCCAAGAGGGGTAACTCCGAAACACAGAGAGCGTGACGTGGCAGGAGCACTGATCTGTTGTAGGCAGATGGAGGCTTCATAAAGAGGAGCAGCCGGGCCAAACTGAAACTGCACTGTGGCAGCGGTCCCCGGGACTTCATTGGCCTGGAGTGGCCTGTACCTGCACCTGTGACACTGCAGTTATCCAGTGAAGGTGGGGGCTAACGGAGCGCTCTGGGTACCTGACTGCTCGTGTGCGCTTCTCCAGGCGTGGAAGCCCTTGGAAGGCAGCCATAGATTTGCTGGAAACATTGGAGATCATTGAGGAAATGCCCAAAGAACATTGTCCCATAGCAAGGTTTCGTGGTGGAAAGTACCAGTAGTTAAAGCCTTCATGGAAGGAGTAAAGAGACTTCACCCTCCTATTTCAAACCCACCACCAGGGTGGGACCTTAATGTGGTGCTAGCCAAGCTCATGGGCCCCCCTTTCGAAACCATGCATAAAAGCAGTCTCAAACACCTGACTTATAAAACGGCCTTCTTAGTAGCTATTACTTCTATAAGAAGGGTGAAATTCAGGCTCTGTCAGTGCAGGATCCCTTCTTTACTGTCCATAAAGACAAACTGGTTTTACGCACACACCCTAGGTTCTCACCTAAATTTATATCAAAATTCCATGTAAACCATTCCATCGAGCTTCCGGCTTTCTTCCAGGACCCGAAAAGCTCGGCTGAGGTGAAACTACACACCCTAGATGTGCGTAGGGCGGTCCTCTACTATGTAAATAAAACCAGACCGCTAAGAAAAACAGATCAACTGTTTGTCTCCGTAGCTACAGGCAGAGAGGGGGATCGCGTCTCTAAAGGTGCCATCTCGAAGTGGATTATTAGCTGTATCCAGCTGTGTTACTCACTCTCTGAAAGAACTCTGCCTTTCACGCCAAGAGCCCACTCTACTAGAGGCATTGGGGCCACTCTGGCTTTCATTGCAAATGTACCCCTTGACACCATTTGCAAAGCAGCTACTTGGAGCTCTATTCACACTTTTACTCAGCATTACTGCATTGACACCCATTCCAAGGCAGATACACAAGTGGGACAAGCGGTTCTAAGACACTTATTTGCTCATGACCCTTCTCACATCCCACCTCCTTCTTCAGGTACTGCTCGCTAATCTATGCACAGCATGTGATCTAAGCAGATTCCACAAGCCTCAGAAGGGATACATTACTCACCGTAATCCTATTTCTGATGCTTGTATCTGCTTAGATTCACATGCAACCCACTCTTCCTCCCCTCTGAGAGAAGGCTCATGATTGCTTGTAGTCTTACCTTTCTGTCTATCTGCTTGGATTATCTGTACTCACGCTACTCCTCATGCTACCTCATGTCAGAAAAAATACAATCTGAGGATCCTAGACGCGTGAGGGATCTTGGGTACAGTGGACGTCACAGTAGGGATAGTATTACTGGCACGCCCTGTGTCGACGCCCATTTTCGAGTTTCGAAAAACAAACTGTAATACTCTTCAGCTTCCACTAGATGTCGGCCTATGCACAGCATGTGAATCTAAGCAGATACAAGCATCAGAAATACGATTACGGTGAGTAATGTATTATATATATATATATATATAATAATCTCCCGAGGATGTCACCGTAGGTAAGCCTATACAAATTACCTCTGTGCATGGTGACCAAGAGGTGTACCCAAGAACATCTATTGCTGTAACTTTACATGGCAGTAAGGTCATCATGAACTCCTCTGTAGTTCCCGGACTGCCTCAAGAAGCCGTCACTGGCACTGACTTTCCCGACTTTAAGAAGTTATTGGCCAACTTGAATAGAACCTCCACAAGATGCACTCCCTTAGATACTTCAAGGAACAGCTCTTTATAGCTGATATTCCAACTTGAAACTAGGAGAAAAACCCACCAATAAAACCTCCTAAAATGTTTAGGTGGTTAACTCTCATGCCATATTTAGGTGGGGAAGCTAAGGGGAAGGGTATGTGACGATCCTTCAGTTGGCGTCACTTCCCCCCAAGGAAGGAGACCCTTTCCATGAGGTTAGACTAGTGGGGCCTCTAACTGATAGCCCCCCTAGGGGCGGTAACATGTTGGAGGACTTAATGGATAGGAATTTCCCTCCTGGGGTCAAGGATGTAACTATGGCACAAGGACCCGTAATTCCCCACTCCCACAGAGTAATAACATCACCCAAGCCTTCCATACAGTTGGTTGAGGCAGGGACTATGTGCTACTGTAGAGGGTCAGACTTTCTCCCAATAACAAATACTGGGGCGAAGAAGAACTCAACCCTACCGCAAAGCATGGCGACTATTCAACCAGGTGTCAATTGGGCAGACGCTGCGTGGGGGGAAAACCTGGCTGTTTAAACAAAACAGCGGGAAAGGACGAGAGCTAAAGCGACATCCGGCAGGTGCAGTTGACAAGTTAACTAGGAGCCCGCAAGATTGAAACTGGGCTTCGTGAACCTGTAGAAAGGTTGTGGGGTAGAGAGCAGAAGTGGTGCAACAGGACTCTCGGAAAACGTCTTGCCAGTCGGCAGGAAGCTGGCAAAGTTGAAGTAGAGAAAAGCGATTGCGCGACCTGTGATGGGTGCTTCGAGTGGTCCAAGAACTGTGCCGATACTACCAACACAAACCTTCTGCAGAGCTACGTAGGCAACCACATGGGAAGCATGCAGAACTGTGGTGGCTGTGTGACCTGTAGTGGGTGGACGGTTAAGTCTTAAACGAGTGCCAGAGCCACCAGCGGCATTGGGCAGCGATGTCAAGCTGGCCTACCACAAGTGAAGAACGACAATAAGAATTAAAAGAAATATCTAAACACGGTCGCAGGCAGAACCAGTGAAATGCGCCAGAGGAAGCGGGTAACTGGAACAGTTGAAAGTCCGGGAACGAGCCAGGGAAACCGTCAGAAAGTACAAGCAGAAGTTGGAAGCATAGTACACCATTTTGTGAGACATCTACCGGGACAGCTCCACAAATAGGTTGAGTTGAGGAATCCCAGAGGGCTCGGGGAAGCCTCAACCTCGCCCCAGTGTGGGGGTCAAGTTAAAGAAAATTGTCGAGATAGAAAGAAGAAAGAACCCTTGGAGGAAATTGAGCAGCTTGATGAGAAAGCTGAGGATAAAGTAACTTGAAAAAAAGTGGGAGAAGCGTGTCCTCTCTGATGGGAGAAGGGAGTCATTCTCCTGGGTTGTGGAGAGACTCTTGCTTAGTTTTGTATTGTAGTTGTGGGGAATAGGATATGAGTTTGACTTGGATGGAACATTTCATTTGGATTACCCGTCCTTCCGGCCGGGCCGAGTTTTAGTTTGAGGTAGGGAAAACACCTCTAGTTAGGGATAGGTCGGTTTTATTATTATTTAATAAGTCTATAGCCAAAAGCAGGCCTGTTTGGTCAGACTTCTCTTTCCATGCCACCACAATACACACATATATATTACATCAAAATGCTTACCCTACTTGCCACCAGCTGGCCCTTATTATTTATTTTTTGCTATTCTACTAACCATATACTGCACTTCCCCTCTCCCTTTCCCCCTTGCACTTTTCCCCTCCCCTCTACCCTTGCACTTTCGCGATCTGAATGACACTTGGCCTAGTAGGATCGTTGTCTGTCTCCCCTTGTCCCCCCCCTGCCTCGTCGCGCCTTGAAAAACTTGTGTATAGGCGTGTTATAAATGCCATATCATATATCATATCATATATCATGCTCGCACCCTCCACATGCCCTGTATTTCCACTGAGGACCGAACGGCCCTTTCATCCCCTCTGCAACGTGTACATGCTGATTGAAAGAAGACAACTTCTCTCCTGTCAGTCAGTGTACCTATGCTGTTAGAGCAATAATGGCAGCGAGGTCAGGCTAGCGAGGTCAGGCTTCCGACGCCCTGTGGCCTCTCATTATCTCTCGCTACGTTTGTTGCAGAGCCCAAAAAGCTCTGCATGCAAACATAAAGAAAATGCTTGGAGGCAGGCAGCACAATCCCCCATGCAAATAAAGCACACAAGTGGGACTGTGCTGCACGCCTATCGGGTGAGGGCGTGGTGGCTCCTGCCCATTGTGGCGTGCCTCCACTGACATGTGGTGACATCGAAGCCTTTCAACAAGATCAGAAAGCACTGCAAATTTTGATAACTTACATTCTCATGACTGTTACGAGTGTGAGAGATATCACAATGTGTTGTGCTTTTCGATTTTGCCTTTGGCAGTCCTGCCGAGCTTTGCATATTTCATTGCTCAGAGAGATAACACTGCAGCAACTTGTTGGTATACATGTTTTTCTAGACGTAATGACATTTCACACGCTCACAGATAGTTCCTGCTACTGACTGGAGACTCATAAACTGTGGTGCGACCTTGCCTGCCACCCCAATCTGGGTGTAGTATTCATCACTTGTGCAGCAGCATGCACGAGTGGTGGCCGATAGGCCAGCAAAAAAGGAAACCTCTGTCACCACCCACCAGTAATGCTTTCACCAATGGTTGATAGCCAAAACTGTCTCCGAGGTGTAATGGGGCAGGCTTTCCTTTTCTGCAGCCCAATCAGGTCCCAGTTCTCTCTGTAAATGCTCTTTCAGCTGAAACTACAGACAAATCATGTCCGTTTAGGTCGTTTATGCAGACAACTGACAAAAGCATCAAATGATGGACTGGGTGGCGTAATGGAGTAACGAGGCTGACAAAGTGGTATCATTTTGGTCTATAGACATTTTTTTTAAATTATGTAAGAAACCGATCTCTCCCTACCTCTAGAGGGGCGGGTTTCTCTACCTCTAACTAGAATAACGTGGGTTCTCGTCAGGATGTAAGTCAAAAGAAATGTACAAAACGTCCTCTGTCCAAACCACTATTCTATCCCTGCCACTACAAAAGTAAATCAATACAGTCAATAAAGTTCCTGGTCAACCACCAGGAGAGTGACTCCCTTCTCCTGGTCCATCTGGAAAAGTTCCAAAAAGTGGTTCTTGGCAGTTCTTCTTATATTTAGTTCTTCCCATGAACATCTTAAACAATAGTGTCCAGGCCTCTTTTACCCTTCTCCTGGTTCTCAGTACTTCATCATTTTCAGCCAATTCTTTATCCTTCTGATATTTCTCACATAGGTAAAAGTTCTCACTGTGATGAGGGAGCTCGCTCCTGAGGCACTCTTGAACTTCTTAGCTGTTTATCTTCACACTGCTCTGAGTGAGGATCACCCCCAATGAAGACTTGACTCTTGGGTTTCTAGGTATCACTATTGTGATGAGGTATTTTATTTCTGAAGGATATGTAACTCTTGTTTCTGAGGTGGGAGTTCACTCCTGAGTGCTTCTTGACTCTTGGTTCTCTGGGTATCACTACTGTGACAAGGGGGAATACTCCAGATTGCTGCTCGACTCATGCACCTCCCCGGTCCCCACCGGGCTCTTGCACAGGTAACGCTCTTGCACGAGTCCTGTTACCTCTATTTCATTGTTGGAGCATTGCTGGTTCTTCCTGGGGTCATTGCTCTGGTTTCTTCTACACTCATCCTCCATGTGTGCTTCTGCAGCTTCTTCCTTCTCGGTGTGGGGAGTCTATTGTTATTAGACCACACAGTCCACCTCCTAGCGGGTGCGCCACCACCAGGTTTCTCGTCTTCCAGTAGCGACACAGTCGAGCACCAGTTTGCACAGCATCCTGCAGCTTCTTCTCATCCAGAGACCAGCTGTCGCCTTGGACTCCGGTTGTCAATTCCCAGGCAATACAGGACCGACTCCAGCTTCCCTCGCTGTTCTTGGTGCTTCTCTTCTTTAGTCTGTTCTCACTATACACTTTTTAGAGCTACTCCTTGCCAGCGTAACGTCACAGGTGTTAGCCAATTTCATTGATGTAATAGTCATGCCTTTTTGAGGCCACCTCGTTACAGTTCTTGGTTGATTTTTCTCCTTGTCAATCTGTATGCTTCTTTGGTTCTTCTTCGTCTCAGTACTATTAGGATTTTCAAATGAGATAGTAGAAACTTCACAATAAAATAGTCTGGCTCTCAAGAGAAAAGGGAAGGAGTCAACAATAGTAAGGTTTCTGGGGCAAGGATTTAGGGTGGTCTTTGACGATACGGGAGTCCCTATCCCCATGCGGTGAGTTTCTCCCTGTGAGGTCCTCCTGCTTTTTACCACCCCTACAGGGATTATTGGTTAGCGGCTCACCTCCCTAGCCAGCTACCCTCTAGGGAGAAGTGACGGAATCTGGTGAATCATCACAACTGTCCACAGTAAATACAGACAGGTGGTCACCAGATCTTGCATGTTGCCACGCCACTGCCTTCCTGACACTTTTCCCATAACTACAAGGTGGATGTGGGTAATGGAAAGAAAAACCGAGAGCACCACTGCACCTTATTATAGTGTGCCTGAACTACAGCGACAACGATGTTCGCCTCGTCGCTGCCCGTGAAACAGTGAACTATTATAGCTCTACAGTCTCAATCTACCTGTTTAGTCCTGCAGTGGAAAGTGACTGAGGACTAAACTAGAGAAGCTAGAGAGGGGCAGCTCCAGAACATGTGCATGTGATTGGCATTGCGTGCATGGCACCTCAGACACAGTTGTTCCCCAGCGTTGAGCATTTTACCCAGTTTCCCGGGTGTATAGTAAAGTTTAACAGTTTAAATTGCATGACGCTAAACCTAGAATTCAGGGATACATTTTGTGTTTTGGCAGATGTTTTTCCATTGGGTGTCGGACAACTCCACATTCATACTCTGCCCATTTCAATGGGATTGCTGGGGTATTCATAGTTGTTTTATTCAGTATTATTCTAAAGGGCAGAGAGGCAGCCACATTAGTTTGTGGAATTTGCAATGAGTGTAAATTCAACATTGTGAGGGGGTTCAGTGGGGTAATCAGGCAACCATGTGGTGACAGCAGCGCGCATCCTATAATATTGCATCCGCTCTATAACCGAGTGCCTGTGGCCGTGTTGCCAGGCTTGTGGAGTAATGAAGGGACTGTTTGGGTACAGGTCAGCCAATACTCGGAAGCCGAGGCCCTCCCATCATGAGCTTTACATTTTGTCCCATTTTGTAGGGCCCAACCCTGAGAAATTCCATAGAGGAAGGCACTTAAAATATGGGTGTTTGGCCCCAGTTTTTATGATAATTGAGGGCCACGCTATAAAGGTCGTCCCAACCAGGTCATAGGGACAGTCGTCTAAATACTTCTCCTCTAGGACCAGTGTCCGCAGGTCAGTCTTCCCTGATGCCAGGCCTTCTAGTTTGACTTGAGGCGGGGATGGGTCCTGCCCGTACCAGTAGTATGTAAATTGGGCTTGGGCAGCCAGCCAATATATTTCAAAACGTGGTGCTGCTATTCCTCCCGCTGCATATAGATAAGTCAAGTCTAACCACTTTTTGCGGACTGCACCAGCATTCCATAAGAATTGCGCGAGTGTCTCATGCAGTTTAGTGAAGTACGCTTTTCCGAGCCATAGGGGGATATTGGCAAATGTGTATAGTAATTTGGGAAGCAAGATCATTTTAATTAGAGATATTCTACCCGCCAATGATATTGCCAATGACCTCCACCTGGTGAACTTATCTCCGACATCATCTTTGCGGAGGAGCAAAGTGCCCTCTCGGGACACTGTCACACCTAGGTACTTGATGCCATTCGGAGCCCAGTGAAGGTGGTAGTCCCTGCAAGGTTCTTTTGTGTAGGATGTTGGGTGAAAGATCTCAGACTTGCTATAATTTATCACAAATCCTGAGTGTTCACCGAAAAGTGTAATATCCCCTATAATGGGATTGAGATTAGTTTGTTGGTCGCAAATCTAGAGCAGGACGTAGTCTGCATATACCGAGATTATTTCCAGGGGGCCTCTGAGATGTAGACCACAACATCTATGATGAAAACGGAGGAAGTCCGCCATTGGCTCAATAGCCAGCGCAAACAAAATGGGGGACAAGGGGCACCCCTTCTCAGCTCAAATTGTTCAGAGACCCCGGCATTGACAAGGACTCTCACCAAAGAGATAGGGTATAGTAGCTTAATGTATCTGAGCATCTCAGACCCCAGGCCCATTTAATCAGGACTAGATGCAAGTATTCCCAAAATACCATGTCAAATGCTTTCTGGGCATGAATCGTTACTGATACAGCCTCTGCGTTTGAATCCATCCTGGCCATTACATTCAATAGCCAGCGGATGTTGAGTGATTTTGCTCTGCCCGGGATGAACCCAGCCTGGTCCTAATGAAATATGTGGGGCATTAATGGCAGCAGTCGATTCGCCAAAAAGTTATCAAAAATATGTGTCCACATTCATACATGAAAGTGGGCAATAGGACCCGCATTCATTGCTGGGCTTAAGCAATACGGTTATGATGGCCTCACGCATGGACTGAGGCAGTAGCGAGTTATCCAGCGACTCCTCCCAGACCCCGACTAGATATGGAGACAAGAGGGCTTGAAACACTTGTGTATAGGCGCGTTATAAATGCCATATCATATCCTCCCGGAAGAACTCTGCAGTTAGGCCATCTGGTCCTGGTGCTTTTCCTCCAGGGAGATCTGGATAATGGCTAGGAGTTCATCCACAGTAAGCGGACTGTTAAGGCTTTCTGTAGCTTGTGGGCTCAACCTCAATAGCGGTACTCCCTCTAGTCGGGTCCGCTCGTATAGGGCCTCATAATATCTCTAACACTTCCAGAACAGCTTGTTCCTCCCATTTGGTCTCCCCTTACTCATCGAGAATACTGTCGACCTGAGTTTACCCGCGTTCGGCTCTTACAGCCCTGGCCAGTGTTCTACCGGGCCTTTCTCCCTACCCATGTTTTCTGGTGGCTGTCGGCCTAGAAACCTTGCGCGAGGCGTGAGCACGGAAATTCTGCAGCTCAGTTCGTATCTGTGCTAGAGTTTTCGGATCCAGAGAGCGAGCAAGTTCAGTCTCAAGGGCTTTAAGCTGGGACTCGCTGAGGTATAGATCATTCCTGATCTCTTAAAGGACCCCCGCCTTCCTAGATATCGACATCCCACTTATGAAGACCTTAAAGGCCTGCCACAGAATACCCAGAGATGTATCCCTTCACTGCATTACAAGCAAAGAAAGTTTCAATGTCCGATTGAATGTCAGCCTTAAACACAATGTCCTTCAGTGCCTTGGATTTGAATCTCCAAGTGGTACCGGGGATGGGGTTCGTTCAGTCCTCCTATTCCGAATTATAGGCGAATGCTCAGATAGTGTGCGTGGTAGGATATGGACCCCGAAGACCCTACCGAGGAGTGAGCTAGAAAGCAGAAAAATGTGAGACCATATTGTGTACCGAGGAAAGGAATGTATATTTGCCTGACTGGGGGTGTGCGAGCTTCCAGGCGTCCCTTTGGGGTAACATGTCAATATGTACTGACAACCAACGGGCTGCCTGGTTAGAGATCTGGGAGCAGCGCCGGTCCTATCCAGTTCTAGGTCCAGAATGTGGTTCATCGCCCCCCCCTACCCCCATAGGATGGAGACCCCGATATAAGAAGACTCTCTGCAACGCCATCAAAGTATTCCTCAGAGTCAACATTAGGACAAAATGTATTTAGCAGGAATGTTTCAACCCCCTCAAGGATGCAATGTATAATGACATATCGCCCAGCTGTGTCAATGTGTCTTTTTTCAACAGATTGCACATTTCTATGCACCAACGTCAACACCCCACATGGTTGGGTCGAGTAAGAGGTGAAATATCTCTTTCCACCCCAAGTGGGAGCCACACGACGGCAGGTGTTGGCCCTAGCATGGGTTTCTTGCTATAGAAGCACATGGACCCCATTTCTGGTGGCGTCGGCTATTATTTTCCTCAACTTGGTATAGTTCCCCAGCCCCCTGACATTCCAGCTCATGACAGTGACTTCCATTTCACCCACCAGTGAAAATTATCGATCGTTGTATGATGCCCTTCAATGCTTGCTACACTGTCGCCATTCTCACCGCCCATGCCTCCCCGCTCCTCAGCCAAGAGGTTTTAACAGTTTCATCCAACCCTTTAAGTGAACAATCCTGAAAACCAACCAGACCCCTTCTCCTCCCCTCCCACCCTCAATGCCACGCCCCAACCTGCAGTGTATTGACCTGCCATACACCCTCCCCTCCCCTTCCCTCAACAGAAACGTAAACAAATACCAAGTTCGACAAGTTGGATAGACTGGATAGACTAGGCGTCACCTACACCAATTACGCAGATAACACCCAGAACCCAATTCCCCTTTCGGACAACTTTCTCAAGGACACGGCCCTAGTAAATAAGATATACCTCCTCATTCAGGCTTGGATGGCATCCCATGGCCTCTGCCTAAACGATGACAAAACGGAGTTACTAATCCTAGCATCCACAACAGCCTATACCTGCAAACTTATCTGAGCCTGCAGACCATTTCTATCCGAAACTAACTGCATTACCCTGGCAATGCTCTTATAATATCCAGATTGGATTATTGCAATGCCTTGTACTCTGGAGCTAATAAATATATCACTGACAAATTGTAAATCTTTAAATATTCCCAATAGTGAACACATCTCCAAATTCAGAAGAGATGTCCACTGACTCAAAATCAATGACAGGATCCTCCTCAAAACACTCTCCCTCACGTCTAAATGCCTGAACAACATAGCTCCACCATATCTCTCAGAAAGAATAAATAAGAGACTTACTTCCAGCCCTACGAGATCCTCCAATGCCCACACTCTAGTGATCACCAGATTTAAACCTACCACAGCTGGCGGCTCCAGCTTCCTGGTGATAGCTGCGCAATCTTGGAACGCACTCCCTTTAGTTCCCAGAATGGAACAACCTTAATCCAGATTTAGACGGAACGTCCTTAACTGGATACGAACAAATGATTCCTAACCTGCCTATTCTTATATCTGCACCACAACTGCTCCTGTTACCTGATGCCTGTTAAGCCTTCCATTCTCTATGTACTTGTTACCAATCCACTACCTAACTGCTTCATGTAACACATATTTGTGACCACTTGTCTCATTGTAAACTGAAGTGGCAGTAAATTTGCATATTTCCTGTATGTATGTACCTACTCTGTAATTAAGTTTGTCTACTTGTCATGTTGCGCCCAGCTACCTTAGGGTTCGGTGCATATTACCAAATAAATAAATAAACAAACAAACATAAGGGCTTAGCTGTTGCCGTGTCGGAACGCTATACAGGTTACTCTGAACATATTAATCACTGTGGCAGAACAAACACTTCTCCAGCATTGGATTTTTCATAGATTCAGATGCTTGAATATTCCCTGTCGTCAGACTGGAAATCCTCGGCGATAAAAATAATTATTACATTTTTTTTAATATACATCCATTATTCCATAGAGAATGCATGTAAATACCCCTTTATGGCCTATGAGCCATTCCATTGTGTAGTCCCGCCACCTCACTTTGGTCCTTTATGGCCCCAACCAATGGGGTGGCAGGGCTTAAGCTCTGCCCCAGTCAGCCATCTTCAGACTTTTCACCGCAGTCTACCAGACAGAGGGAATCCTCCAGCTCTCTGAGCTTTCGAATATTTTTCTCCTTTTATGTGTAGTATATATTCTTAAAATATATTCTACTGTTTCCCCTGCTTAGGGGCTATCTATTCTGAAACTTTGGGCACTGAGAATCTTTTTTCTTGCCCCAAATTTGTCAAGTGAATTTCTCCTCATGATGGCTGAGCTTCAGGCTGCCAAGAAGCCTTCCCTGTTCAGGGACTGCCTGAGGGGCAGGAAAAAACAGGTCTATATGAAGAATCCACATGACCACTGCATCTACTGCCTATACCCTCATGACATCAATAAATGTGACATTTGCAGGTCTTTTTCCACCAAAACCCTGCAAGACAGACACAGGAGACTTATGTTACATCTAGAAGCCAACGGTCCTGTCCTCTGACGAGGAGTCTGCCAAAACAGCTCCTGTACGGTCTACTAAACCATCTGAGAGACAAACTTCGAAGAGAAGGGCCTCGTCAGTGGAAAGGAGTTCCTCTCCCACTCAAACAAGTAAGAGAAAGCTGGAAACCACTTCTTCCATGCCTCCCTTGTGCTCTGGAGGCCACAAGGTACGACATCCTGAAGAAAAAACCACCTCCGAAGCTCGCCTTGACAGATAAGGGTCATCAACCATCTTCAAAGTCTTCGTCCACGAAACCACCGTCCACGAAGCCACCATCACAAAACCACCGTCGACGAAGCCACCATCGACGAAAGCACCGTCAACGACACCGCAAACTTCTTAGTCTACGGAAGAAATAGGGCCCAAAACGCCCCTCGCGGACGTCACAGATAAACCATCCAATGTGAGCAGTCTCCCCAAGCCTATGGGATCAACGCCTCCTGTTTCAGAAGCTCCTAAATCAGTTGGAGCACAATTATCTCCTTTAAAAGAAATGACAGAACTCCCTGACATCATTCTTCAAGAGGAGTTCTCTGACACAGAATTTCTTGGTAAGCAACCTTTCCTTACCCCAAGGAACACAGTCCTCCCTGGCAACCGTCTACTGAGATCGTTGCCGATCCTTATGACCCTGCACGTTGTAACTGTACCCTAAGGAAGTATTGTAAGAACATATGAGAAGGGTAAGGTCTACAAATCTAGTACTTTTCATTTTTTTTTTTAATTCCTGACTGACAGTGAGGAAAGCCACAAGGCTTAGATATGTGATGTCATCAATGACATTTGTGATGTCATCTTTGATGTCCTGGGTGTTAGTCTTAGCAGTGCACGGTGGTGGCGTAAATTATGGTTGCTTAGCTTACCATAACTGGCGAATTTCAGGGCTTTTTCGATTTTACTGCGAACCATAACATCCTGTTAGATTTTTTTAAGTGAAATTCATAGGTTTTTAGTAGTGCAACTTAACCATAACGTCCCTTTTTAACAAAGTTTTTTTTTACTGAATTTCACAGGTTTTTAGTAGGGGTACTTAACTATACTGTCAGTTTTAACAACGTTTTTTTGCTAAAGGTCATCGGTTTGTAGTAGTGGCAAGTAACCATCATGTAAAGTAACTTCTGACGTAATTGCACACCTTGCAGAGAATACCACATGACCATATGCTGGTGTACAGGACGGTGACGTGTCAGAGAATCCGTACACACTTAACAATAAGATGTATGCCTCGTGGACATTGTGGAAATACATTTTATGTTGGTGTATGAACGTCCACCTTTAACATTTCCCTTCCACAGCTCCAACACTTATTCGTAGTCAGCCATTAGCAATGTAGTACACATTACATACTTTTAGCAAAAGTTCTAGTTATCTGAAAACGACATGAGCTAAGGCCATCCCTCCTCCACAAGAAACAGCAACACTGCTGTAATGAAGGAGCATGAGAAACACTGCCCCTACCTTACCAATAACAAACGCACAACATTTTCCCCCGTCCACCTATCCCCCATATTACTGTTTGGTGCCTCTTTCCTCATTTCCGTTTGCAAATTTCCTTATTAGTTGTTTTGTAAAAAAAAAAAAAAAAAAAGCCATCCGTAAACAAAGTAAATGTTCCTGTAAAAACCACCTTTAACAGTGTAAACATATATATTTTTTTAAAAGTCCCATACACTCCATCTACTTTATATTTCTCGGTATAGGACATAGATGCAATAAGATTTGCCATTAACAATCTATATTTGCAAAGCAGTAACGTGTGCTTCTAAAAAATAGGATTTCGCGTTATAAATTTGAATGCCTATGGCGTCACGTATTACAAAACAAAATCCTTTCCCAAGATGGCCACCATAGAAAGGGAAGGAGGCTGTTCCATACATGGCCCCTCTTCGCTTTCCATGGCAGCCTGCAAAAAGCAAAACTACGTGCCGTGACGCAGAACCTGAAAATGAACACACAGCGACGTACAACGTAGCGCGTTACATTTTGAAATAATAAACTGCTTTGTAAAAGAAAACATTAACATTTTATATTTTGAAAAAGTACTTTTATTTCACAATAAACTGTTCGACACCATCTGACTATTCCCATTTTCAATCAAATATTAACTTTGTTTCTTGGGTCGTTTTCGAAAATGTTAATCGTGATGCACACGTTGTTGTTTTTGCATACGCAAAGTTTTTCTTTCGATAAAGCAACCGCTTCGGTCGCACAATGATTTCCAAGAAGTCGGCATGAACTTCGGCCTACTCCACCATAAAACATGTTATGTTACTCCTAATGGCCACTTCAGCGTATGGCCAAATAGGTCCGGGCCTGTCGTCCCACAGAACCGTAACGGTTAGGTAGCCGGTCACGCATACGTGCATCTGGAGTGGAAAGGAACCATCACTTGGCATTTGGAATCCATGGCAATCACAGTACGGCAGAATGTTGCTGTTCAGAAAACGTAACAGAAAATGCGTATCAATACCCAACCTTCATCATACAATTTCAAAAAAGACAAAAATAACGTGGAAACTGCTACACAAATCGATGTGATCTTACATTACATTTTAAAGAAATAATAGCGGTGAACATGGGTGAACCTAGTGATAGTCTACAAAAAGTGAGCATCTGCACTCTCCATAAGTAAGAAAAAAAAATGACAACTACACATAAAGATAGTACCTCAGTTACAATGGCAAATTATTGTGGTGGTAATAAAAAATTAAAACTCGCTCCTGTGTAGAGTCGTCAAAAATAAACTTACACAATATTTACCGTCTCCATTGTCTTTGTTAAACCCAGACAGCAATGTACTTGCACCAAAGAATCTTTGTGAACTGATATTACATGAGTATTACAAACGTTTTCAATAGGTAACCTTATCAAATGGTATTTTTTCCAAACTTTCACTCCCTGCATTCTTACTGAATTTTCCCTCTGGCTCAAGGTCAGAAAGCAATTGACCCTTATGGATTCAGTCGCATGCGTGGGCCTACTGAGCTTGCAACCAAAAAAGCAAACCAAGTGACCTTCACTCAGAATGAAAATACATTCTGATTTTGCAACAACATATCTGAATGCATGCATGAGAACTGGTACTCCCAGACACTTGCAGACCCGCTATTTCCATCAAACAGTGCAGGTGGCTGCCTCAGATTTCAAACTCTAGGACGCCAGTCTGTCTGTAATATTATTTTAACTACATTGTTACACAGACGCAGTAATCCTTTGCCTGTACTAGGACACTATATTGAGCAACTTCCAATTTACTGTATGACTTTGGTGACAATAAACCCCAATTTTTGACTTCCTGCTGCCACATCCCATCCTCATTAATCCTCACCTTCTGAAACAGTATTTCATAAGGTTAACAAGTGCAATGGTGCGTTGTTTTATATGGGTTAGCGGTGATGTCCCCGTACACCAAGACACGAATGAAAGATGGTGAGCGTAGCGAAAGAATCTGACGCACTTCACGCTGTTGAACATCCAATCAGTGAAGGTGCCAAATGTCCGCGGACATGACGCTACGGATTAGCCAATCGGTATCTTGTCCGCGGAGCGAACAGGGAAGTGTGCCCACTGAGCGGACATAGATATCACTAATTTCTTTAGACACACTTTCTGGTAGGTTTAAAGAAAACTGCTGGACGGATTGGCACCAAATTTACAAAAGCATGCTTTTGGGACCAAGCCCCTGCTCCTGCCGCAAATGTGGTGAAAATCCGTCCAGCGGTTTGGGCTGTAGGCGTGCGCAAAGTTTTTCCCCCATTCAGTCTATGGGAAAAAAGACGTTTTGGGATCCCCCCTATAACTTTCCCCCCCTGAACCAAACCTCACCAAACTTTGCAAATTAATTCACAGTGGGCCATATACTACTTATGCAAAGTTTGGTGTGGATTCGTCCAGGGGGTGCGGAGTTATAAGTCGGCCAGAAAGTGCTCTTCCTATGGAAACAGCAACTTAACCACAACTACACAGCCACTACTGTGTGTGTGTGTGTGTATATATATATATGTGTGTGTGTATATATATGTGTGTGTATATGTGTGTATATATATGTATGGCCATGTAGTTATGGTTAAATTGGTGTTTCCATAGGAAGAACACTATTTGGGCGGCTTATAACTTCGCTCCCCCTGGACGAATCCTCACCAAACTTTGCAAAAAAAGTATATGGCCCACTCTGAATTGTTTTGCAAAGTTTGGTGAGGATTCGTCCTGGGGGGGGGAAAGTTATAGGGGGGGTCCCAAAATGTATTTTTTTCCCATAGACTGAATGGGAAAAAATGTTTTGCTCGCGCCTACAGCCTAAACCGCTGGACGGATTTTCACCAAATTTGGCCAGGAGCAGCGGCTTGAAAATCCATCCAGTAGTTTTTTTAAAAAATGACCAAAAAGTAGGTAAAAAAAAATTAGTGATATCTGTGTTCGGTCCGCGGACACACTTCCCTGTTCGCTCCGCGGACAGTGTCCTGATTGGCCGAGTGGCTTACGTCATGTCTGCGGACATGTGGCGTGTTCGCTGATTGGACGGTGTTAAGCGTGAAGCGCGTCAGATTTTCAGTAGTGCCTGCCATCTTGGATTCGCGGACGTCCGCGGACAGCGAGGTGAAAGTTTGTTCGAAATGTGTATTTAGTAGAGTGTGTTGTTGTGTAGGAGTGTTTGGGGAGGATGGGAAGGTTTGATATAGGTTAAATGTTGTGCTTTTGTATGTGGTGGACGTTCTTTTTGTGTTCAATTTGTCTGCAGACATCACGGGTGTTCTGAAATGTTCTAAATAAACTGAATGGGTGGTGTTCTGAGGACTCAAAATGTGTCCGTTTTGTTCGCAAGTAAGCTGAAACTGTTCCACGAATACTTGAGGTGTCCTGAAATATTCGCAAATAAACAAAATGGGGGTGTTCTGAGGACGCTGTCCGTATTGTTCTGTGGCAAGCTGAATGGGTTCTAAGTACTCTCGCGGTGTCCTGAAATGTTCCCAAATAAACAAAATGGGGGGGGGGTGTTCTAAGAACTCACGTGGTGTTCTGAAATGTTCGCAAATAAACAAAATTGGGGTGTTCTGAGTACGTTGTCCGTTGTCAAATTGAAAGTGTTCTAAGAACACTGGTAATTTCCGCGGACATTAAATGTTTCCGTAGGCCATAGTTGAAATGTTTGAGTGTATGGGTGTGATATGCTGCGGTGGTTGTGGCCAGGGCATAAGAGTGTTGGGTGCATGACCATTTAGTCATATCACAGTTATAGTTGCTTATAACTTCGGGTCAAAAACAAATTTATAAGATATTATGGGTGTGATATGCTGCAATGGTTGTGGCTATGGTATAGAGTGTATAATATACTTATTGTTTGGTTTAGTAACTGGAGTACATGTACTACTTCATTTCTGTGATAAAATGTTAGTATTAGTATTTTGTAATGACTTATTACATTGTATAATAAACATTATTTTTTTTTTACCCTCATATTTAGTAGATTACAAACCAGTGTACTGTGCAATTTGCTCAGTTTCTGTGTTCGTTGCTAAAATCATTGGGTCTGTGGGATTAAAAAAAAACCTTTTTCTGGTATGCTACAGTTTGTTTGTTTTCAGTGTTCACTTGTTGCTTCTGGCTAATGGTTTATACATTGGGTTGTTTCATTTTTTTGGAGCAGTAACATTTTATTTGTTTGGATATTATAAAATTTTGGAGCAGTTAGATACCAGTAGGCGTATTCCAACTGTCTATTTATTGATATATTTCAGTGGTATTGATTTATTTGTTTGGATATTTTTAAATTTTGGGACAGTTGGATACCAATTGGCGTATTCTTACTGTCTATTGTTTAGTGGTTGTAGAATCTTTCGGCAGTTAGATAGCTTTTGGAATATTCTAACAGTTTATATTTTTTTACTACAAGTTTAGTTTAAGTACAGTTTAGTTATCAAATTTTGGTTTTAAGAACATTAAATAAGCGTTTGTAAGATTTGCTGGTAATCTCTGCTTGAGAGTAATGGTACTATCATTACATTCAAACCATCCACATTTCTTTTTTTATATATGCAGTGTAGTGACCTGCATTGGTTGTGGCTCCTGCGTGGTAGATTATACCTATTGTTGTGAAGATTTTCTTGCCAAGTGATATTTCACCATGTGTGAATCCAGTCAGCTTGCAGTTGTTTTTGGAACCATCTGCATTGTAACGTAAAAACATTAGTATTACGTATTTACTATGTGTATTACTAACATGGAGCGATTATCTGAATTGCAGGTAGAACATAATCTACCAAGGTTTGCATTTTGTACAAGTTGCTGAAATGGAATGGATTCACAATTAGGTATTGATAAATATACAAAGCGTTCATTGGGGATTTCTTCTTGTGTCACATTGTTGCAGAGATTGCATGTATGTTTCCACAAATATGAAATCTGGAAGATTTCATTTATAGGTATGTTTTTGTTTTCCAGTACTTGTAGTAAGTACATTAGAAATTCTTGTGGATCTTCCTGTGAGTTTATAGTGAATTTCACCATTCCAGCACAGTAGTCCAATTGTCTTATTCCATAAACACTATGTGTTATCAGGATTGTTGGCTGCATTTCTGTGAAGTACTACTATTTGCATAAACAATGGGTCTGTACTGTGTAAGTAAATGTTGTCAACTATTGGTGGTAATTGAAATAGAATATTCATTGCTACATTTGCGTAGCAACTTAAAGCAACTATATTTGAGAGTTTAAATGGACCAGGTAGTTCTGTATCTGACTGCTTTTTTTGGAGTTTGTCTTCCTTCTTTGAAGAAGTACCTGGTTTACTTTCCCTAATTGATTCTTTTTTGCTTGTGGTACTTGATGAAGTATTACTTTCTTTTACTCTCTTTGGAGGATTTGCAGTGACATTCTGTTGCTTTTCTGTTTGATTTATTTTTCTTTTATAATGTTTTACTTTTTGTGGAACAGAATGTGTTTAGATGGGGAGTGTATAGTGAGCGAAGTCTATTGTATTCTAAAATGCAAGGAATATCAGCGTTTATTTTACTTGCATCAAATTTGATTAGAAATAGACCGTCAAGTGTACGTAAGCGTGATAGTGCTACGTAGCTCATGCCTTCTTTAAAGACTGTTACCAATATCTATCATTGCTTTGTCTAGGGTAAGACCTTGTGATTTATGAATCGTGACTGCGTATGCAAGAGTTATAGAAAATTGTTCTCTGCGTACATAAATGTGTTTGAAGAGAAGGAATCAAGCTGTTGAGCGTCCTATCCTTTTTTTGTTGTGCCAGGAGAGAGTTTCTCAGATACTCTTTTTGTTGAGAGAACAACAGATAGCTATGGCTGTGTGTTTCAGAAAACAGATTGTTTGGATTTTGGGAGATTCATGGATACATTGGTTGAAGGTGCATGCAGAAAGCTGTGGAGTAGCTGTAGATCTTGGATTTCCACATGTGGAAGTCCACTGGCATGGAGTACGTAGAATGAAGTGGTTGGACTTGCTTCCTCTTTGTGCTACTTTGGAGACAGAGCAACATCCAGACATAATTGTAATTCATTGTGGAGGGAACAGTTTAGGATATGTGTCTGGAATTTCTTTGCAATTTTCTATGAAGGAAGGACGTGGGAAGGTCATGGACATGTTTCCTAATTCTCAAATAATATTTTACGGATTGCACAGAGACAAATGGGCTTCGTCCTTCATTTGGTCCACAAATGGAAAAAGCAAGGCGCAATGTTAATAAGGCTGTTTGTGCCTTTCTAAGAGATTTTGGCATGTCCTATTTTCATATTGAGAATATTATGTTTCGTAGTACATACATTTTTCGCAGAGGTGGAGTCCATCTTACTTATGCTGGCAATCACATTTTTTTGACAAATATACAAAATGCATTACGACCTTTTTTAGATTTACAGCATCTATTTTGAAGTAGGTGTTAAGTATTTATAATTTTGACATACAAACACCTCCCAAAGGCTCTTTTAGGAGCCACCACTTCCTACCAGAGAACATTGCAATGGTTATGAATGGGTACCAACCCAATTTTTTTGATGTCCGCGAACTGTCCACAGACTTCTGAAAAATACAAAGGGCCCTGCTTCATTTATTTTCACTTCTATTTTTTAACTGTGAAAGGCGGCTCTGGAAAGAGCCTTATTTTTTTTGATTTTTGTAATTTTGTATCTTTTTTTGGTTTTTTAGACACAACACACTAGGAGAGGAGGGTAAAGGGGGGACAGCAACCACAGGGATAAGAAAGGGCGAGCTGAGAGAGGAAGATGTAGAGTGGGATTTATTTGGGTAGTGAGCAGGTCTTCTCGTGCTCTGAGACGATAGTCTCAAAAGCACTACGAAGTCGCTCCCCCCTGCAGAGTACTGTGTCACAGTACATACATACAACTGTGACCCTCGAAAGGTAAGGGTCATCAGAATTCTGTATGGCCTGTGAGGCAGCTTGAGGAAGACGCTGTCCCACAGAGGTGGTCCTTGTGGTGACAGGATCAGAAATGGAGGATGAAGTAGAGGAAATCAACCTACTACGTTCTTCGCAAGGTACAACCTTGCGAATAGCCCCAGAGTTAAATTCTCCAGCACGGGGTCTGGCATGGATTCACATGCTCATGAATATTCCCCGTCGTCAGGCTGGGAATCCTCGGTAAAGAAAAAATCAGTATCAGTTTCGTTTCTGATCTCTTTCGTAGTAGTAACCAATCACTGATCTCTGCGTCATACTGACCACAGCCAATGACTGACCTCTACCTAAGCCCCGCCTCTGGCAGCCATCTTCAGAATTTTACCGCACGTTCAAGTGTTGGGATCCTCGTGCTATTGCTCTCGAGCGTTAGTGCTTTTTTTTCGCGTTTTTTCTCAGAAAAATGTCTCTTTTTCGGTCAAAAGAGCCTCAAGCTCCACCGTTTCTTCATCTGATCAACGGGGACCCGTGTCAGATTCATCTACGCCCCTCAAGGGTGAAGATTTCGTCGAGCACGCTTTTGGAGGATTCCAGAAGTTTCTCAGGCCCTTCTCGAGCATGGCCCAGGAGAAGGGAAGCTCGACGCCCGGAAAGCTGTTCAGGGTCTGCCCTGGATGCCAGCTTCAGAATGTCTTTAAGGAGGACGAACACTCCCTTTGCCTTTACTGCCTGCATGAGGACAAGACGCACGTGGAGAAGGACAGTGCGTTTTGCGGCAATATGTCGGAGCGGACCATGAAGGACCGCCATCAACGTCTCGCCAACTGGCTGGAAGGAAAGAGCCCGCCAACGCTCTGGCTCGGGTAAGAGGAAGGCAGAGCACCCGGCGAAACTCCTGGAGAGACCCCGGTCGTGCCCTAAGGCCCCATCGGAGGGGGAGCGAGGTGGTGACCCTCCCCCCAAGGAGAAGGCGGTGAGCGCACCTAAGGTGGTGAAAGCCTTGATCCATCCGGCCAAGGCCTCTATCGAGACGGTCGCGGCGGCCCTGGCTCAGCCTGTGGAGGCTACACCAGTGGTGGCGACCCCGTGGCCCAGAATCTCCCTGCCACCGCGGAGGGAGTCCTCTTTCATGCCCATCGACAGGACCCCGTGAAACCTCCGATGGAGAAGAAAAAGGGGGGGCAGGAGGTCGTCGTGGACTCGGCCTCAACCTCTGAGGAGGAGCTGATCGAAGTCTTAGGCCACGGCTCTGGCGTGGAAGAAGGCCATCCTGTCGGGAGGGACGAAGACGACGAGGGCGTCGAGGGTGCCGGCGGGGCTCCTGATCGCCCGTCGGAACTCCCTCAACCAGTGCCGCAAGACAACTCGGCGGCCATTTTGTTGGCTATACAGTCCTTATGCTCGGAGATAAGGACGAGACTGCCGTTACCACCAACGGAGGAACCGCTCCCGACGGGGGTCCCGGAGCCAGGCCCTTCTGGGAGCCCTCCCCCTAAGAGAAGAAGGATTCATCCTCAACCTCCTTTTCAGCCATCGTGCCCTGCTCAGCCCTCCTCCCCGTCCACGACACGTGGGGATGATACGGGGACTGACACGGCCGCGACGGGTACAGACGACGACGAGGTTTACGACGAGGATCTTCCGTCGTCACCTCCCACCCGGGCTTTTCCGCCCGACGAGGTTGGATCGTTTCACTCCATGATCGCCAGGGCATCCAAGCTTTTCCAGCTCTGCCCGGAAGAGAAGAAGGAAGGTTTCCTTTATCAACGGCGCGAGACCAAGAGGAAGACGGTCCTCGCTGTACCTCTACTAGACGATATTTGGGATGAGGGCCTCACCCTCCTCAAGAACCCATCCACGACGCCGGCCAGAAGGGATCGGTATGAGAAGTACCGGGTCCCGGACGCGGCCCCCTTGTGCCTTCGGGCACAGCCGACTCCGGACTCGGTCGTCTCCGTGGCGGCCAGGAAGAAAGCGGGGGGGCGCGGCCTCTACGTCAACCTCCCCGCCGGACGGCGAGGGAAAGAAATTAGACACGATGGGACGCGGAGTCATCTCGTCGGCTGCGACGACGATTAAGGCGGCCAACGTCTTGGCTATCGTAGCCCGCTACGACAGGGAGTTGTGGTACAAACTGGCCCCCCTGCTGGACTTCCTACCAGACGACAAGAGGGCGGAAGCCCTAGAGATCTTGCAGGAAGGAGAGGTGGCGTCGGACCACGCCATTACGATTGCGACGGACATCGCTGACACTGGATTTCGCCAGTTGGGCAACGGCGTGTGCCTTAGGCGGCGTGGATGGCTCAAGGCTACTGACTTCCATCAGGACATGCAGACCAGAGTCTTGGACATGCCGTTCGACGGAAACAACCTGTTTGGGAAAACAGTGGACGATTCCCTTCAAGCCATCAATGCGGACACGGAGACGGCCCGGGCTCTTGGGGTTCTCCAGCAACGGCGGCCGCCCTTTCGGAGCGGCGGAGGCAAACAGGGTGCCTCCAAAGGTTCCAGCGGCGGATTTTCCACCTACCGTCAAGCGGCCCGTTCGTCGTCCCAGGAAGCTTACAGGGGACGAGGCAAGTCAGGCGGACCCTGCCGTCGTTGCCAAGGAGGACAAGACGGCAAAGCCTCGTCGAAGCAGGACTGAACCGGCCGTGGGGTCGGGCCCCCACCGAAGCACCCCGGTGGGAGGCCGGCTGGCGAGCTTCGTCAGCGCGTGGGAGTCCATCTCTACCGACCGTTGGGTGCTGGATGCCCTGGCTCAGTGTCACGCGCTTGAGTTTCTAAAGAGGTGCCCGCGCGTCCCCCCTGTGGCCAGGAGAGAACATCACGTCCCTCAACTTCTCTTGGAGGTAAAGGCGATGCTCAAGAAGGGCGCCATCGAGCTCGTCCCAAAGAGGCTTCGGGGCTCCGGAGTTTACTCAAGATACTTCCTCGTGAAGAAGAAGACGGGAGGATGGCGTCCCATCCTGGACCTACGACGACTGAACAAATTCATCAAGGCACAGAAGTTCCGGATGGTCACCCTCCAACACGTCCTGGGTCAACTGGAGGAGGGCGATTTCCTGTTGTCGCTGGATTTGGAGGATGCCTACTTCCATATTCCCATCCTAAAGGGACACCGAAAGTTTCTCAGGTTCGTGGTCCAAGGGCGTCACTACCAGTTCAGAGCCCTTCCCTTCGGATTGAGGTCGGCACCCAGGGTGTTCACCAAGTGCCTCGCACCGGTGGCGGCGCAGCTGCGCTGAGAGGGGATCCACGTCTACCCCTACCTGGACGACTGGCTCATCCGAGCAAAGACGAAGGAGCTCGCCGTGGAGCACATGGCAAGGACCGTCCAACTACTCACGGACCTGGGATTCTCCATAAACTACGCCAAGTCCCACCTGGTGCCCGCGCAAGACGCACTGTTTCTGGGAGCGAAGCTCGACACAGTGTCGCTTCTGGCCTCTCCGTCGGAGGAAAGGACGAGGGCCATCTTGGGCAAGGTGCAGCGGATGCTGGTTGCGGATGCGGCCAGGGTGAGGTCCATCAAGTCCATCCTCGGAATGATGTCTTCTTGCATTTATCTCATCCGCCTGTGCAGGCTCCGGATGCGCCCGTTGCAGGAGTTCCTGGACGCGCGCTGGATCCAGACGACGGGCAGCTTCGAGGAGAGGATCACACTCGACGAGAGTTTCCGACGAGCGATCCGGTAGTGGGGCACCCGCGCGCATCTGACGGCGGGCATGGACTTCCAGACCCCTGGCCACCAGGAGACAGTGACCACGGATGCCTCCCTGGAAGGGTGGGGAGCGCACACCGAAAATCTGCACGCGAGAGGCCTTTGGCTTCCGACGGAGAAGTCCCTCCATATCAACGTCCTGGAGCTCCGTGCAGTGTTTTGGGCCCTCAGGTCCTTTCTTCCGTCCCTCATGGGCAAGGAGGTGAGGATCTTCACCGACAACACCACCACCATGTTCTACATCAGGAAGCAGGGCGATACCAGATCCCTAGCCCTGTCCAAGGAGGCGCAGGATCTGTGGCATTGGGCCGTCGCCCAAGGGATGTTTCTGGTGCCGTTTCATCTGGCAGGGATAAAAAACACCATCGCCGACTCGCTCAGCAGAGAGCTGCGCTCTTGCCACGAGTGGGAACTACGACAGGATCTAGTGGACCACCTCTTCCAATGGTGGGGCACACCGCAGATCGATCTGTTCGCGACGGCGACGAACGCCAAGTGCCGGAGGTTCGCCAGCAGGTTTCCCCAGCCGAGGAGCATGGGCGATGCTCTCTCGTTCCCCTGGGAGGGCCTGTTTCTATACGCGTTCCCTCCATTGCCGTTGCTGATCCGGCTCATCAACCAGCTCAAGAGGTCACGGTGCAGGATGATCCTCGTCGCACCTGCGTGGCCGAGACAGATATGGTTCCCGGACCTTCTGGACTTGTCAGCGTCCTCGTCAATCAAGCTGCCACTGGACGCAGATCTTCTCTCCAGGGAAGGAGGCGCCATCCTCCATCACGACCCGAAGTCGCTGAACTTGCAGGCCTGGCTCCAGTTTGGAGGCTACGACATACCGGCCGACTGCAGAGAGGTTCTTGCAAAGGCCAGGGCGTCCTCAACTCTTCAATGCTACGGACACAATTGGAAGAGGTTCTCTGTCTGGTGCCACGCACAGAAGATTAACCCTCTATGGATTACGGCTCCCCAGGTACTGCCATACCTTCTGATGCTGGCCAAGGCTGGACTGGCGCACGCGTCCATCAAGATTCATCTTGCTGCGATCTCCCGATACACTAGAACCACGGGGCGGACGTCTTTGTGATCTCATCGTCTGGTGAAAGAATTCATGAAGGGACTGTTCAGATCGTTCCCGCCGGTGAAGGCTCCGGCCCCGGCGTGGGAGCTCAACGTGGTGCTGACCAAGCTCATGGGACCTCCGTTCGAGCCTCTGCACTCGGCTCCGTTGAAGTTCTTGTTGTGGAAAACAGCTTTTCTTGTGGCCATCACCTCCGCACGACGGGTGGGAGAGATCCAGGCCCTTTCCTGCAAGCCCCCGTACTTGACTTTTCACGACACGAGGGTAGTGCTCAGGGCGCACCCCTCCTTCATGCCCAAGGTACCGTCGGACTTCCACCTCAACGAACCCTTGGTGTTGCCTGTTTTCTTCCCGTCGCCTTCGTCGCCGGCTGAAAGGACTTTGCACTCGCTGGATGTGGCTAGAGCGCTGAAGTTCTACGTGGACCGCACAGTGTTTTCGGAAGACGTCACAACTTTTTGTGAACTTTGGACCTGTCAATCAGGGGAAGGCTCTCTCGAAGGCCTCCATTTCCAGATGGCTCTCCGGCTGTATCATGTACTGTCATCGGTTGGCAAACCGACCGCTGCCTCGCCGTCCGAGAGCCCATTCCACCAGAGCGATCGCAGCTACCACGGCGTTCCTATCTGGTGTGCCCTTGCTGGACATCTGCAGGGCTGCTACGTGGAGGTCGACGCACACCTTCACGAAATTCCACTGCGTCGATCGGGATTCCAGGGAGGTTTCCAGGGGCGGCCAAGCAGTGCTGCGCAACCTGTTCGCCTAAGGTGAGCCTGGTGAGGAGGTAAGAATTGCTTAATGTTGAGTTTGATGTAATGCTTAATGTTGAGCCTTTGCCACCTCCCGTGGTTGTGCATGTGTGTACTGCTATGTATTCTTTATTCATGAGCATGTGAATCCATGCCAGACCCCATGCTGGAGAAGGAACAAGTTACTTACCTGTAACTGTTGTTCTCCAGCATGGGTCTGGAATGGATTCACATGCGAACCCTCCCGCCTACCCCTCTGCGGCTCTTCACTTGGTCATACTGCCACTTCACGTGCTACCAAATCTGAAGATGGCTGCCAGAGTCGGGGCTTAGGTAGAGGGCAGTCATTGGCTGTGGTCAGTATGACGCAGAGATCAGTGATTGGTTACTACTACGAAAGACAGATCAGAAACGAAACTGATACTGATTTTTTCTTTACCGAGGATTCCCAGCCTGACGACTGGGAATATTCATGAGCATGTGAATCCATGCCAGGCCCATGCTGGAGAACAACAGTTACAGGTAAGTAACTTGTTCCTTACCTCAGGTGTCGCTTCAGGGTGCCACAGCTGTACGAACCGTGCTTCCCGCGACTGAGTATCATTTTGCACTTATTGCAGATAACACGGTTCGCACGAGCCTTAGGACCATTCCCATAAATGGAAAATAACCGGCACACCCAAGACTCACGTCTATTGCGGGTAGTAGGGATTTCCTCTACCTCATTCTCGTCATCCTCTTCTTCCTCCTCTGCATCCTCACTCCTGTTCCCCTCTTCAGGCCCTTGGGAAGGTGGTGGTGGTGGAGGGGGTGGGGGTGGTGCTGAAGCAGGTGCAGCACCAGGTGGCAGTTCTGCAGCCAGGGATGCCATCTCGATCATGGTGTAATCTGCAAGTTGCAGGAGAAATAGCTGTGCTCTGAAGAATAGCCAGAAACACAATGAGAATAAGCTCTAGGGCGTGGTCTTTTATAGGGGTGCTTGTATGCGGTTCGCGGACATGCACGCTGTCCGCGGACAGATCGAACACATAAAAGGGTTCAAAAAGTTTCAAAAGTTATGTAGAAACTCAGGATTACTATGTGGGACTTGTGCCATGATGAGTTTTTATGGAAAAATATTTTGGATTACTCGAGAAAATGTACTTTTAAATTGTTCTGGGACACGAACAGTGTCCGCATTCAGAACACGCGATCAGCATGGGCGCGGTCACATGATCGCTTCGCGAGCATGTTCGCGAAGGAAGCGGCTGTCCGCAGGACACCAAATGCACAGACATTGGTTTGCGCATGCGCGTTGATGTTCTACGGACACTGTTCGGGTCCTGAATTAATTAAAAGGTTGTCACACATCAAACGAACATTTCTGGACATCGCGTGTGTTCTAGAACAGTTTAACCTTGCTAGCGAACACTACGGACAGATATAGTGTTCTTTAGGACACTTCCATTTTCGTTTGATTAGGAACTTTTCAGGACACCAATTGGGTTCTTAGAACAGTTTCAACTTGCTAGCGAACAGTATGGACAGGTATAGTGTTCTTCAGGACACCTCCATTTTCGTTTATTTACGAACATTTCAGAACACCTGCGCTGTCCGCGGACATTGACATTGTTTTTAAAAAAATAAAAAATGGGAACTAATTACAACACAATATAAAAATGTACCTTTATTCCACATATATTAATAATTTATGACAGAGAAGGTGAGGCAGAAACAGAAACAAAAACAGGAGAATTAGGGGTTTCAACAATTGGTATCCGGTGAAGAAGGGATGGAAGTCTCATCAAAACGTGTTGGATTATGGAGAGGGTTTGGGGATAATTGACTGGGATATGGTAAGGGGGACAAGTACATGTGGGACAATGGTATGGGGTTTTTGTTTTAAAATGATCCTCAACAAAAGTTTTCAAATTATTAAAATTGCTCAATAATAAATCAATTTTTTCTTTTAAGCCGTCAAGCGTGTTTTCCATAACAGTTTCTTCAGAGATATTTTCTATTTTGGTATGCTCTGTACAAAAAGAAATATATATGTTAAATATATATAAAATAATGACAATTAAATGGTTTATATTGTAAAGTGTGTACCATTAGCTTCACTATTTTCTGACATTTCGTCATGTGGGAAGTGCTCGTCTAGCCATTCCAGAGTACTAGACATTTCTGTGAGGAAAAAAAAACAAAGTTTATAAAGATATGAGTAAAATGATGTACACTTACTATTTCAGGTAAGATGTTCTGAGTACTCTGTAGGTCTGGTCTTGGTCTTAGTTGTGGAGTGTCTGTGAGGTAATTATGTTGGAAGCCAATTTATCTTCTCTTGGTATATTCCATTTTAGAACATATTGTATTTAAATGAATGGTTAGTGCGGTACATATATGGGTTACATTTCTTATGTATTACTACATATAATATGTATGTGTACTACTTTGTGAATTTTTAAAATTTTATCATGTTGTAATATAACAATTAAACATACCCCCCCCCCCCCCAGACTTTTTAGGTAGTGGTACTGTTGTCCGAATATTTCCGCGGACATCAAAAAAGTTTGCGGACATCACATTCAGTAGAAGTGGTTCAGTATGTTCCATATTACATGTACATAAATTCAAAGTTACTATTGTTAAGCTTTGCTACTAAAAACCTATGAAATTCAGTGAAAAAACTTTGTTAAAGGGACGTTATGGTTACGTTGTGCAACTAAAAACCTCTGAAATTCAGTGAAAAAAACGTTAAAGGGACGTTATGGTAAAGTTGCGCTACTAAAAACCAATGAAATTCAGTGAAAAAACTTTGTTAAAGGGACGTTATGGTTAAGTTGTGCAACTAAAAACCTATGAAATTCAGTGAAAAAAACGTTAAAGGGACGTTATTGTAAAGTTGCGCTACTAAAAACCTATGAAATTCAGTGAAAAAAACGTTGTTAAAGGGATGTTATGGTTGGTTCCAAGTAAAACCGAAAAACCCTTGAAATTCGCCAGTTATGGTAAGCTAAGCAACCATAACTCGCGCCACCACCGTGCACTGCTAAGACTAACACCCAGGACATCAAAGATGACATTACAAATGTCATTGAAGATATCACTGATGACATCACATGTGCATTTATCTTTCATGAAAAGTCTGTACAAGCGTTTCTTATTGTAATGTTAATAAAAAAAAGTGTCAAGGATCATTGGAATAAATATCAAGTGCTAATTCGTCCATCCATTATACTAAGGTGCTCATGTAGAAACATAGGCATTGTGTGCAGCATACATGATGGAGGTGCAATATTCATAAACTTGCCATGTTGAATAGTGAAATGATAACTGTTTTCTTATTAGACTTTTGCATACTGTGAAACGTGATGAGTAGAAAATAAAACCCACTTACTACATAATTGCATTATTATAGACAAAACACAAAGAGACAACACCACATACAAATATGAGTATATACAAGGAAATTGAAGTAAGAAAAAAAACAGCAGTAGTAGCAAAAAGTGTTCATAACCTAACTGATTACCTTTATGCAGAGAAATGATTGCTCTGTTTCAAACCTGCTACTTACCCTATGTATATATATATATATATCACATGATGTGCCTGGACTCTAACGAAAGTAGTGTGAATACAAGATATAAAAATAGGAACATATACAGGGAAAGTACAGTAATAAAAAACAGAACTATCAGAAAGTGCTGACAACTCTACTGATTATTTTAATGCACAGAAAGGATTGCTGTCTTTCAAGCTTGTCTTCCCCTATGTATATGTTTCATATGATATGACGGGACCCTAAGGGAATTATTGTAAGAACATACTTGAAGGATAAGTCTACAAATATACTACCTTTTCCACTTTTAATTCCTGACTGTTACTGAAGAAAACCATGTGGCCTAGATATGCCAGTAAAGGAAAAAAGGGGTAGCCAGACATGGGATGTCATTAGTGATGTCATCAATGACATTTGTGATGTCATCTTTGATGTCCTGGGTGTTAGTCTTAGCAGTGCACGGTGGTGGCGCGAGTTATGGTTGCTTAGCTTAGCATAACTGGCGAATTTCAAGGGTTTTTCGTTTTTACTTGGAACCATAATGTCCCTTTAACAAAGTGTTTTCACTGAATTTCATAGCTTTTTAGTAGCGCAACTTAACCATAATGTCCCTTTTTAACAACGTTTTTTTCACTGAATATATATATATATATGTGCATATATATGTATATGTATGAACATGTATGATGGTGGAATGTTTTAACTGCTTGGTATTCTATTCAGCCATCTTAATCTATGAAAGATCCAATGCTGGAGAAGTCTGTTACTTACCTGTAACTGTATTTCTCCAGCATTGGTATCGTTCATAGATTCACATGCGCCCAACCGCCTCCCCCGAGAGGCTGCTCCTATGCTCAGCACCCATCATACTGTAGTTTCTACGGTTCAAAATCTGAAGATGGCTGACTGGGGCAGAGCTTAAGCCCTGCCACCTCATTGGTTGGGCCCATAAAGGACCAAAGCGAGGTGGAGGCACTACACAATGGAATGGCTCATAGTCCATAATGGGGTATTTACATGCATTCTCTATGGGATAATGGATGTATATTTAAAGAAATGTAGTAATTATTTTTATCACCGAGGATTCCCAGTCTGACGACTGGGAATATTCATTAAATACAAGGAAACTCAGAAAGGAACCCACACACAAGACAGTCCTAAATTCTGTCAATGATTTTATGGTTGAATCTCCATCTTATTTATAAGGCATATGCTTTCAAGGAAAGTCACAGGAACGACAGAGCCAAAGAAAAAAAACCTAAGGAGTACATGAAAATAGATTTATTATACAAAGAAACATATTCTTTAACGTATTTCAAAAATGTTTTTTACAGGTTTTTTAAAAAAACAACATAACAAGATGAAAAGGAGACATGCAACAAAGCATATGTACATTATGATTTCAACACATAATTGGAATAGAATATAATGCAATAAGACAATTAGTAAAAAGAACAGAGAAAACCCACAAAAAGGCAGTTGTGCCTGGTGCCTGTTGGCTTTTAACCAGGGTGTGTAAAAAATTACCCTGGTTAGTACAAAATTGAATTATTCATAATCAACTAATGACATGTAGTTATTTGCCATATCATTGACTGCCAATGATATGGCAAATAACTACATAATTGTCTTATTGCATTATTTTCTATTCCAATTATTTGTTGAAATCATAATGTACATATGCTTTTTTGTATGTCTCCTTTTCATCTGTTATGTTGTTTGAGGTTCCTTGTATTTAATGTTTATATTGCCCCCGCCCACGCCTGCACACTGGGGCACACCTATTGTTTGTTTACAGACTGGGAATATTCAAGCATCTGAATCTATAAAAGATAACAATGCTGGAATAATACAGTTACAGGTAAGTAACTAAGGCATCTTTAATGTACTCCATGGAGCCTACTGCACCTCATGCGTGATTTCATTGCAGAAGTTTTCAGCCAGGATTCTGTTCAACAGGAGGCGCTGAAAGGGGCCTAGGGGACCCTGACATCTATGTAAACAAGGCGGGTCACCACACACGATAGAGACGCCAGACACGAGGTTGTATTCCCAAAGCTAGGGTTTTATTGCAAAGTAAAAGTCTCAGTTGGCCATCTCGGTCTCACGCCCCACGACGTGTATCTCTAGACCTCGAGGGAAGCAAGAGAGTGAATTACGTACATCAGTTACATATATAAAAAATGCATGTCAAACAATCAGCTATGACATGTTTAACACCCCCCCTTTATTCGGTTTCTTTCAACTTGGTGTGATGATGGACATCTCCGACCACTATGACACCTTCAAACATCTATTCTAGTAACAATTTGCAAGTTGTGAGTGCAAAGGCATCTTTTGGTTCTTGAATAGAACACGGCGCTTCTGTTCTTGGAAGCGAACTACATACGGGGGGGAGTTGCATTCCGGACCTTGCTATCTATCAGGTGCTATTCGCGTCCTGGGAGCCGACATGCTCTAGCGGGCTCAGCAAAGGGGGCCGTTAGAACAGCATAATTCAAGCCTTTAGCGGTATTATTCTAACATATTCTACCATATAACGAGACTGGCTGGCAGCTGTGAAATGATTAAATGCCCTGCAGCTCTGCTTCAAGGCTACATTTGGGAGGGAGCCGGGCATTCTTCCTGGCGCTGCCTACGTTTGTGTTTCAGCGAACTCTTGTTATCCTCACGGCCCTGCGGCCTTGCCCTTTTCACATACAGACAACAATGTTCCACAGTCGAGCAGTGTAAGCGGAAAATATACTGCGAAGCAATAGGAACAGAAAGCAATGAGCAATGGTTAGAAAACAAAATGGCGATTCTTGCTACATCAAAATGGCCGTTCATTGGCAAACTTGAAAACCTATATTCTGTTGTATCGTGCATGAGACGGTTGGTCCACGGCCACCAAAATGCATTTGCGGTCTCAAAGGAGAGGTATCCATATTTCTAGACTGACAAACCCTCCTTTGGCCGTATGCCAAACGTCTCATCTATTTATTGAAACCTCCTCTAGTGATGATGAATCTGAAGTACTTATGTCTGAGTCTTGCATGCTATCGTGGACATCATTGTCTAAATCAATATTTATTGCCATCAACTCTTTTACTGCTCTCATCTCATTTGGGTCTGGGCTAGTTCGATCATGAGGTTGTTTTTTCTTTGTTATCATATGCATGCATCCTTCCGTAAATCCCTCAGTTACCTCTGCGCAAACTATGGGTAAACAATGTATACAACAACAGCACTTAGGAATATTCCGAACACCACTACTAATATTGAGATCAACTTCCATCCCCAAGATCGTGGTATTCCCCAAAACCAAGATCCTATTCCCCAGCTCCCTTCTCCCATGGGGAGTTCAGAGCTTAGAACGTGCATTTACTTTATTGCTTCAAAGATCATGGGGGAATAGTCATCGACATAAACGCAACATGCTGATCCCACTATTTTGCAAATTCCCCCACGATCAACCAGGATTACATCGAGAGCCATTCTTTTTTGCAGCGTCATTAACTTTATTCCTCTTTCTTCCAACATCATGTTAAATAATATATCTGTTGTTGTGTTCATTGTATTCTTTAGGATTCTGAACAGTTGCCTTATATTATGGGAGTTCACTATCTGTCCTAAGAATGGAATGAATGATTTCGCTACATCAGTTGCTATTAAAACACCTTTGTCAGTCCTTTTGACTCTAGTTCTGGATAATCTGGCCATGGCTGCTGTTTCTAAGAGGAATACTCCTGGGAACAGTAGCCCTAGGTAACATGTACCTCCCCAGTTTCTGGGCAACCAAGGATATGCTTTCTCTCCACATATAAAATAAACTGGATAACCTACGTATACTGGTTCTATTTCCCATTTTAGTACCACTGTATTCATACAACCAGCATATGTTCCGACTGAAAAAGAGCCTTTCTTTTTTAGACAAAAAGGGACAGTTCTTGGGCTATAATTCACCATGTAAGATGGGGGGAATTGCATCTTTGTCCCCTTCTGTTCTTACACGAAACGTCATTACAGATGTTTTTTCTGGCTGGGACAATCTATCTCGTCTATTTTGTCGTGTTATCTTCGGTGTACTTTTCCTCGTGGGCTCTGGGGCTATTACTTGTGCTTTATGGAAAATGGAACAACCCACAGGCTTCATTATTATCTCCTCAAACTCATTCATGTTGGTTCTGTCTAATTGACCCGTATTACTCTCATTCCATTTCCCATAGAACATTGCACCTAAAGATACCCTACATGCAGAACTTAATGGTAATGGCTGCACATACCACCCTATTCCTTTTCCGGCATGCTGTGGTAAATGGGTACATACCCAGCAGTTTTTTTTTTCCAGGATTGCATGTGCCATGTTCATTATCAGCAGTAAGGTGTTATTTCCAAAGCCTTCCCTGTGTTTTTCTTCCATTGGGGGTAGGGTATAAGTGATCACCTGAACCGGGCTTTCAGTAGTGGATATATTAATTATTGGTAAAAACATTTCTAATGGGTGTATTGTTTCTACCCACCATAATATTAGGGCTGTCGATATTAGTGCTACCACGCTCATAAAGCACATTATTATCGTTAGTGCCAGCATACAATTTGTTTCACCATGCGTTTTTCTTAAACTTATAGTCTTTATAACTGACTCATTCTCAGCGGTGGTGGTGCAGGAGGAGGCTGGAACCGGTCCTGGCATGTTTCTCGTCCTTCTTCTTTTTTATCACAGCTCGTTATGGATATCTTTCTTCGTCGCGCTTGCTCTGATGTTAATAAGTTCAATGGAATTGTCACAGTTCAGTTTTGCCTGTCCTTTTTAGCCTGGATTCAATTATTCGTTTTTAGGCGAGATCACTTGTCCCTTCTTATACTGCTCAGAGGACCTTTGATCAGTTATCGCCTCAGTATCATGTGCGCCTAGCTTGTCCGCTCTGGTTCCGGACACATGTACTTTTTATGATCGCACTGAGGAGCCGCGTGTCTTGAATTGTTCGATTTGCACAATCCTCACGCTTCTCTCCTCTACACCCCTGGTTCCTTCTCCGTCCATGAGCTGAACCAGAGGTTGACATGAACACCAAAAAAAAAGACTGCGGATCACTTTGTCTTCCGAGGCCGCAAGTTGTATCGCCTTGCTCCTGGTATCGTATGATCCGTGAACAGTGCCGGTGCACTTTCAGATTCAGGCTTGAAGTCAGCCTGTGGCGCTACTGCAGGTCCTGGTGTGCGCCGCGTCAATGATGCAGATCTGTTTTTTGGTGTGCTGGTGGGCGCCAAAGGGGTACACGATTTGGTTTTGCTGGTATTTGCAAGGCAGATTTCACGTCGGTCAGCAGTGATGTCGATTCTGCTGGGCAACGTTGGGGCACTCTTTGCCCTTCCCCCTTTTTGGCAATCGTCTCAGGCTTTGTTTCACTTCTCGTTTTGGCAGATTAGGTGGCTGCTCACTGGCAACAGTTTCTTTCGTTTCTGGGACCGCTGTCTCTTTCCGGTCATCAGTGTCAGGCAAGACTTTCAGTGCAGTTGGAATCTTTTTTGCATGGGTGGCATTGATCCACGACTTCCTTCCATCCACCCGTATTGCCGTCTGCGTCGCCAAAAGTACTTGATGGGGCCCGCGCCACCTGGGTGCTAATGATGACTTTCTTTCAAAGTTTTTTAGCAGCACCCAGTCTCCTGGCTCCAGCGCGTGCCCCGGACCGGTGTACCTTGCTGGTAATGCCTCCTACACCTGCTGATGAATCAAACGCAATTTCTGCATTAAAAGGCCACAATAAGTACTAAGCACAGGATGTTCTATCTCACTAAGTCGTTTTGGCTGAGGTGCGCACCAAACATTTGCCAGCCTCCCCATTACGATTATGTACGGGGAGAGCCCAGTTTTAGCCTGTACAGATGTACGCATGCATAATAGTGCTATTGGTAATGCATCCACCCAACTCAACTTGCTTCCCGCACAAATCTTGCTAATCTTTGATTTAAGAATCCCGTTGTGCCTCTCCACAAGACCGGCAGAATTCGGATGCCTTGAACTATGGAATCTCTTATCAATCTGGAGAATAGCACATATCTATAATACCACTGCACCCACAAAATGCGGTCCATTATAAGACCATAGGACCCGGGGCAAGCCAAATCTGGAAAAATACTCCTTCAACATTACTTTTGCCGTACTCATTGCTGTGCAATCTTTCAAAGGATAGGCCTCCACCCACTTAATGAATGCACAGATTACCACCAAGACGTATTTCAAGTTTTGGCACCTCTCCATCTCTATGAAATCAAAAGGAAATACCTCAAACGGCATGGAGGGCGGGCCAAAACTGCCTGTTGGAGTCACTGTTCCCTTTCCTACATTGTGTTGTAAACACGTGATACAGTTCTGCACCAACCTCTCTGCATTTTTTTTTATGTTTACATTCTGCCATACTGTAGAAAGGTTCTGTATCATTTCTTGGCACAGATGTGCGTAGGGCTGTGGGCCATTGTGACCATTGCAGTCACATACGAATGTGGCAACATCCAGTTTCTAGTTCCCTTGTCCACCCAACAACCCTCCAAATCCAACTCAGCAGATCCCTCTGCCCATCCCTGTATTTCATCGGCCGTAGCCTCGGCCTGCATTTCTTTCACAGTCGCAACTCCATCTTCTATCATACAGGGTACTTCCTCTGTCTGAACCGTCATCATCTTGGTATTCAAATCAGTGGCAGTTTGTTTCGCAATTCTGTCTGCAAACGCGTTTCCCTTTCCTATTTTGCATGTTACTTTTTTATGTGCCTCGCATTTCACTATTGCTAGGCGCTTTGGAAACGTGAGTGCAGACAGCAGTCGTACAATCAAAGGGCCATGTTGAATTCTGGCACCATGTGATGTCAGAAACCCTCTCTCAGCCCAGAGTCGACCAAAGTTATGAACCACTCCAAAAGCATACTGACTATCGTTATATATATGCACATTCAAATTTTCAGAAATCTCGCAGGCTCTGGTCAATGCTATTATTTCGGCGGCTTGTGGTGAATTATAGGGGAATCTTTTACTTTCTACAACACTCTCTAGGGTAGTGATAGCGTATGCGGCAGTTGTCGTGCCATCTGGTAATTTAAAACATGAGTCCCAAAATAACTCTCCATCTGGCTCTTTCTGTGGAATATCACTTAAATCAACTCTTCCCTTGGTTTCTTCCTCAGTGACCATTAAGCAATCGTGGGGGGTGATTCATTCTTCCCAATTTCTTTTATTGTTAGTGGCATTAATTCTGCAGGATTCAAAGCGCTACACCTCATAATTTGGATATGGTGTGCGAAGAAGATAATCTCATATCTTGTCAATCTAGCAGAGGTGAGGTGTTGCGTCTGTGTCCTATTTATTTAAACTTTGTTTTATTGACATTTTCATAATATAACAAATAGGCGCAAGGCATTTTCACAAGTTGTGCAAATAACTGGCCCAGTTACCCACCCCTCCCCAAACGAACCCACCCCCCCGAAGAAAGAGAAGAAGAAAAAATAAAAAAATAAAAAACAACAACTTAGTCCCCGTTGGAACTTCTTGCTGGGGAGAGCCACATTGAAAGCTCCGAAAGTCCTGGAGCTCAAGAAAGAGCGAGAGCGTTGACTACGTGAATGGCTGACTATCTACCATCGTCCCCTGGGCCATGGGCCCTGTCCACACCTTGTTCCCCCCCCTGAGGATCAATGCACATCCCAACCCCATATCTGCTGTACCCCATACCAGTTTGCTTGGAATGAGCCCAAGTCATTGTTCATCATAGCCGTCAGTTCATCCATCAGGAACATATTTTTGACCTTTTTTAGCCAGTCCTCCTTCGATGGGGTCTCCGGGCTCTTCCATTTCTGGGCCAGTGCAACCCTTCCCGCCCTCAACATTGTTTCCCACATTCTAGGGTATCGGGGTATGTCCGTGTCCTCCGGGGGGAAGCCCAGCAGCATTGTCAGAGGGTTCTGGGGGAGAAGCTCTTCAGAGACTTCGGCGATCCAGCCCCTCACCTTCTCCCAGTATGCCTGAGCTTTCGGGCAGTGCCACCACATGTGCCCTCTCGTGCCGACCTGATCACATCCCCTTGGGCATGCGGGGGACACTCCCGTGAACATTTTAGACAACTTAACCGGGTCTCTGTGCCATCCCTGTTGGATCTTGAAGTTGTGTTCCATGTCCGCTGTGAATAAGTTCCCATGGAAAGCTATTTTAAATATCCTCGACCATGCGTCTTCCGAGATCCCGTCCCCCGCTAGGTCATTCCCGAAAGTGCGGAACCCCCTTCTCTCCCCCAGGTTAACCATGTTCAGTAGTCTATACATCCCTGATACCACACCCTTCCTGGAGGTAGCCGAGTCCAGGAGTTTCTCGAAGGGGGTCAGCTGTCTTTTCAGGTTCTGGCCCCAGGCCTGGTCACATAGGATTCCCTTCAGACGGATGTATTCAAATATGGAGAGGGACCCCTGACCGAGGGCATCTCTCAGTTCCTCATATGGTCGGAATTCCCCCTCCTTAAACATTTGCCCCGCCCACTCCATCCCCAAGTAGGACCACGACTGGGCGTTGCGGAACCCCCTGCTTCCCAGATTGAGGGGATGTCCCCAGAGTGATGACATCGGTGACGGCCAAGACATTAGGTGTGCCGTCTGGGGGTTTCCCTCCAGATTGTCCAAAGAACTCCCAAAATTGGATGAGATTGGAGTCTGTTTGGGATGAACTTGCTAGGGGTCCACAGGAGGTCCCGAATCTTTAGTGGGTGGGCGTCCATATCCTCTAAGTAGGACCAGTAAGTGCCCATCCCCTCTTTCATGTGTTCCAGGAGGACACGCAGCTGGGCGGCCCGGAAGTAAAGTTGGAAGTCTGGCAACCCGAACCCTCCCTCCTCCCTCGGTAAGGTCAAGACCTTATTTGCGGTCCTCGGGGTTTTGCCCTGCCATATGAACTCACGCACCGCATTCTGGAGGACCCTGAAGGTCCGGTCTGGGACAGCTGTTGGGAGGGCGGTGAAAAGATATAATAATCGCGGGAGAATGTTCATCTTCACTGCCGTCATGCGGCCGTACCAGGACAGGATCATTGACCTCCACCTCTTTAAGTCTGCGGTGACTCTTGACACAACGGGGTCGTACTTGGCAGGGGCAAGATTGGATAAATCCCGGGTGAGGAGGACTCCCAAGTATCGAATGGAGGCCTTCCCCACTGTTATTCCTTCCAGGCTGTCCAGAGGGTCTAAGCCCGGGTCCCGGGTTTTCATGGGGAGCAGGACTGATTTGGAGGCATTGATCTTGAGTCCTGAGAAGCGCCCGAACGCGGTCATCAGGGACAGGAGTGGGGGAAGCGAGGATCTCGGGTCAGCCAGATAGGCCAGAATATCGTCTGCGAACAGGGAGAGCTTGAATTCCACCTCCCCCCTCCTAATCCCCTTAATCTCTGAGTGTGCTCTGACTGCTATGGCCAGGGGTTCCATGGAGAGGACATAAATTAAAGGGGAGAATGGGCATCCCTGCCTTGTCCCCCGCGAAAGGGGGGGGAAGGGCTCTGACAGCCCACCATTCACTTGGATTCTGGCCTTTGGGGCCCTGTATAAAGCCGCCACCCAATCCCTGATGTGTGGCCCAAAACCCATTTTCTGGAGGGTAAGTTCCATGAATCTCCACTCCACCCTGTCAAAAGCCTTTTCCGAATCTAGGGACAGGACGCTCGCGTTCAGATCCGATCCCTGGGCATAGTGCAACAAATCTATGGTTTTCCGAATGTTTTCTGAGCCCTGTCTTCCCCTAATGAACCCCACCTGGTCTACGTGGACCAGTTTCGGTAGGACCCCCTCCAAGCGCCCCCCAATCACCTTGGCTAGAATCTTTACATCGACATTCAATAGGGAGATGGGTCGGTAGGAGGACCAGTCCCTGGGGTCCCTGCCGTCCTTGGGAAGCACCACAATAATTGCCTCCATCATGGAGTCCGGGAGGGACCCCCCTTCCAGCACCGCGTTTAACACTTTTACCAGGTGGGGAGAAAGGGTCGAGCGAAACCTTTTGTAGAAGTAGACCGAGTAACCATCCTCACCCGGGGAAGTGCCCACCTTCATCCCACTTATCGCACGCTTCACCTCGTCCTCGGTCACAGGGCCCTCCAACCCCTCCGCCATCTCCCTGGTCAAGGCCGGGATCTGGATCGAGTTCAGGAACCCCTCCATCTCTGCCTCATCCCCATTATATTCAGACGAATATAGTTTCTCATAGTATCAGCAGAAGGCCTCGCCAATGTGGGGTGTATCATGGCCCACCTTTCCTGCCTCGTTCTTTATCGCTTTCACTAATCGGCTTCTCTGCACCTCCCTAAGTTTCCAGGCCAGAATCCTATCCGCCCTGTCTCCTTTTTCGTAGTACTTCTGTTTGACCAGTTGAAGACTCCTCTCTGTCTTGTGGAGAAGATCCTTCAGTTGGAGTCTATAATCGTCCAGGGCGGCCACCTGGTCTCTGTCTAGGGGGACCGTGGGGAGACCCCCAGGTTGGAGTGGGGTGATTTTCTCCCTAAGATACCTTTCCTGGGCCTCCCTTTCCCTTTTTTTCCGGGCTCCCATTTTGATCAAGATTCCCCGTAGGGTCGCCTTAAAGGCGTCCCAAAGGGGTGTGTAGACCTACCTCCCCGTTATCATTGAGTTCGAAAAATTCTGTGATGGCCTCGAGGACCTCCTGGGCTAGGACTTCGTCCTTTAACAGGGAGTCGTTGCACTTCCATCTCCCCCTGCGTTCGCTTAGTCCCCCCCTTGGTATAGTGACTCTGACCAAATCGTGGTCAGACCAGGGGACGGGGTCGACTCTGTGGCCTGAAATAAATGGGTGTAGGGTCTCGTCCACCAAGATGCAGTCTATCCTGGAGAACGACGTGCGGATGGCTGAATAATATGTAAAAGAGGGGGAGTCTGATCTGGGGACGGGGATCGTGTCCATCAGACCCAATTCTAAGTTAACTCTTTGGAAATTACGTGCCATGATCTCGTCTGCTGCCATGGAGGACTGCGGACCTACACGTTTCCTGTCCGAGGCGGGGTCTAGAACCATGTTTAAGTCCCCCCCCACCACCACCGTGCCCTGGACGAAGTACTTGAGTTTGTCCCCCACCTCCTCCCAGAATTGGCCTTGGCCTTCGTTTGGGCCGTAAATGACGGCTAGGGTCAGTGGGGCCCCCTGCGGGGACCCCGCACCAGCAGATAGCGGCCCCCTGGGTCTTTCAGCGTGGCTTCATTCTCAAAGCCCACGTGCTTTGCCACTAAGATGGCCACCCCTCTCTTTTTGCACTTGTGGGATGCACTATAAACCTCGCCAATTCCCCCACCCCGCAGTTTGGGCTCCTTCCCTCGCGGCCAGTGAGTCTCTTGCACGAAGAGGAGGTATAGGTGTGCCCTTCTAAATTCCCTACAGACCAGGGACCTCTTAGTGGGGGCATTTAAGCACATACATTCAGTGAGCCCACACCCAGGGCGGGCAGGCCGTCAGCCATGATCTCTGTGTTCCACTCTCTTGGTCAACGTCTTCCCAGGGCTCTTCCCCGCGTGCTCCATTATTTCAGCTTTGTGTTCCCCTTCTCCCCCCTCCCCCGGGGTGGGCCTAAGACAAAACCCCACTCTGCCCCCCCTCCCCAAACCGTAACTGAACTTCCCCAACTCCCGTGTTCCCCCCCTACCCCCCGCCCCGGCGTCCAGCCAAGAAGTTCTGCCATCACTGGCTTTTGGCCGAACCACCAGCCTGCCCACCTCGGCCAGGCAATCTACGCAAGAAGCTCATCTCCTTGAGCCCCCTAAGATCCCCCTGCGGCTGTGACCCCTCTATGGACCCCACCTACTTGCTGATCGTAGGGACGTTGTTAGTAGTGAGTCCTCTGAGTCTGCGTCCCTCCGACCAGGGCACTCCAGGGAGCCCCCGTGTTCAGCCCTCGGAGTCATTACGTTCTCCGTCCTTTGATGGGGAGGGGGTGTTAATTTTCCTAAATTTCCTCGCACCGGTGCGCCTTCTCATCTCACCGGGCAGACCAGATCCATTGGGTCTACCGTGCTCCGGCCCCCGTCGGGGCCCTCCGGGGGTTCGTGTCCACCGTGTACTCTTGTATGGCTCCCCTTATGTCCTCTTCCGTGATCAGGGTTTATCTTTGGAATCCCATGTATTCAAAAGTCAGGGAGAAAGGGTAGCCCCATCTGTAGCGCACTCCCTTATCCTTAAGCACCTGTGTAAGAGGGCGGCACATTCTATGCCTCGCCAGCGTATAGGCGGATAGGTCTTGGTATATGGAGACCTGGGCGTTGTTATAGGTGATTTCCCTAGCCTTTCTGTCCTCCTCCAGCACCTTTGTCTTTTCCGAGTAGTAGTGGAACCGGACCAGAAACGACCGGGGGGCCCCGGCCCTGCCCCCCGCCCTGTGCACCCTGTCGAATGTTAGCTCAGTTGTCATCTCCTCCGCGAACAGGAGGGTGATGATATCTCGTACAGCACGGGTGACGTCCCTCTCCGTTTCCCCTTCCATTTCGGGCACCCCAAAGATTCTGAGGTTGTTCCTCCTCTCCCTGTTTTCGAAATCATCCATTTGCCGGGCCCTTTCCTCGTCCCTCTTCTCCAGGGCCTCCAGCCTCATGCTGTACTGTACGTCTTGGATTGCTGTTGAGGATTGGTTAATACCTGTAGCGGTATCTCTGTAAGGCTTCCCTCCAGCTCATGTGGTACTTTCCTGTGTCCTGTCGTCTGGATCCCACGGCTCCGGCGAAGGGCAGAGGGTCCCCTGCTGGCCAGACCCTCCTTGCTTGGGTTGTATGCTCCTCAGATGCCCCGAAGGGGGTGTCAAAGTCTGGGGGGGGCGGGCACACGCCCCACCTGTTCCCAGGCGGGGGCCTCTCACCCTTTCTGAACACCTCGTGTTAGTCTGAGGCCTCCTCTGGTCTCCCTGTGGAGGGGGGGTGATGATCCAAGGGAGCCCCACTGTCCAGGCCTAAAGGGCTCTCCCTGCAGAGCTGGGGGGGGGGCGCTGTGTCTCTTGCCCCATGGCTTGTCTTTGGGGGGGGCACTTCTGGGCGGGCACACGCCCCCCCAGGGGTTGGCGGGGGCCTTGCACCCAGGTCACCCCCGCGTCGGGCTGTGCAGGCTCTGTGTACCAAGGGGGGAATCCACACTGTTCGCCCTCGTGTTCCCGGGGCTCCTCTCCGGTGGAGCGGGGGTGCCCCCGCCCCATCGTCTGCTCACCCGTGGGGGGCGAGTCCCTGGCCCTCCGAGGGGGGAGTAGTCTCGGGGAGGGTGAGGGCTGGTCGGGCGGCGAGGCCGTGCGCGCCCAAGGAGGGACCGCTTCTCATGCGGCGCAGAGGCCATTCCAGACCTGCCGCGTCTCCCGCCCAGGAGCCACGGAATACGAGCTCTGGCTCCCGGGGGAGCTCAAGCTCCGCTCTTTCGCTCGTTGGGGGCCCGAGAGGGGTGCCGATTCAGCCTCTCGAGTTGGACCTGCGGTGGGGTCTCGAGGGGGGCTCAATCCCCTCGGATTCCCGGGCTTCGGCGGGAGCTGTGCACTCAGGCAGCCATTGCCTGTGCACCCCCTGGTGGCCTCTCCTGTGTCCTATTTAATAGAACGTCTATGGCATGTGGCACCATCAGAATTAAAGTGTGCCCCAATACCATCCCGTTTGTTTCACTGACGCAGCAGCCGCCGCGACAGATCGCAAACATCGTGGTAGTGCACGCGCTACAGGGTCCCGCGCAGAAGAAAAATAGCCGCACAGCCTATTTCTTCCACCTTGTTCCTGTGTCAAAACCGCCAATGCACATCCTTCACTTTCACACACAAATCGTCTAAAAATGTTCTCATAGTTCGGCGTACCCAAAACTGGAGCCGAGCATAATGCAGTTTTCAATCCATCAAATGCTCGGTCGTTCCTCATCCCACTGCAAAGGCATAACCGCATCTTTTCTAGTTACATTCACTAATGGTTTCACAATTAACGCAAAATTACCAATCCATTGTCGGCAATATGAAGCCATGCCTATTATGGCGCTGACTCCTTTTTGTGCCTTTGGAATAGGCATACAAGAAATACTTTCTATGCGTTCTGGCGCTAGTCTTCTCCCTCCTTTCGAAAGTAGGTAGCCCAAATAAGCCACCTCCTTTCGATTATACTGAAATTTCTTCAAACTAGCTTTATGGCCATGTGCCGCTAGGTGTGACAGAAGTAATACAGTGCTTTCTTTACAGATCTCCTCTGTGTCTGCAGCTAACAATAGATCGTCTATGTATTGCAAGAGTACACAACCCACTGGTAATTCTAGCATGTCTAGCTGCTCTTTTAATGCTCTACTGTAAATACTTGGACTTTCCGTATAACCTTACGGAATCCATGTAAATGATCGTCCTAATGTGAGCACAAACAAATATCTACTGTCCTTGTCCACTGGAATGCTAAAGAATGCATTTTTCAAATCTATTACACTAAAATATTCTCCTGAAACAGGTATCATTGTCAATATTGTAGTGATGTCTGGCACTAGAGGAAATTGCGGATCTACTACCTTATTCAATGCGCGTAGATCAATTATGAAATGGTATGGTACCTCATTACCTCCTTTTTTTATAAACCGGAAGAATCGGGCTGTTGCACGTACTGCCTGTGATTTCCTCTATTACCCCTAATTTCACCAAATCGATAACAATACTCTTCAATCCTTTCTCACCTTCAACCGAAATTTTGTATTTGGGTATTCGCGGTAGGGTAACACCTTGTTTCAAAATAATCTTTACTGGCTCTATCTTTAAACATCCCACATCGTTGTCATGCATTGCCCATATACAGGTTGGTACTTTACTTAGTTCCCCTGGTAACGCTTCAGACATGAATTCTGACACCAGGGCATCGTGTGGCCATATCGTTCGAAACACTCAGTCTGCTGTGCAATGTATAACAGAACCTAGTTTTTTCAACCAATTTAATCCCAACAATTTTCTCCACAATTTTCTGTTAGAATTAAGGACAATGTTCGGTAAATGGTTCTATGGTAACTTGGACTGGTTTGGACACTGGGTTTATGACTGGTGTACCTGCGAACCCTACGGAAATATTCTTTTGCCCTGACAGTGGTATATTCGGAACCAAGTGATGGTCTATTGAACACTTCTGTGCTCCTGTATCTACAAGAAAGCGGTGCTCCTCATACCCGACTCTCATTTCTACGTAGGGTCCTCTCTGATTCACTGGAATAGACACTGGTTCCGACCCCTGTCCTGGGCTGTCCTATTGGGGAAATAACACCTCGTCCGATGTGTAATCATTACTATTACTGTAATACGTGTTTGGCTGTGTATCAAAAACATTTCCACTCTTCCCTCTATTTCCCCCACTCTGATTTCCATATTGTTGATTTTGCTGTCCCTGACTTGCTTTGATTACCTCCGTTATTGTGATGCTGCTGCATACTATTCCTATTTGGTCCATTCGCTCCTGGGTGTCCTCTATGCTGTCTCCTCTGACCAGACCCATTTCTATTCTGTAGATGCGTGCATTGCGCTCGCCAATGTCCTTCCTCTTTACAATATGCACACTGATTCGGCCCCACTGTTCCCCCATGCATATTCGAACTACTCCTTCCTTGTGCGTTCCCTCGCCCTCTATTATGTCCTACTACTTGCTGCATTAATACTAGTGTGTTTAGATTTACCATATCCCTCTCTTCTTTTTCTTTTCCTGCAGTCACTCTGCGCTCATAATATTGGGTCATATGCAGTACTTTGCCCAACGTTTTTGCTTGCCATGCACTCTCTGATGTCATTATTAGATCCTGAATTGGAAGTTTTAACCCCCTCACATATTTGTCAACAAATAACCTCTTTCCTGCTTCTGAACCCACATCCTGCCCGCTGAAGTCTGTGAATACTTCTTCAAATCTATTAAAATAATCTGTAGCCAACTCATCTTTGCCTTGTACACATGCAGTCAATTTGTCCCATTGGATTCTTTTCTCTGGGACAATTGATTTTAACTTCTGTCCTATACATGCTGGTAATGCCACCAGGTTCGGTCCTGGTGTCCCTCCAACCGCTTTATTTCTATCTTCTATTATCAAGGTCCAGGATTCTTTCTTATATCAGGAATCGTCTGCTTTATGTTGTTCACCTCCTATCTGGAAAAGGGGACATGCACATATTGGGCGGTGTAATGGGCTGGTGTCACCTGCGCCACTGCACCGCCCACTGCGGGAACCTCCACTTTGGGCACAAAGGTAAGTGGGACCTCTCTCATAGGAAATGCCCCACTTACCGTCCCTCCCCCTTCTCTTAAATGTAACAATATTCCCAGAGCCAATGATAGGGCTGTTTCTCTGGTCCTTCGCTCTAGTGCTCTTTTATATACTGCCATTATTTCGGGCCGGCTGGTCTTATCGTTTTTTATATTTTTATCTAATAAATGTTCAACCATCGATTGTAGCGCTTTTCTTTTCATAGGCATGGAATATTCATCAAATATCTCATGTATCTCCATTGTGGGAATACTAGGATCTGACATCCATCTAAACGCTTCTCGCATGCATACTTTTAACTTGTCACCCCTTTGTACTGACGACATCGAATGTCGTAGTTGTATATATGGCTGTACAGTTTCCTTCCTATTTCTCCCGATATCTTTACTCCTGTACCCAGGTGCAGTAAACATTTCGGCATAGTCATTATATAATCTTTAAGCTCAAAAAGTCTATACACATGTTCTCTCACTTCTTCATCCCTCTCCCTACAGCGTGCTAATGCATTCATATCGAACAATCGCTGCGGCGGTAATTTCCCAATTAGCTGTTTCCATTTCTCCACCAAATATTCACCCATGCATTCCAACACTACCTGTCTTTCGTTGCTTCTACGAAAGTCATATATCGAAGCCAATGTTGCCGATCCCATCATTCCCGTCTCTATACATCTCTGCCTGTTGCAGCAATTCCACCTTCCTTTCTTTGCTGATTGTGCTGCGGGTTACCCTCGTGCACCCCCTTTGGTCAGTCCCGCCTCTTGCCCCCGCGGTTTCAACTTCAACCCCGGGAGGAACGGACGGTACCAAGTCTGTGTCCAAGGCGGGAGGTGCGGATGGGACAATTGGAACAGGGAGTGTCTGTTTTGGGCCTGGTTGGCTAATAGGAAGTGTTACGTGCGCGGTCTGTGGCTGTGGGAGGGCTTGAGCTACCGGAGGGGGAGCTTGAGCTACGGGCAGGGTCTGGGCAATAGCTACTGACGTGTCTGGTCTTACTTCTGATCTTGGGCCTTGTTTTGTATGGGTCAATATATTTTCTATCAATTCATCTGCTGTGTTTAATTCTCGCTGTGGGTATATCTTTTCTATATTCAACTGGTCACGCCTGCCTGCCCTTCTTAGACTCTCAGTCTACTCCTCCTCTTCTTTTTCTTCCGCTACCTCACCTTTTGATTTATGCCTGCGCACATGCTTTGCTCTGCTTTTAAATCGGAGCATTGCTTCCTTTCTCCAGTCTTTAATAGTCTCAAATGCTGCAGGACGCGCTTTCTTTCTTATCAACACTCTTTCCAAGTTATCTATCCTCGCCATCTCAAAACTACCATTAATCGGCCACTGATGGTCTTGTTGCTTTCTGGTTTGCCTATGCCAAGTCTCACAGAATATTATCGCACCCACTCCATACTTCACATACATCTCATACGCCGGCGTTCCCCCAGGTGGTACAATTTGGCCATCTTCCAAAGATTGTCTACCACAGCGGAAAAACCCCGCTAGGGTGGACAATACCCCAGGCATGTTTCAACCTTCCCCCTGGTTAATCAACCTTAACTAGGGCGTTTGATTTTGCAAAGTCAACTCTCAAGCAATATCAGGATGCTTTGAATCGGGGAATGACTCACCTGATAAATCAAATCATCTGTATACTGATGCACCAAAGGACGTCGTGTCCGCGTTTCTTGGCTTCCGCCTCGTTTCGGGACCCTCACCTCCTTGTTCTCTAGACAGGCACGTCGATCAGGGATCAGATGTGTGCAGATCTGCAAAGGAGTCTCATCACTTTTACAGGGCGCCCCGAGCACCTCTTGATCCCGTCTAGATCGTCCCGTCCTCGCCGTTCTCTGCCTTTCTCAATTACGTTACGCGAAGGAACAAGTGGGGGAGGGTCCCTATTCGGGCACCATCTTGAAAGGGGCACCTAGGGGACCCTGACGTCTATGGAAACAAGGCGGGTCACCACACACGATATAGACGCCAGACACGAGGTTGTATTCACAAAGCTAGGGTTTTATTGCAAAGCAAAAGTCTCAGTTGGCCAACTCGGTCTCACGCCCCGTGACGTGTATCTCTAGACCTCGAGGGACGCAAGAGAGTGAATTACGTACATCAGTTACATATATACAAAATGCATATCAAAACATCAGCTATGACATGTTTAACACCCCCCCTTTATTGGGTTTCTTTGAACTTGGTGTGATGATGGACATCTCTGACCACTATGACACCTTCAAACATCTATTCTAGTAACAATTTGCAATTTGTGAGTGCGAAGGCATCTTTTTGTTATTGAATAGAACACAGCGCTTCTGTTCTTGGAAGCGAACTAGATACGGGGGGAGTTGCATTCCGGACCTTGCTATCTATCAGGTGCTATTCGCGTCCTGGGAGCCGACATGCTCTAGCGGGCTCAGCAAAGGGGGGCCGTTAGAACAGCATAATTCAAGCCTTTAGCAGTATTATTCTAACATAATCTACCATATAACGAAACTGGCTGGCAGCTGTGAAATGATTAAATGCCCTGCAGCTCTGCTTCAAGGCTACATTCGGGAGGGAGCCGGGCATTCTTCCTGGCGCTGCCTAAGTTTGTGTTTCAGCGAACTCTTGTTATCCTCACGGCCCTGCAGCATTGCCCTTTTCACATACAGACAACAATGTTCCACAGTCGAGCAGTGTAAGCGGAAAATATACTGCGAAGCAATAGGAACAGAAAGCAATGAGCAATGGTTAGAAAACAAAATGGCGATTCTTGCTACATCAAAATGGCCGTTCATTGGCAAACTTGAAAACCTATATTCTGTCGTATCGTGCATGAGACGGTTGGTCCACGGCCACCAAAATGCGTTTGCGGTCTCAAAGTAGAGGTATCCATATTTCTAGACTGACAGCGCAACCCCAAAATTGACAACCGGAATCTGGCCCTCAATACATTTCACTGCCTCCTCTAGGACCGTAAAAAAATATAGCTTCCCTTGGAACTGAAAGCGCAAGCGTGCTGGAAATGGCATTGCATATTGAATATTACGGTGCTTCAGCATTTTCTGCATTCTTGCTGGACCGCCATGGAATGTCTGGGATGATTTGAATGGTTTGGTAACCCAGCTGCAGTTTTTTCTTGTCACTGGCGAGGAGGAGTATGTGGTCTGTCTCGGTAGCTTAGGATTTTAGCAATCATCGGTCGGAAGAAACCTCTGGGTTTGGGCCTCGGGGTGAGTGCACGGTGAGCTCGTTCCACAGCAAAGAATGATGAGGGTTGTGGGTCATCCAGGACCTCCTTGAGCAGGCGCTCCACTGCTTACTGCATGCCCCCGGACAGAGCATCTTCGTGAACCCCACTATGCGTATATTATTCGTCCTTGACCGGGACTCCAAATCATTGCATTTATTTTTAACCACTTTTATGTCTTTCGTCAGGGTGGCCACAGCATTTTAGAGGGAGTGCACATTATCTTCAGTTGCACCAATTCTTTCTTCGGCTTCATTAATACATAGGACCTCATTAGTCAGCTGGGTGCACATTGATGAAACACTTGCTGTTATGTCATCTAATTGTTCATGTACCGCTGCAAATCCTCTGATCATAGCCTCCATTTGCTTGAGGACAGGGGCCGATGTCTCTGGTGGCTGGTCTCTCAGGGTGGTTGGGCAGGAGGACCCTTGTTTGCCCTGCCTCTCCTCCGGGGAGAGGGGACCTTGACAAACGTATCCATGGCGCCAGTTTTTTCCCCCGCCTGCACCTTTACTCATGTTAGTCAGATGAAGGAGAATAGGAGTAGGGGGGGCGGCAGTGGGGAGGCGTAGTATGCAAGACCCCAGGCTAGGCAGCACCCACTGATCAGGATCGTACTACCGGGCAAGACTACTCAGCATTCCCAAGGTAGGAGCCCCCAGTTGATCAAAGTATGTAGTTCCCCAGCCTGAACAGCGCGGGCGGGCCGATAAGATTTGCGTCGCCTGGGGGGAAGCCCCAAGAAGGCACTGTGTTCTGTGGGTTCTTGCTGGGTGAACCCCGTCATGGCAGCAGGGGTTAAGGTGGCCGGCCCACAGCCCAGGGTCGCACTGCCGGGCCGGACCACTCAGAACTCACTAGGTATCAGAACGCAGCTCCACATGGGCCCCAGCCACATCCACGACTCGCACAGTTCAGACTAAGTCGCCCTGGCGGCCAACTTCAGAACGCCAGTGAAGGCCCAGGGACGAAGGTGATGCCACCAGTAGATTGGATTGAGGGATTAAGCGCTGTGCAGAGAAGTCAGACACCAGTGGGTTGTTGGGGAGTGGGGGCCTCTAGCCGTCCATGGTATTTAGATCCTGCGCCCAGCAGTGTGGGTGGCTGTGGTTTGCGTCACTCGCAGGAAGCATGGGGAGGTGCTGTATCCCCAGAAGTCCTGCGAGATGATCGCCTCCACTGTCAAGAATCTGAGGAAAGCTATAGGTCGGTGCTTCTTGCTTTGCAAGGGGCGATAAACTACATTTCCCATGAGGCGTTGGGGAAAGTGTAGTTCACCTATCGCGCGCTACAACAGCTGCTCATTAGCAGCAACTGTTAAAACTCGCCACCGCCCGTGCCTCGGTGCAGGTAATTAATGATTCTCAGCACGGGTGGTGGCAGCTTAGGAGCAGGCATGCGGAAATTCTCAGACGCCGAAGGACTCTTGGAGCTTCCCCGGGCCGCGACGGTGACACACAGCTGAATAACCACGGGCCGCAGCGGTGAAGCGGGCTCGATAAGCTTCGGGCATCGCTCATCAGGGTCCTGATGTCCTTGTGAGGCATCCGGACCATCAGTTAAGTGGTTTTGACCCCAGTGTTCATATTCTGGAGTTGCTATATGCTTACTTGTTTATTATTGGACTACTTCAACGCGGTAGTGGGCGTGTGAGGTAACACGCCCTAAGATGCATGCCATGCATTAGACGCGCCACGTGGAGAAAACATGCGATATAGCTCTGAACGGATAAAACAGAGCACTGAGAAAGATATAGAGACTATTTAAAGAACACGCATGGGTCCACACAGTACAAGGGCATGTTCATGTGTGTCTTTTTCTTCCTAAATCATTGTTTGTGGCATCATTGTGCCCGACGGGCCATGTGTCTCGTGTCTTCTTAAAAAGGGACACCCTTTTGTTTGTGCCATTTAGCTTGTAAGCCAATCTATGTGTGTTTAAGAAATGACTGTCCAAGTCCTACGTTATGTTCAAGCCCTATGTTATGTTCAAAGTCCATGTTCTAGGTTATCCGCTTATGTTCTGTGTGGTGCAAAGTGGAGTTTAAAGAGCTCCTATGATTCGTATGTAGCAAGGTCATTACAGGTATAGGAGGTTGGTTTAGGTGTTCAGGAAATAGAGGTACAGGTTCAGGAATATCGATGTATTGCATGTATTTGCTTGTGTATGTTCCCCTCCTTTCCTTTGTCACTCCATCCCCTTTTCCCTAACTCCATCTCCCCCCCCCCCATTGGCTGCCACGTGGCTTCCTGTGATATCAGTCTTCAGGCGCCCGCGCCAACCACGGTGGGAGGGGTCAATCTATTTGGCTTCGGTGGTTCGGAAGAGGGGATCGAGACCCCTATTCCCTTATAAGTTTGACATCCACGCCGGCCGGGGTTAAGGCTGGCTGCCCCGCTCCAATGTCACTATGCCGCCGGATCGCAACAGTAGGGCGAGTCTGGCGAGGTCAGATAAGAGGCGGACACACCACGGGCCGGGCCCGGGATGTCACTGGTGGCACACTCCTGGTCGTACCCGGGAGACCACAAGCACCAGACGGCGTGTCAGCAGCAGGGGCCCAGCTGCGCCCCCCGCGGATCACGGCTCTGATGTGCGGCTTGCAACCTTCGTGCTGGGCTCGAAGGGCAGAGGGCACCATGGCTGGCCGACCGGGAACCCAGCCGGTCACACGGTTTATGAGCGGCGTATGCGCTGCACAGCCTCCAAGGTGTTTCAGTACAGGAATTCCGGGCGGGAACTGGCTGTGGCACCGCTACAGTTGAACGGATGTTCGTGCCGACGAGCGGAGCACACAGGTTAGGCAGCCATCTTCCTCAGATGCTCAACAGCGCCCCCCCAGCCTACTCCTACTACGTTTAGACGTGTTAATAAAATATTGTAGTCAACAGTATCAAATGCTGCTGACTGCTCCAAAATAATCACAGCCCCAGCAACCACTAACCCCTGAGTTAGTATGATACATTATGCAATCCCCTGTACCCTTCAGACTAGTTTGAACACTTTACCAAATGGCACAAAGCAAACATGCCTTGGAACACAAGAAGACCAGGAAGCAGTAAGGGGACTCTGGGCCAGCCTCTATATGATGAGGATTGGAAGATGGCTTGTACACAAAGGCGGTGTACATTAGCTAAAATCATAGATTGACACATTTAAAATACCTTTATCATACTATTTTATAGTCCCGATAAGACCATATACTTCCGACAGATACCCCAGACACATGTTGAAGATGCATGGCCTCCAGTGTAGATTTTCTATGCTTAGCCTGTTACTGCTTTAATATTCAAGATTTCTGGTCTGATTTTCACTGTGGAGAGGATTATTGATGAGCAGCTTTCTGTGACCTGTAAAATATGGTTTCTAGGATTATTCAAAGAAGGAAAATGTTAAAAGGCGATTACAGTGCCAAGCACTGCTCTTGACTTAACACAGAATTGCTAGATATGGACGTTCAGCCCATCGCTAACCTATGCATTCTTGATAATCGAGCTTAAATGCGTAGGAAGATAGAAAAAATGTACACCACTATATAACCATGATTCTGTTGCCCAAAATATGTGTAGTTGGACTTGAGACAATTTCTGTTAAGGACAGTGTATGCAGCCCCTCTAGTGAAAGTGTAATGACCACATTTTCGATTTTATTATTATTGGGGTATTTATTGAGGGTGGACCTTGATTCAGGAAGCATTAGCTTATGGTCAGATAATTTGTATATGAATGTTCCTTTGGCGTGAATTGCCTGTACCCATGGGTCACTAATGGCCAATTGCAGTTATTTCCCCATTATATGACTGAAATTGAAAATTAAGAGATTACAAAAAAATAACATGGTCTCAGCAGGAGAAAGTCATGGATCACCACCACTCCTCGCCCCCAACCTTTTCTTCATCGGAATGGGAATAATTTATGATATTTTATAGTATCTTTTTGGATTATTCAGTCTATTTCTAAAATGTTGATAACATTAGAGTTATGCTCAATACATTGAACATGCATGACTTAAAACACACAAATATTCCAGGAATTCCTTAATTTTTATATGAAATTTCAGGAATGTGTCTATAATTTTGGCAAAATCCTCCCATTCTGTTATGTGGAATCTGTATTTTGCCCAGGATTTGTTTTTGCAGTTTGGTTCAGGACAACAGGAATCTATTAAACGGCAGGTATACTGTACGTGGTACTTAACTGCAACTTGCGGATATAATTCTTGTTTATAAGCAGGCAGGTTTTCTTTCAAGTTCGTAGGGATAATACCGTTACTGATTTTTCTTTTATTCTACAGATTAGCATCTTCATGACCCACCTCTCCAACTACGGAAATGATCGCCTGGGCCTATACACCTTTGAAAGCCTGGTCAAGTTTGTGCAGTGTTGGACCAACCTTCGCCTTCAAACTCTGCCGCCTGTCAATCTAGCAAAAAAGTACTTTGACATCTTCCCACAGGAGAAGAACCCACTCTGGCAGGTAAGTCAAAGGAGCTCAAGTTGTTAAAAAGAATGTTTGGTACTCATAAAAGACAAAAGTAGGTCATGAGTGGTCATCTACATATAAACCGGCCACCAAGTTGTTTTTTGTGTTTGTCGACGGTATTCTTTTGTATGTTGAGTAATGAGGACAATTCTTGGATAGTTTTACTTACAAGCTACAAACATTTCACAAAAATAAATCTACTAATTAAAGTATGTTAGTCCCCTCCACTTAAATGCAAACATAAAATGCATCTATTTTACAGGATTCGGCATTCCCAGCATGCTTCTCTGACTTGGAGAAGAAGAAAGTTCCAACGTGTTTGAGCATCTTGTGTCCAACCTAGTGTCTACGAATGAGCACACTCTTGACCTCTTCATTAGAAAAATATTTTGCATTCTACCCACTGTGATGAATTGAATGAACTCCCCATGTTATGTGAGGAGAGCGAGCAACTACGGACTGGTTTGGTCTAGCCGCTATCCAGTGTGCCTCCCAAAGGGTGGAAGTAGTGGGATCCGACAGGCTCACCACCGTACCAAAGCACTGTATTTCATTTGCAAAGGATTTTAAGAACAGTCAGTCAGAGACGGCCCAAACCATACCACCATGGTTGCTCAAATACTTTGAAATGCCATTAACACAATTATTTAGGAAACCCTCTTTACACGCTGCTAATATGTCCTTATCAGAAGTCACAAACTTCATAACAGGAGTATGTGAAAGGTTAAAACCGTTAAAGCTGAGCGGCTAGAATGAGTGAATTGAGCAACCGAGGCCCAACGTTTGGGCGTAGATAGCATTGCACACTGCTTACTTTCCCGAAGACATGTTACACAGCCAATGAAATAATACACTTGGGAGAGATTCCAAGAGGGTAGCAATGTAATGTTACACATTTTAAAGATGCATGACGAAAGGTGAGTGAAATCACTTATTTAGCTACCCGAAAGAGGCCCAATTAGAAGGCTTTACGAATCTGTTGGAGACCAAATCCTGAACCAAGAGATAAAACCAAAATGATCCCCACCAATACAGATGGTCAATACAAAGAAGGAAAACACATGAACAACATAAAAAGGACTATGATTGGCCAACCCAGGCAGCAGCTTAGAGCATACCAGGAACCAGATGAAATGTTGCTTAGTTTCCCACTGGAACAGGTAGAAAACCACTTTGTAGAAGGTAACAACATTGTTGGCTGAACTGCTGGCCTTGTACAAAGGGCTAAGACAACCACAGGCCCACGAGAAGACCTGCACAAAGGAAACCTGATCATCAAGGCCATAGTGGACGCTGAAACCCCTTGTCATGGCTATACCTACTGTCATGAAGCAGACCTTCAAGGGGGTGGGTACCTTTCACAGGGTGCCCATACAAATCCCTGTTAGGGAGCCTAAGGGACCATAAAGCACACTTTGTTCTAAAGCCCCTGGGTATAGAAAAGAGACAGAGCACTTTTAAACCACCGAACTGAATGTTTCATAGAAACCTAGACAATTGGTCTATTACTATGTATTCACGGATAGCTTTGGCAAGTAAAATCTATCAGAAAGCTCATGCAAGGGATTCTAGAACTGTCAGCTCTGTGGATGGCAGCTTGAAAGTTGTGCTCCTGTGCCCTGAGACTTAAGACCTCCTCAAATGTACAGTGTCTTACCCGTGTACAGCTGAAACATCCCAACCAGCCAAGAGGCAGAAGGGCGAAAAGGACAATTCTGAAAAGGGGATGATAAATTGGACCTTTTAATCAAGGTGACTTTGGACATAGCTGAAATCAAGGCAAAGCTTTTCAATGCTTTAGAGAGCTATGTGGAGCTAACCTCTAAAGTGGATACAGTTGAGGTGCATCTTACTTGAATGGATGAAAAAACCTTGAGGATGGCGGACCAAATAAGAGAGCTGCAGACCCATAATGAAAAGTTGCCTCTCAAAAGATCTGAGTAGGAACATTCTCCAGAAGAAATAACGTCAGAATGGCTAGATTTCCACAGAATGTGGAGAGGGGCCATCCTATGAACTTCTTGAGGAAAACCCTAATTACTTTGCTTAACGTGGATCCAAAAGTGTCTTTGGAGATGGAGAGGGCTCTCAGATCCCTGGGCCAAAAACCTGTGCTTGGCCAAAGACCTAGACAATTAATTGTGAAGTTTGTAAGATTTACCATCAAGGAGATTATATTGAAGAAAGTATGTGAGGTTGGTAATCTCTATTGAGGGGCGGTGGGGCGGGCAGTCATAAGATCATGATATTTGGTAATCTTAGCAGGGATATGCTGGAAAAGAGAAAGGCATTTGATGTGGCAAAGGAGAAGACCAGAAGGAAAACTATTACATGGTTTACCCAGTTACACTCCTTCACTGATTACAGGACTGCAGAAGCATTTTTGACTGACCTTTGATCATGAGCCTATGGAGGAGACTGCATCTGTATCACAAAGTGGCTCACAGGCCAAAAAGAAGAGATAAACGTCAGGAATGTATTTGGTATTAATGATTGAGTTTGTGTCCAGATTTTGACCACTCTATTAATGTTTGTTCAGGTTTTTTTTCTGTTTTATTTTGTTAAAGTGGATAATATATTTTATTGCTATAATGTATTTTATTTGTATCATACACATGTAATTTGCTGTTTAAACATGGGCTGTTACTGTTATGACAGTCTGCTCTTGTGTTTATTTTTTTTTTGCATGGTTCGGATCGTGAGATTAAAGATACTTGAGTAAAGGCCCTTGCTATGATGCGGCACAATCAGGTGACTGCAACGTTCCTTGAGCTCCGTTGGTGCTTGGGAGGTCGGTCCACGTTTGTTTTTATCTTCAATATGGTGGAGGCTGACCCGCGTCTGCATTGGCTTCCCAAAGTGGATGATGCAGATCTTAATGGTGTCTGGAGCGAGGCGACGCATCGGTTGCCTAAATCGGCGTGATTTTGTGGATGGGATTGAGCGAGTGAAGGCCTATTGGACTGCAGGCATATGGAGCAGCACTTCAACTTTGTGATCAGCTGGTTGGTGGAGGGTGGATAGGGTGGGCTGATGCACTGTGGCGCCTTACGTGGGGCTTGAATTTTTATAATGACTGGAATAATGTCTCATGTATCAGCATGGAGTGGTTCTGCACAAGCACTTGCAAATGCCTTTCCCACAAACTAAGTGCATTCGTATGGCTCTCGTTTGGATCAGTCTCCACTCCTAGGCTGTAAAAAAAACGTTCTTGATGAAGTAACACTTTATTACTGAGGAGCCTGAAAAATAACTCTGCAAATACAGATCTAGTTGTGGAGAGAACTGTACAATATGTTGTATGCTGATTTGTATACCTTTTGTAGGGAAGAACCTAGTTGCAATAAATACTTTTAAATGTGCTGCATCTTCAATGCAAGGACATTTTGCAGTACAAAATGTTAGAAAGAATTTGCTGTCTTTGCACTTTGTGTTTTATATGCCTCATCTGTCAGAACAAAATATCTAACGGATGAGGCAGATTTAATTTGAAATATTCTAGGATAGTTGCGGGTTAGTTTGTCTTAACCTCAATATGAGTTGTAGATGTTTGCATACCATTTTGGTGGGAGGTGGGGAATGTACATTAGGATTTCTATTCTGCAGTTATATTGGTGTAGGAGGAAATAATTTGTATTTATTAAGTACATATTGACGTAATGGAGTGTGGCTTTGGTTGGTTGGGGTTAATCTGGGTATGGGATTGTTGAGTTTGATGGTGGACTGGGCAATTTAACGCTTGAGGGAGGAAGGGAGGTCTACAATTTCAATTGTAATACTGCCTAAAAAGGGAATTGATCTGGGGCGCTATCGTTCAGATCAATTGGTGTGATGCACTTATTTGTACTTTTTATCAGTCTGTTGGAAAAAAAGTTTTTTGTTTCTTTGGTCTTGTCTTTGTTGTTTGTCTTTGTGTACTTTGAATGCGGTGTGGTAGTTTGTGTGTGTTTTGACTTCTCTCCTACTTAGTTCATGATGCCTATAACACTAGAATGGTTCAAACAAAAATGTTTAATGAGTTTACTACCATAAACTTTCAGATTTGTTTTCCTATCTGCAACACCTGTGGAAACCAAATTTTACAGGAATGTAACTGTCTGGATAAGACATCCTTGACATTGGAGCACTTCTATGGTGACCTGAGACAATCTCCAGAACTGGGATTCAGAAGTGACTTGAATTTGCTGTGGGCATGGTTCATTATGACACAGGATAATATTTCCTGTGTAATTTCACACCAGGGGAATTTTATAATTGTCTCAGTATTTCCTTTTTATTTAGCTCTCTATAGTACTAATTCATAAATAAGATCCCAGATGATTTTGAAAATTAGTTATTGCGAAAGATATTATATTTTCTTTGGAAGAAAATGAATTTCTTTGTATTTTAATGGGTCTGCTAACAGTCTCCATGTGGAATGTTTAAGAGTTGAATTTGCCCACAAAAGAGGGTAGTAATGTAGAGGGTATGGAAAGCTAGGGCAGTTATTTTCTTCAAGAGACACATTTGATCGATGGTTACAAAACAAAATCTAGAAGGGTGGGTATTTTGTTGCGGTGAGGACTGGGTATTGTCGTGGAAAGTGTAGCTGTGGACGATGGTCTGATTATACCTGCTGATGTGCGGCATAAAGGGAAATTAATCACAATAGGCTCTGTCTATGGTCTGTGTTCTGCAGGGAGTACCTTTTTTGCAAATTTGACATCCCTGCTGTGAGATATGCTTGGGGAAAACATTATTGTGGGTGGTGATTTAAATTGTGTGCTTGACCACAAAATAGACTGTTCATCGTTGTGCAGGTGTTCAGGTTTAGGTGCGAGTAGATTTTCTGAATTTTCTTCAAAAGTGTGATTTGGTGGATATTTGGAAAGTCTTACATCCCGGGGAAAGGAAATATTAGTTTTATTCTTCAGTACATGACTCATATTCGTGGATTGATTTCTTTTATTTTTTTTGGTTCAGATGGTCTCATTGAAAAGACTCCTAGTGTAAACATAAGGGAACATGGGTTGTCTGATCATTCCATGATTGATTTGGGGCTATTTGGTAGACACAAGATTTTCTTTTTTTCAGTTGGCACCTAAAAGTATTCATATTGATTGACTGTCACATTCTAAAGTGTTTGGAGAACTTCATTACAATTTTCATTTAGGAGAATAGAGGGTCAACAAATGTCTTGATGGTTTGGGACAGTTTTAAAGCTGCCATTTGTGGGGAACTGATCAACTGGATGTCATGTTCTAGAAATTGAGGGTTGGAGAACTTGAGGCATTTGGAAGGTGAACTTAGGAGCTCAGAACGACAGTATGAGCTGACAAGTATGGAAGACAAGTTGAAGGTGGACAGGGCTAAGGAGGCTTTGAAATGTGAAATAGATCTACAGGCAGAGAAGGGATTATTCTTCATGAAACAAATATTGGGAGCTCGGAGATAAGGGTGGATGACATTTAGCTAATAAGTTGAAAGGTATGGAAGAAAGGTTGTATGTTCAACGGATTGAGAATGAGCTTGTCGTAGCAGCGATGAAAAAAGGGGATATTTGTGAAAGGTTTCAGTCCTTTTATGCATCTTTGTATACCGAAGATTTATTTCTATCAATTTATGATCTAGACGTTTTTCTTTTGGTTGAAAAATGTATATTCCTAGCTTGTCTATTGAGGGTGTGGCTGCCTTGGATGCTCAGATTAGTGTGTGGGGGCGGGGAAGAGTGTTGATAGCCATAGATCAACTTAACATTGGTAAATCTCTGGGTCTGGATGGTTTACCTGTAGAATTGTATAGATCATTTAGCTCTCAACTGGCACCGTTCTTGTGTGAGCTTTATAGTTTTCTGTTAGATGGAATGCTTTGCCATCCATGAGGGGCAGTTGTAACCTTGATTCCTAAACCGGGCAGCGATCATACAAAATGCAGTAACTACCGACCGATTTAAGTACTTAATGTAGATTTTCAACTTGTTTACTACGATCCTGACTAACAAATATGATAAATATATGGGGGACTTGATTGACCAGTTGCAGGTTGGGTTCATGAGGCAGCGATACGGTTATGATAATATCAGGACAATTTTACATGTTTTGGGATTCCTGGATACTGAATTTGAAAATACATTGTTAATTTTTAATGGATGCAGGAAAAGCTTTTGGTCGCATCAATTGTAAGTTCTTAGATTATACATTGCTTAAGATGGGTCTCGGGCTGCTTTTTTTTAGAGCGGTTAGTGCATTGCATTCGGCTATTCCCGCAAGAATTAGGTGAATGGTAAACTTTCATCCCCCTTTCCTTTGTCCAGGGGCACCAGGCAAGGGTTTTGGTTGTCACCTTTTCTCTTCAATTTGGCTGTGCAGCCTTTAGCGGCTTATATTAGGCAGGAACTGGGAGTTCAGGGCTTAAAGGGGAAGTTCAGTCAGAAATTGTATTGTGTAAAAAGATGGGTCATAATCAAAAATATATTCAAAATAATATTTGTTTTTAAAAGTTCCTATGTAAAATTGTTGGGAAATGAGGCACAGTCATACATTTCAAGCACTAGAAGGCATCCATTTTGTGAAATGAATGAGCCTCTGTGCTTATGTTAACTCGGCTCCTGCAGGACTAATCAAGCAAAAGCGCCCTAGTGGGAGCTTTTGCTTATTGCTGCCGTAGAGCAGAGAATGCTGTTGAGCTACTCCCCTGCACTCCTGGTGAGTGCTGCCCACAGCACTTTTTGAATTTTTTTTTTTTTTTTTACATCTGCTGGCATTGTACTCGGTCATTCCTTTCATTTTAAGTCTTCAGGCTCCCCAGAGCTCGGGAGACTTAAAGCGAAAGTACCAGCAATTATAAATACTAAGCTGCACACTTCGATCAGCGTGCAGCGTTGTATTCATAATTGCCGGTGCTTTTGTTTTAAGTTTTTCCGGGCTCAGGAAACTGAAAACAAAAGTCACAGCAATTATGAATACTTTGCGGCAGAATATTCCTAATTGCTGCGACTTTCGTTCCAATGCTCTGGAAACTGTTTTGTTTTATGGAACTTTTGTTTTTGGAATTGTGAAATGTGGCTGAAACACTTTTTAAATGAAACATATTGTAAATAGATTTCTTTTCGTAAAGGTTCTACTTTTGTATTGAACCAAAGACAAATAAAAAAAAAGAAGACTTTGCAGACGGAAGTATTCATAATTGCTGCGACTTTCATTTTACGTTTTCTGAGCTCCCCTGGAACTGGGGGGCAGAGGAAACATAACAAGAAAGTCAAGGAAATTATGAATATTGTGGTGGCCTTCACTCTTCATGTTAAACTCTGCTCTTTGGCAGCAGCAAGCAAAAGCTCCCAGTAGGGGGGGTTTGAGAAAACTGAAGGTGTCTCACTCACTAGTCCCCGGGGATCTGTCATCCAGGTGGCCAGGACAAGGACATTGCTATTGGATCCAGGTCCCTGTGGGTGGACCAGTGCGAGAGGATCACTTGGATGAGAGTTCTTCGGGGAGTGGAAGTGGGACACCGAAGGTTGAAATGCTGTATCCCCTTCATTGAGACACCTTTTCCCCATCCTGCCTATTAGGATACTTAGAAACTCTACCCAGCCCCCCCCCCCCCTTTTTCCAACACAAACACTTTCTCACAGCGTGAACGACAACGGACTAAAAAGCCGTTTACCTGACATGTCCAAACACTAGGGTCAGGTAGAGTCGGGCAATTGCCGACAACTACACACACCTGACTGCCCTTTTACCTTCCCCATACGGATAAAAGGCAGAGCACAATCCGAGCAAGGCCGAACGCACGAGGAAGCAACCATTTCAAGACAGCACTTAAAACGGAGGAGAAAGGCAGCAAGACCTGAAAGAACGTCAAGGAGGGAGTTGCCATTGCCCTTTTCAACCCAGACCCACGTAGCCTCTGATGAAAGAAATTGTTACGCTCACCTGGTTCCCACAGGGGCGTCGATCGGACCCGGACAGCTGCGGTCTCCACCAACGTGATGCGTAGTGCCGAGATGACTGTCTGGACTGGCCCGCCTAATCTCGTCTGCTTGATCCGTAGAAGTATTCTGCAAGTGGAGAAAGGGATTTAGCCACCCGTGGATATGAGTGATAGCCTCCTCCCACTGTTCTCGTTCTCCCTTCTTTTCACCTCCGATATCCTCTTTTAGGAACCTCACCTTATGTTTTTAAATGATGAGCTCTCCATCCTGTGTGGATTGCAGGGGCGCGTTGATGCCAGTTACTTCACTGGTTTGAAGGCGTGGGAGAGTTCCGGAGAGTATTGACTCTGAGGTTCCTGGCAAGGTTCGGTAAGTATCAAGTTCATAGAATTCAATATGTCCGATGATTCACTCTTGTTCCCCCCCCTTCCTTCCTTGTCTTGCAACTAAGATCGTGAGAAGATACCCCTCGTGGCAGTTGGTGGCGCTCGGGTAAGAGTCTGTATTACCCGACGCCGTCCGGTAAATGTTGCCAGTGTTTAACGTGTTGTTTTCTCTCCCTTTGCAGGTGTGCGGCACATGAAGATGTGGAGAGTTATAGAATAATGCCTCCGGTGGTAATCGGGTAAGTCTATGATGATAAGTGTTTTATTTGTTGGTTTTCTCTGCTCACCTTGTTATTTTCTTTTGTCCCTCAGGTACCAGAGTTCGGCGAAGAAATGATGGAGTCAGCGCCGAATCGAAAGATGCTGCGAGGACTGGTGAGTATGGCGCGGCGCTGCAGCTGGAGATGCGACGCGTACAGAAATTATGTTCTTTCCAGGTCCGGAGGCGAGATGGATCCGAAATCAGGTGAGGAATTCGAAATAGTTTTTCTAATCATGTCCTTTTCTTTCCTCTTGGTTTTAGGAGCTCCAGATCCGAGGCGGGCGTGGCAGAAGACTGGATGCAGACTGCAGGCACGGTGAGCGTTACGCTGCTGGATGCAGAATAACGCGAAGCGTGTGCTGTTGTTCGGGCGTGGTTTAAATAGCCTCCAAAGTAGTTCCAGGTAAGAAGTTCCCTAGAACCACGCCTGAGTAAAAAAAAGTCCCTGTAGAAAAATAGTCCCATCCAGACCTCACGTTGGCTTGGACTCACTAGCAGCATGGCCTGCATCAGGTAAGTAAAGTCTATGAGCCTGGCACCTAAGGCGCCAGGACTGAACCCAAACAGCCCCCAGCCGGGGCTGTTGGGGTTTTAATAAGTATCTGGATGCCTGCTCCCAGAGCTGATGGGCTTGGTCCTGATGCCCGGGGTAGGCATCATGACAGAAATATAAGGCTGGGAATCGCAGCTGGCGAATGGTGTGACGGATGTCGGCTGTACGTGGGACCCTCCCGCACTGATGGCAAGGGCGGGGAGAAGCAGTTGCCATTGTGGTACCGGCCTTCACTCTAGCAGCAAAGGAACCAGCAATGAGTTCAGCACAGCCGGTGAGTCGGAAGAACCTGATAGTCGACCGGACTGTGTTAGGCTCAGGGTTGCCTTGGCAACATTAAGTAGATAAATAGACAACAGGTCTTTTGTGAACAAACTTGGTACCAAAGACAGAGTGGTCCGGCGCCACGTGGGTGCTCGTTCAGAGGTCTCTGGCTGGTACCTTTCTCCAGAACAAAGGGACTGTGTTGAACATTGTGAGTAAAGAAACTAAAAGTACCAAAATGCCATAGGGAAGGACGGTATAAATAAGGTGGTCATACAAGGGTCATGCCAAATCCCTTGTACAATTGAAAGTTCTTGACACATTGCAGAGGTTTTGATATTGAGAAACAGGCGTTTGCGCCCGGCTGAGGGGAACACCGTGCGAACTGTGATATTGTGAAAGCTGCACTTGCCGTAGACTAACGGTGACCAAGTGAGACGAGATCGCCCTTCGGAAGTCTCTGTTTAGAATGGTAAGTGCTTTGGAAGGTCTGAGCCCGGATGAGGGGGACCTCACCAAAGGGGTTGTTTAAAAAGACATTAAGACTTTTGAATATTACAAATAAGGAAATTGTGATTGACAGGCGATAGTAAACTCGACTGAGGGACGTCAAGAGTAAAGTTGTGAAGAAGCAAAGTGAGCAACATTGTGATGACAAGTATGAACCAGACTGAGGGATGTCCACACTGCGTGGTTGTCTGAGCCAGACTGAGGGAGGCTGACGACTAAGAAATGGAACTGTGAGCTTGTGCCGGAGAAGCCAAGGAGTGTGCTGTGCTCGAGAGTCCCGCCTTGTCCTGTGCTAAAAACGTGGGGAAGGGAGACCCCGGCCATAAAATCCTGACTTGTCATTTTGTGGGCACTTCTTTCTTTTCTTATGACCATTAGCCCACACGATTTTGTAACCTAGCTGTAAGGATTGGCAATAGGTTTCTTAGTCTATAGGCCCTTTCATTTGACTAGACTCTACTTGTACTGTATAATTATTATTTAATGGTCGTAGCGTGCTCCCATCTTAGATTTAGGTTTAGATTAGGCGTTTATCTCACCCATTTTACAGTTTAATAAACACCCTTGAACTGTGATCAATTGTCTGCCTTACTTTGATGCCATGCCTTTCTTAAAGGGGCTTTTGCCTGATTAGTGCCACGAGAGCAGAGCTTAAAATGAACAGAGGAGGCTGCTTCATTCCACAAAATGGATGCCCCCATGTGAACACTTGCAGCCTCATTTCCCACAAATTTTACATAGGAACTTAAAAGTAAATGTATATTTTTTATATATATTTTTGATTATGGCTCATCTTTTTAAACAATAACATTTTTGACCGAACTTCCCCTTTAAGAGAAGGGGATAGAAACATTAAAATTCTGTCCTACGTTGATGACATGACTATGATTCTGACCAATACAAATGGAGGTCGGGCATTGTTGAAAAGCATGTTTGAAGAGGTTGGCCATTTGTCAAGTCATAAAATCAACTGGGAGAAATCGGTAGTTTTTCCACTTTCTCATATGAGGGCTTGGCTCCATGAAATTGTCAGTCGGCGGACTCTAGTGGAAAGTACTTAGGAGTACATCTTCTTCGAGATCTGAGGAAGATTGTTGAATTTAATGTTGTTAAATTGTTAGTGGCACTCTTGCGAGACATATGCAAATGGGATCGACTGAGTCTTTTGGTAAGAATTAACGTCATTAAGATTACAATTTTGCCAAAAATACTATATCTTTCACTTTCTCCTGCTGAGTTTTCCAAAGAAGATGCTTAGATGGATTGACAAGGTTGGATTTTTGTGGGGGGAAGAGACCGAGAATCCCACAATATATTATTGGTGCACAGTATACGAGAGGACGGTTTTAGATGTCACAATCTTGAGAATTATTGTAGGGGATTCCTACTGAAGAAATCTGCTTCTTAATTTGCAGAAAGGGAAATTCCTCCACCACTTTGTCTATAGAGAGAGAGAGAGAGGTTTTCACTGTATTCTGAGTGGTTTATGTTCCATGGGGATGGTGCCCAATTTAGCTACCAAG